>NC_135983.1:29022623-29368584 GCF_053455715.1 Rhinoraja longicauda | reverse complement strand
GGCATTAGTGTGAATGAGCAGCGGGTGCAGCACGGACACGTCGGGCCGAAGGGCCTGTTATTGTGTCTCCCACAAATATCAGGCAAGAAGTTAATGTATTTGTCGATACAAAAGTAAGGAATTATTAAGTTCAGCGGGTCTAGGAGCATAATTAGGCCATTCGGCCCATCGAGTCTACGCCATTCAATCATGGCTGATCTATCTCTCCCTCTTAACCCCATTCTCCCCATAACCCCTGACACCCGCACTAATCAACAATATATCTATTTCCGCCTTAATAATACCCATTGACTTGTATCCACAGCTGTCAGTGGCAAAGAATCACACAGATTCACCACCCTCTGACTGAAGAAATTCCTCCTCATCTCCTTCCTAAAAGAACGTCCTTTAATTCTGAGGCTGTGCCCTCTAGTCCCAGACTCTCCCACTAGTGGAAACATCCTCTCCACATCCACTGTGTCCGGGCCTTCCACGATCCTGTACGTTCAGTGAGGTCCCCCCTCATTCACAGCCTCCACAGATGCTGCTTGACCGTCCGCGTCTCCAGAGTCCTGTCCTTTGTGCAGCGTGCGCTGTAATCTGGGCTGGGCTGGTCTGGGCCGGACTGGACTGGGCCGGGCTGGTCTGGGCCGGGCTGGACTGGGCCGGGCTGGTCTGGGCCGGGCTGGTCTGGGCCGGGCCGGTCTGGGCCGGGCCGGTCTGGGCTGTGGTGGGAAGGGCGGTGGGCCTCGCCTTAAGGCAGCATTGGTGTAGTTTAGTTTAGAGATACTGCGAGGAAACCGGCCCCTCGGCCCACCGACCCGTGATCCCCCCCGCCCACTAGCACTATCCTACACGGGGTGGGTCCGGCGCTACACTGATGCAGGTAGGGGATGGGGGGGGGGGTGGGGGAGGGAGGGGGCGGGGGACGGGTCTGGCCCCACACTAACGCGGGTCCCTGGTGCAGGGGGAGGGGGCGGGGGATGGGCCTGGCGCTACACTAACGCAGTACCTGGTGCAGGGGAGGGTGGGAGGGGCGGGGGATGGGCCTGGCGCTACACTAACGCAGTACCTGGTGCAGGGGAGGGTGGGAGGGGCGGGGGATGGGCCTGGCGCCACACTAACGCAGTATCTGGTGCAGGGGGAGGGGGCGGGGATGGGCCTGGCGCCACACTAACGCAGTACCTGGTGCAGGGGGAGGGGGCAGGGATGGGCCTGGCGCCACACTAACGCAGTACCTGGTGCAGGGGGAGGGTGGGAGGGGCGGGGGGGTGGGAGGGGCGGGGGATGGGCCTGGCGCCACACTAACGCAGTACCTGGTGCAGGGGGAGGGTGGGAGGGGCGGGGTGGGCCTGGCGCCACACTAACGCAGTACCTGGTGCAGGGGGAGGGTGGGAGGGGCGGGGGATGGGCCTGGCGCCACACTAACGCAGTACCTGGTGCAGGGGGAGGGGGCAGGGATGGGCCTGGCGCCACACTAACGCAGTACCTGGTGCAGGTGCAGTGGAGCGCTGAGCAGGAGCCGGAGAGACACTGTTCGCGGATGTTGGTGAACCACACGCTTCACATCCTGGGCTGGCGTTGCCCGTTGCTCGACCTACACGTAGTGGCCCGACAGGTCGGTCTCACCCAGACATCTCCCAACCACCCCCTCGAGTCACACAACACGGAAACAGGCCCTTCGGCCCAACTCGCCCACACCGGCCAACATGTCCCATCTACACTAGTCCCATCTGCCTGCGTTTGGTCCATACCCCTCCAAACCTGTCCTGTCCATGTACCTGTCTGTTTCTTAAACGTTGGGATAGTCCCTGCCTCAACTACCTCCTCTGGCAGCTCGTTCCATAAACCCACCACCCTCTCTCTGTGTGGAACGGTTAACCTTCAGGTTCCTATTTAATCTTTTCCTCCTCAGCTTCAACCCATGTCCTCTGGTCATCGATTCCCCGACTCTGGGCAAGAGACTCTGCATCGACCCGATCTATTCCTCTCATGATTTTATCATGATCACCCCTCATCCTCCTGCGCTCCAACGATTAGAGACCCGGACAACTCAACCTCTCCCTGTAGCTCACACCCTCTAGTCCAGACAACATCCTCGTAAATATTCTCTGTACCTTTACTTAATGTATCGTTATACAATATAATTCCATCCTTCCCTGCCCCCTGTCTCTACAACCCCCCCCCCCCCCACCTGTCCCGTCTCCCCCCTCCCCCTCCCCCTCCCCCCTCCCCCCTCCTCCCCCCCCCCCCCCCCCCCCAGCCGTGTTGCCCCCCTCTGCCGTGTCCCGTGTGTGAGCCATGTCCCGTGTCCTGTCCCGTTGCAGGTGGGCCCGGGCCTGGTCTACATGCTCTTCAACCACGCCTTCCTGGGCCGGGGGGTGATCCTGCACTGTGTGACGCCAGTGGAACCGCTGCTCCAGCGCGTCACCCACTGCATCTACTACCAGAGCAACATGCCCGCCCTCATCCCCAAGTTCCTCATCATGGGCGAGTGTATCCAGGTGAGTGTGTGTCCACCGCCCTGACCCCCACACTGACCCCCACACTGACCCCCACACTGACCCCCACACTGACCCCCACACTGACCCCCCACTGCGCCAGTGGGAGTGGGGGTGGGGGGTGGGAGTGGGGGGGGTGTGAGGGAGTGGGGGGGGGGGGGTGGGGGGAGTGGGGGTGGGGTGGGGGGAGTGAGGGAGTGGGGGGGGGTTGGGGTGGGAGGGTGGGGAGTGGGGGGTGTGGTGTGGGGTGGGGAGGGGAGGGGGGGTGTGGGGTGGGGAGGGGGGGTGTGGGGTGGGGAGGGGGGGTGTGGGGTGGGGAGGGGGGGTGAGGAGTGGGGGGGTAGGGGATGGGGTGGGGAGGTGGGGAGTGGGGGATGGGGAGAGGGGGGTGGGGAGGGGGAGGGGGGGAGGAGGGAGGGTGAGGGGGTATGGGAGTGGGGGGGAGGGAGTGGGGGATGGGGAGGGGGGGTGGGGAGTGGGGGGGGGATGGGGAGGGGGGATGGGGAGGGGGGGTGGGGGGTGGGATGGGGAGGGGGGGTGGGGGGGAGGGGAGGTGGGGGGGTGGGGATGGGGAGGGGGGTGAGGGGGGTGGGGAGTGGGGGGGGATGGGGAGGGGGGTGAGGGGGGGGGAGAGTGGGGGGGGGATGGGGAGGGGGGTGAGGGGGGGTGGGGGGTGGGGAGTGGGGAGTGTGGAGGGGGGGTGGGGGGGGGATGGGGAGGGGGGGTGGGGGGGGATGGGGAGGGGGGTGAGGGGGGGGGAGAGTGGGGGGGGGAGTGGGGGGGGATGGGGAGGGGGTGAGGGGGGGTGGGGGGTGGGGAGTGGGGAGTGTGGAGGGGGGGTGGGGGGGGGGATGGGGAGGGGGGGTGGGGGGGGATGGGGAGGGGGGTGAGGGGGGGGAGTGGGGGGGGGAGTGGGGGGGGATGGGGAGGGGGTGAGGGGGGGGAGTGGGGGGGGGGGAGTGGGGGGGGATGGGGAGGGGGTGAGGGGGGGTGGGGAGTGGGGAGTGTGGAGGGGGGAGGGGGGGGGATGGGGGGGGGGGATGGGGAGGGGGGGTGGGGGGGGATGGGGAGGGGGGGTGGGGGGGGGGATGGGGAGGGGGGGGTGAGCCGGTGGGTCCGGGGTGATTGACCATCTGCCCACTACCCACAGTTTGAGCGGGACGTGATGATCTGGAACAATAAGACCTATGTGCCGCGGCCGCTGTTGGTGAAGGAGGACTCTGCCATCGGGCGCCACCGCCGCTGGTACTCGCAGTTTTACACCGACAACAGCCCCCGCTTCCCGGCGCCCAGTCACAGCCTCGACTGGTGAGGGGCCGAGTGGCCGCGGGCGGGCGGGACTGGGGACCGACCCCCACCCACCCACCCACCCGGGGCAGGAGCCGCGACTCCCGGGGTCAGGGCTGGAGTTGGGGGCCGAACCTCTGACTTGAACCGGGGCCGCTGGACCCTGGACTTCTGTGCACAACACGAAGGAACTGCAGATGCTGGTTTAAAGCCAGGACAGACACAGAGTGCTGGAGCGGGACCCCCGGGCAGCATCTCTCGCACACCCGTGTTGTCTGAGCTTTGCTTGTGCACATGTCAGTGCGGGGTGAGCAGCTACACGTCTGTCTGTGTGCGGATGGTGTTTGTTGACCCTGCAGTATGTATGGCACTGCTCGGCACTGTATGTGTGTGTGTGTTTATGTCTGTGTGTGTGTGTGCACATGTGTGTGTGTGTGCACATGTGTGTGTGCACATGTGTGTGTGTGTGCACGCTGGGTGTGTTGTTGACCCTGCACTGTGCCTGTGCAGACACAGAGTGCCAGGGGAGGTGATGCACTGACCGGTCCCTCCAGCTCCAGCCCGTGCCCACAGCGACCAGGGTCGAGCCTGGGTCAGTCACAGACTCGCTGCTGCGGCTCCACCCGTCTCAGACGGAGCACAAATTGTTTTTAATATTGAATGAAATAAACGTTACTACTGTGGCACTTGTACAAAACTGGGAACGGCACACACCCCACCCAGGACCACCCACACCGGGGACCCCCCACCCAGGACCACCCACACCCCACCCGGGACCACCCACACCGGGGACCCCCCACCCAGGACCACCAACACTGGGGGCCCAGGCAGGCAGCACAGCCGGGACCACCCACACCGGGGACCCCCACACCCCACCTGGGACCACCTCGCACTGTTGTCCTGTTGTTGGGGTCCCGCACTTGTTGTTGGGGTCCCGCACTTGTTGTCGGGGTCCCACACTTGTCGGGGGTCCCACACTGTTGTTGGGGTCCCACACTTGTCGGGGGTCCCACACTTGTCGGGGTCCCACACTGTTGTTGGGGTCCCACACTGTTGTTGGGGTCCCACACTTGTTGGGGTCCCACACTTGTCGGGGTCCCACACTTGTCGGGGTCCCACACTTGTCGGGGTCCCACACTTGTCGGGGTCCCACACTTGTCGGGGTCCCACACTTGTCGGGGTCCCACACTGTTGTTGGGGTCCCACACTTGTCGGGGGTCCCACACTTGTCGGGGTCCCACACTTGTCGGGGTCCCACACTTGTCGGGGTCCCACACTTGTCGGGGTCCCACACTTGTTGGGGTCCCACACTGTTGTTGGGGTCCCACACTTGTCGGGGTCCCACACTTGTCGGGGTCCCACACTTGTCGGGGTCCCACACTTGTCGGGGTCCCACACTGTTGTTGGGGTCCCACACTTGTCGGGGTCCCACACTTGTCGGGTCCCACACTTGTCGGGGTCCCACACTTGTCGGGGTCCCACACTTGTCGGGGGTCCCACACTTGTCGGGGTCCCACACTGTTGTCGGGGTCCCACACTTGTTGGGGTCTCACACTGTTGTTGGGGTCTCACACTTGTCGGGGTCCCACACTTGTCGGGGGTCCCACACTTGTCGGGGTCCCACACTGTTGTCGGGGTCCCACACTTGTTGGGGTCTCACACTGTTGTTGGGGTCTCACACTTGTCAGGGTCCCACACTTGTCGGGGTCCCACACTTGTCGGGGGTCCCACACTTGTCGGGGTCCCACACTTGTCGGGGTCCCACACTTGTTGGGGTCCCACACTTGTTGGGGTCCCACACTTGTTGGGGTCCCACACTTGTCGGGGGTCCCACACTTGTCGGGGTCCCACACTTGTCGGGGTCCCACACTTGTCGGGGTCCCACACTTGTTGGGGGTCCCACACTTGTCGGGGGTCCCACACTTGTCGGGGGTCCCACACTTGTCGGGGTCCCACACTTGTCGGGGTCCCACACTTGTCGGGGTCCCACACTTGTTGGGGTCCCACACTTGTCGGGGGTCCCACACTTGTCGGGGGTCCCACACTTGTCGGGGGTCTCACACTTGTCGGGGGTCCCACACTTGTCGGGGGTCCCACACTTGTCGGGGGTCTCACACTTGTCGGGGTCCCACACTGTTGTTGGGGTCCCACACTGTTGTTGGGGTCCCACACTTGTCGGGGTCCCACACTTGTCGGGGTCCCACACTGTCGGGGTCTCGCACTGCCCTCATAGCCCCATGGATTACTTTTCCAATCTAGCAACCTCTCTCCTTGTGGCCCTTGCACTTCATAATAACCCACAGTCTCTCTGTACCTGTAACCCTGCATTCTGTAGTTAACTTTCCTCTTTTGCACCACCTGATATGATCACCTTTGGCGTGATCTGCCTGAAAGGCAAACAGAACAGTTGACTATCTCAGTACACGTGACCATCGTACATCAATACCATTCCAATAGGTTTACAGATGAATGTTTCAGTTTCAGTTTAGTTCATTGTCATGTGGACCAAGGTAAAGTGAAAAGCTTTTGTTGCGTGTTGTCCAGTCAGCGGAAAGCAAATATATGATTACAACTGAGCCATGGACAGTGTTCAGGTTCAGTAGCCCAGCACCTGAGTGCTCCATCCCTGGGTTAATGGTGGCGATCTAACCTCCATTACAAGAGTTGTTGATTGTCCAACCGAAGTGTTCCCGACCAACACCTCTATTATATCCGTCCAACACTCGTTCTTCAGGCCCTCAGTGCCTGGGGGAGGGGAGGGGGAGGGGGAGGGGGAGGGGGAGGGGGAGGGGAGGGGGAGGGGGAGGGGGAGGGGGAGGGGGAGGGGGGAGGGGAGGGGGAGGGGGAGTTTGGTCGCAAGTGGCCTGGGATGAGACGTGATGTGATGGCACCGAGTTGGTTGAGGAGAGAAGTATGTCATGTGCCCTCAGCCCAACCCACCTCCCCAGGGTGTGATGGGGAGAGACCCTGCGTGTGGGAACGTCACCAGGTAGGGAGTGAATCTGCTCACCATCACCAACACTACTGGAAGTGCAAGCAAGTTACTGCATCACCTGGGACAACGTTGTGGTCCATGGATGGGAAGCGAGGAGGTGACAACAAGTGTTGCACCACGCATGATCCCTTTTAGGACCAGGGTTGAGTCTACACCCACATTGAGAAGCTCAGGGCATCACTTGTCAAACGTCTGGAGCAAGCTTGTTCCAAATGCCCCTGACTTTCTAGACGACTCCCTGTGGTTGCACGGGAAAGTAACGTGAGAAGTGAAGTTGTCTCTGGAGGCGGTGGAGTGAACACCAGAACCATGGATGGGAATGGTCTAAATGCTCAAAGGAAGGGGAGGGGTGGAAGATATGCCTCAGAGGTGTGGAGATGATTGGGAAACTCAAGGTCTGGATTCGCGATCAGCCAGAGAATAATCAGACTAATCTGGGACTCGTCTGCTTGTCAAAGGCAGATGCAACTGGACCAAATGATTGAATGGTTCTGGAGGCAACACTGATGCAATACATGGACTCGAGCAAGACAACTGAGCTCGAGTAAGAACCTGCTTGTGGAAACTGGACCAAAGGGTTTGGGCGCATGGGGTCCAAGCCAAGTTGGCAAAGTGGATCCACAAGTGATTTGGCAACACGACACGGAGGGCGATGGTAGAGGGTTGTGACTAGTGGTGTCCTTGGTGATATGCTGGGACCCTTGCTGTTTGTAACTTGGACATGTAGGACAATGGATCTAGGAGTGCCAGTACATAATTCCTTGCAGGTACATAGGATGGTCAAAAAGCCTTCAGCACTTTGGCGTTCATCAGTCAGTATTGAGCACAGAGGTTGTGAGGATGGGACTGTAATATAATGCGTTGGTGAGGCCACATTTACAGTGTTGTAGGAAAGATGTTGTCAAGCTGGAAAGGGTGCATGGCAGATTTACGAGGATGTTGCCAGAGTGTGAATGGTTTTATTAAACATGTACAGAGCGGGGCTGGATGCAGTGTGTAGATGCAGTGTATTTATCTCTGGTCCCACACTGCCCCCTGGTGTCCACCCGCAGCCCAGTGCCGTGAAACCAGAAATATCTGCAGGAAGCAACTGCGGATGCTGGTTTAAGAAACATTTAGACAGGTACATGGATAGGACAGGTTTAGAGGGATATGGACCACACGCAGGCAGGTGGGACTAATGTAGATGGGGCATGTTGGTGTGGGCAGGTTGGGCCGAAGGGCCTGTTTCCACGCTGTAAGACTCTCTGACTATGACTCAGAGTCATAGAGTCAGTCTGAAGGAGGGTCTCGACCCGAAACGTCACCATTCCTTCTCTCCAGAGATGCTGCCTGTCCCGCTGAGTTACTCCAGCATTTTGTGTCTACTTCGATTTAAACCAGTGTCTGCAGTATTCTTTCCTATGACTATGAAATGCTGGTTTATAACGAACACAGACATAAAGTGCTGGAGTAACTCAGCGGGGTCAGGCAGCATCCCTGGAGAAACAAGATGGGTGACGTTTTGGGTCAGAACCCTTTTTCAGACTGAAAGTAGAGGGTTCAGTTGAGTTGAGTTCATTGTCACGTGTACCGAGGTACAGTGAAAGGCTTTTGTTGCATGCTAACCAGTCAGTGGAAAGACAATACATGGTTACAATCGATTGTATTGCTCACAATTAGGAGGGGGAACTGGAGGAAGGAAAAGGCCAGAACAAAGCAGGGCCGGCAAAAGATTGTTGGCTGGGGATAGAGGTTGCCAACCTTCCTCACTCCCAAATACGGGACAAGGTGACGTCACCGCCCCGCACCCCACGTGACCTCACCCAGCCAGCGGCCACGTGCTCCCGGCCCGGGCGGCCGCCATTGGTGGAGCGAGAGCACGTGGCCGCTGGCTGGGTGAGGTCACCTGGGGCGCGGGGCGGTGACGTCACCTTGTCCCGTATTTGGGAGTGAGGAAGTTGGCAACCCCTACTAATACGGGACAAGGGCTGTCCCGTATGGGACAAACTAGCTTAGCCCAAAATACGGGATGTCCCGGCTAATACGGGACAGTTGGCAGCCCCAGCTGGGGAAGAGGTGATAACGAGGATGGGGGAGGAGGGATGGAATAGAGGGGCACATCACTGTGTCAGCAAGCCGTCTGACAGTGTCCTTGCAGAGCGGAGCCCATCAGCCTGGCCCATTGTCACTTTGACCGTCTGAGATGATCAGCACTAGTTGAAGTGACACTGGCACTGATGTTAAGTAAACTTTGTCAGATACTCTGGCTTCCAATAGCAACACACAATGCCAGGTGTTACAAGCCGAAGGGCCTGTTTCCACACTGTAAGACTCTGCGACTCCAGGTGTTTCAGCTTTAAGACTTTCAAAAAGCCTTTGATAAGGTCCCACACGGGAGATTGGTGAGTAAAATTCGAGCACATGGTATTGGGGGTAGGGTGTTGACATGGATAGAAAATTGGTTGGCAGACAGGAAGCAAAGAGGAGTAAACGGGTCCTTTTCAGAATGGCAGGCAGTGGCGAGTGGAGTGCCGCAAGGCTCGGTGTTGGGGCCGCAACTGTTTACCATATATATTAATGATTTGGAAGAGGGAATTAGAAGCAACACTAGCAAGTTTGCGGATGACACAAAGCTGGGTGGCAGTGTAAACTGTGAAGAGGATGTTAGGAGGTTGCAGGGTGACCTGGACAGGTTGAGTGAGTGGGCAGATGCGTGGCGGATGCAGTATAATATAGATAAATGTGAGGTTATCCACTTTGGCGGCAAAAACAAGGAGGCAGATTATTATCTCAATGGTGTTAGGTTAGGTAAGGGGGAAGTGCAGCGAGACCTGTGTGTCCTTGTACACCAGTCACTGAAAGTTGGTGTGCAGGTACAGCAGGCAGTGAAGAAAGCTAATGGAATGTTGGCCTTCATAACGAGAGGATTTCAGTATAGGAGTAAAGAGGTTCTTCTACAGTTGTATAGGGCCCTGATAAGACCACATCTGAAGTATTGTCTATAGTTTTGGTCTCCTAATTTGAGGAAGGACATCCTTGTAATTGAGGCAGTGCAGTGTAGGTTCACGAGATTGATCCCTGGGATGGCGGGACTGTCATATGAGGAAAGATTGAAAAGACTAGGCTTGTATTCACTGGAGTTTAGAATGATGAGAGGGGATCTTATCGAAACATATAAAATTATAAAAGGACTGGACAAGCTAGATGCAGAAAAAATGTTCCCAATGTTGGGCGAGTCCAGAACCAGGGGCCACAGTCTTAGAATAAAGGGGAGGCCATTTAAAACTGAGATGAGAAGGAACTTTTTCAGCCAGAGATTTGTGAATTTGTGGAATTATCGGCCACAGAGGGCAGTGGAAGCCAAATCACTGGTTGGATTTAAGAGAGAGTTAGATAGAGCTCTAGGGGACAGTGGAATCAATGGATATGGGGAGAAGGCAGGCACGGGATATTGATTGTGGATGATCAGCCATGATCACATTGAATGGCGGTGCTGGCTCGAAGGTCCAAATGGCCTCCTCCTGCACCTATTTTCTATGTCTAAGAGCTGAGTTCCAGAGGTGAGGTGACGGTGATGACACTTGACATGAAGGCAGAGCTTGGCCATGTGTGAGTTGGAGGTGGTCCACCCAGCCCCTGGACCTGGTGGCAGCAGCTCCTCAGCAGTGTCTCGCCCAACCTTCCCTCACCACGTCAACCTTCCTCCCATCACACGGTTGGAAGCTGGAAGGTTTGCACTAAGTTCAACGTCGTTCACTAGTCCTGGGGCAGTGAAGCACCCCATTCCTTCACACAGCAAGGCTGGTGTCAAGCAGCGATCATCTCCAATTAGAGAAACACCAACCACTGCTCCATCCCAGTCAGTAGAATTACCACCATCACAGCACGGAGCACAGCGGTAGAGTTGCAACCTTACAGCGCCGGAGACCCAGGTTCGATCCCGACTACGGGTGCTGTCTGTACGGAGTTTGTACGTTCTCCCCGTAACAGCGTGGGTTTTCTCCGGGATCTTCAGTTTCCTCCCACACTCCAAAGACGTGCAGGTTTGTAGGTTAATTGGCTGGGTATAAATGTACATTGTCCCTAGTGTGTGTAGCATCGTGTTAATGTGCGGGGATCGCTGGTTCCGATGGGCCTGTTTCCGAGCTGTATCTCTAAACTCAATGTAGGAGCAGAATTAGGCCATTCGGCCCATCAAGTCTACTCCACCATTCGATCATTGTTGATCTATCTTTCCTTCTCCTGCCTTCTCCCCATAACCTTTGATGCCCTTGCTAATCAAGAACCTGTCAACATCTGCTTTAAAAATATCCACTGACTTGTGGCCTCCACGGCCGTCTGTGGCAATGAATCCCACAGATTCACCACCCTCTGACTAAAGGAATTCCTCTCCATCTCCTTTCTAAAGGTACATCCTTTCATTCTGAGGCTGTGGCCTCTGGTTCTGGCCACATGGATGTGGGACCATGGCAGAGCACGGAGGTGGGAGGAACGGTAATGGTTGCAGGATCCGTGTGACTGCACGCAGTGCACTGAAGGCTTGGGCTCTTCCAGGTGTTTCATGGGTGGCACGCAGCGGGTAGAGCTGCTGCCTCACAGCGCCAGAGACCAGGGTTTGATCCTCCACAGGTGCTGTCTGTGTGGAGTTTGCATGTTCTTCCTGTGACCGGCTGGTCTCAGATGCCTTGGTCTGGAACACCGCAACTTGGGCGCAGATGCGACGTAGACGGAGGAATCGGGTGTGGGGGGTAGAGTCTTTGCAGGAAGCAAGTGCAGTGGAGATAGCTGTGGGAGTCAGTGGGCTTGTAATGGATGTGTCGATAATCTGTCTCCTGTGATGGAGACGGTGAGATCAAGGAAGGCAAGGCTGGCGTCTGGTGTCCAACACCTCTGCTGCCGGACCTCATTACAGCTGATGCACAAATGCTGCAGTAACTCAGCGGGACAGGCAGCATCTGTGGAGAGAAGGAATGAGTAGGTGATGTTTAGGGTTGAGACCCTTCACCCATTCCTTCTCTCCACAGATGCTGCCTGTCCCGCTGAGTTACTCCAGCACTTTGTGTCTATCTTTGGTGTTAACCAGCATCTGCAGTTCCTTCCTGCGCATCATTGCAGCTGTGCAGGGTGGGAGAACAACTCCAATTACCCAGAGCCATCAGGAAGGCAGGTCACACTCAGCTCCTCCCCCCTGCACTATCCTGCCTCCTCCTCCCCTCATCTCCCCTCCCCTCTCCTCCCCTCCCCTCTCCTCCCCTCTCCTCACCTCCCACTGCCTGCCTCCTCCTCACCTCCCCTCCCCTCTCCTCCCCTCCCCTCTCCTCCCCTCCCCTCCCCTCTCCTCACCTCCCACTGCCTGCCTCCTCCTCACCTCCCCTCCCCTCTCCTCCCCTCCCCTCTCCTCACCTCCCCTCCCACTGCCTGCCCCTCCACCCCCCTCACGCCCACGTTCCTGCCCCTCCACTGATCACAGAGGTATCTGCTGCTCTTGTTTGGGGAATGGAAATCTGAGTTTATTGAAATAGTCAGATCATTGTAAGTCAGTGTCTGTCACATCCTGACTCATTTCAACTGGTAATTATTAAATGAAGGTGCGTCTTGTTTAAAGGTGGCGTAGAGGTGGAGGTGAACATGAAGCAGTGGTGATGATTGCCAGCACGGTCAGGCTGTGTCAGGCACCGGGTCAATGAAGGGCAGGAACAGCTCGTTGGCCTCCGCTCGGTGCCGCTGCCGAATGGTCTGGTCCTGCTCCTTGACAATGTCGTGAGCGGCGCGGCGCAGGGACAGGTTCTGGGCCACGTTGTGTGGGACGGGCTTGGGCGGCTCGACGGGCGTGCGGTTGTAGCTGGGGGTCCGGGGTCCCCTCACCTTCACCTTCGTGTAGCAGCCCTGAGTGAGCAAACACACGGGTCAGGCAGTCAGAGCAGAGCGGAGAGAGCAGTGCAGAGTAGAGCAGTCAGAGTAGAGCAGAGAGAGTAGAGTAGAGCAGTCAGAGTAGAGCAGTCAGAGTAGAGCAGTCAGAGCAGTGCGGAGCAGTGCAGAGTAGATCAGAGAGAGCAGAGCAGTCAAAGCAGTCAGAGTAGAGCTGTGCAGAGTAGAGCTGTGCAGAGTAGAGCTGTGCAGAGTAGAGCGGTGCAGAGTAGAGCTGTGCAGAGTAGAGCTGTGCAGAGTAGAGCGGTGCAGAGTAGAGCTGTGCAGAGTAGAGCTGTGCAGAGTAGAGCTGTGCAGAGTAGAGCTGTGCAGAGTAGAGCGGTGCAGAGTAGAGCTGTGCAGAGTAGAGCTGTGCAGAGTAGAGCTGTGCAGAGTAGAGCTGTGCAGAGTAGAGCAGTCAGAGGAGAGCGGTGCAGAGTAGAGCGGTGCAGAGTAGAGCAGTCAGAGTAGAGAAGAGAGAGCAGAGCGCTGGGCCAAGGCACCCACCCACCCCTCAGCCTGCTGGAAACAAACGCATCAAGGTGCAGGGCCCCGTGCACGCGCATTACAGGGCCCGTGCACGCGCATTACAGGGCCCGTGCACGCGCATTACAGGGCCCGTGCACGCGCATTAAAGTACAGGGACCAGAAGGGTCTCGGCGGGGCCCATCCCCCCATTAGCGGGGTCCATCCCCCATTAGCGGGGTCCACCCCCCCATTAGCGGGGTCCATCCCCCATTAGCGGGGTCCATCCCCCATTAGCGGGGTCCACCCCCCCCATTAGCGGGGTCCATCCCCCCCATTAGCGGGGTCCACCCCCCCATTAGCGGGGTCCATCCCCCAGTAGCGGGGTCCACCCCTCCCCATTAGCGGGGTCCACCCCCCCCCCCCCCCATTAGCGGGGTCCACCCCCCCCCATTAGCGGGGCCCACCCCCCCCCCCATTAGCGGGGTCCATCCCCCAGTAGCGGGGTCCACCCCTCCCCATTAGCGGGGTCCACCCCCCCCCCCATTAGCGGGGTCCACCCCCCCCCCCCATTAGCGGGGCCCACCCCCCCCCCCCATTAGCGGGGTCCATCCCCTCTCATGAAGGTAGAGGGATGTACTGGTCTCCGTGTAGGGGTATTCCGTCAGGGCCGTGGCGAGCGCTGTCTAATGGCCGCACAACAGGAGGGCGTGGACAATCACCGGTCCATCCACTGGGAGTGACCGATGGGCCCAGGTACCAGGTGGAAGGAGAGCACCAACATCTCCACCGACCCCCCTCCGGCCCCAGGGTCCACACGCCCCACATTCACCTCCAAAAGCAACAACTGAGAGGCAGAAAGTCATCAGCAACAGCGAGGGATGCCTGAGAGAGGTGTGCATTTGTGTTGTACATTGTACTGTGGACCACTGCCTCAACACAATAATGGAAGAATGAACATCAAAGTACCTGCTCATTTGTGAAGATGTTTCTCTCTCCTGGTGTACCTCCCACCAGCAATACCATGGACCAAGGACCTCCTCTATTCACATCCCATCTCCATTCACGCAGTGTCTCCCACAGACAGTGATATCTCACTACCAGTGACATCCAGTGACAGTGATATGCCCAGTAATAGTGGCCCAGTGCATGCCCAGTAATGCATGGGCCACACAGTGGTGCACCTGGTAGAGCTGCTGCCCCACAGCTCCGTAACCCGGATGCCATCCTGACCTCTGGTGCTGTCTATGTGGAGTTTGCAGGTTCTCCCAGTGACTCTGTCGGCTTCTTTGGGTGTTCCAGTTTCCTCCCATGTCCCACAGATATGGCGGTGCATTAACTGGCCACTGTGACCTACCTGCTGCCAGTATGTGTGGGTAGAATCAGGAGGGGTAGTAGGTGCAGGGAATGTAGTTCAGCAATGGGATTGTTCTGGGAGTCTGCAAAGACTGGATGGGCCAAAGAGGCCTTGTGTGTTGTAGAGGGACATGGAAACCTCTTGCCAGTGACAGTCACACACACACACACCAGCAGCAGCAGTGGAACTAAGAACGTGACCTGACTCGTGATGGCTGTGTGTCTTTCCTGTAAACATACTATCACAAGTTCATAGCTTCTAGGAGCAGAATCAGGCCATTCAACCCATCAAGTCTACTGCACCATTCAATCATGGCTGATCTATCTTCCCCACTCAATCCCATTCTCCTGCCCTCTCCTCATAACCCCTGACACCATGATAACTGAGACGGCTTCATTTATCATTGGTGTCACTGTGAGTGATTGTGGACTCGTGGCATCTGGAACAGCGTGACTTTGCTGAGTTTCTTTCTGCCCTTTCAGTTGGTACCTGTGTTGCCGTTTCACTTTTCTCTGTTTTTTGCTCCAGGTTCTTCAGAGTTTTCTTGTGCTGGAGCTCCATCCCCCGTATGTGGGCTTGCTGCTGAGAATGTAGAGAGGCCAACCTGTGCACCAAGCCATGTTTCACCTGCACCTCCTCTGAGCTGGCTCTGACAGTGAGCCATGGGGCCTGCATCATCACCTGTGGGGGAGGGTGGGGGAGGGAGAGGGGGAGGGAGGGGGGAGAGGGAGGGAGGGGGAGGGAGGGGGAGGGAGGGGGGAGAGGGAGAGTGGGAGAGAGGGAGTGAGGGAGAGAGGGGAAGGGGGACAGAGGGAGGGAAAGGGAAGGAGAGTGGGAGAAAGGGAAGGAGGGAGGGAGGGAGGGAGGGAGGGAGGGAGGGAGGGAGAGAGAGAGAGAGGGAGAGACGTGGGTGATTCACAATAGTACATTCATCATCAGTGGGAGGAGTGCTGAACCCAAGCCGTGCTGCGCTGCTGTTACTGAGCTGCTGAGTTACTGAGCTGCTGAGTTACCGAGCTGCTGAGTTACTGAGTTATCGAGCTGCTGAGTTAGTGAGCTGCTGAGTTACTGAGCTGCTGAGTTACTGAGTTACTGAGTTGATGAGTTACTGAGTTGCTGAGTGCGCCTCCTACAGGTCAGTGTTATCACATTTCATGTTATAGCGGCAGAATTAGGCCATTCGGCCCATTCAGTCTACCCCACGTGGGAGGGTCTAGAAACAGACTCTAGTTTCAGAATAAAACCTTCCCCTTTTCTTGTTGTTCTTGAGAATAAGAAATCCTGTGTGTTGTGTAAAGTATTTCTCTTTTCTCTTTCATTATAGAAACATAGAAAATAGGTGCAGGAGGAGGCCATTTGGCCCTTCGAGCCAGCACCGCCATTCATTGTGATCATGGCTGATCATCCACAATCAGTAGCCTTCTCCCCACATCCCTTGATTATGCTAGCCCCCAGAACTCTACCTAACTCTCTTTTAAATTCATCCAGTGAATTGGCCTCCACTGCCACCTGTGGCACAGAATTCCACAAATTTACAACTCTCCAGGTGAAAGTTTTAAATGGTCTCCCCTTTATTCTTAGACTGTAGTCCCTGGTTCTGGATTCCCCCAACATTGGGAACATTTTTCCTGCACCTAACTTGTCCAGTCCTTTTATAATTGTATACGTCTCTATAAGATCTCCTCTCATCCTTCTAAACTCCAGTGAATACAAGCCCAGTCTTTCCAATCTTTCCTCACGTGACATGCTGTATGGTTATCTCCATGTGTTGCTTTGTTTGTTCTTCAGTTCTAGGAGCAGAATGAGGCCATTCGGCCCATCAAGTCTACTCCACCATTCAATCATGGCTGATCTATCTCTCCCTCTCAACCCCATTCACCTGCCTTCTCCCCGTAACCCCGAGAAATCATGGATGAATTGGTGATCATTTTCCAATGTTCTATAGATTCAGGATCAGTTCCTGTGGATTGGAGGGTAGCTAATGTTATCCCACTTTTTAAGAAAGGAGGGAGAGAGAAAACAGGAAATTATAGACCAGTTAGTCTGACATCAGTGGTGGGGAAGATGCTGGAGTCAATTATAAAAGACGAAATTGCGGAGCATTTGGATAGTAGTAACAGGATCGTTCTGAGTCAGCATGGATTTACGAAGGGAAATCATGCTTGACTAATCTTCTGGGATTTTTTGAGGATGTAACTAGGAAAATGGACAGGGGAGAGTCAGTGGATGTGGTGTACCTCGACTTTCAGAAAGCCTTCGACAGGGTCCCACATAGGAGATTAGTGGGCAAAGTTAGAGCACATGGTATTGGGGGTAGGGTACTGACATGGATAGAATATTGGTTGGCAGACAGAAAGCAAAGAGTGGGGATAAATGGGTCCCTTTCAGAATAGCAGGCAGTGACTAGTGGGGTACCGCAAGGCTCGTGCTGGGACCGCAGCTATTTACAATATACATTAATGACTTGGATGAAGGGATTAAAAGTAACATTAGCAAATTTGCAGATGACACAAAGCTGGGTGGCAGTGTGAACTATGAGGAAGATGCTATGAAGTTGCAGGGTGACTTGGACAGGTTGTGTGAGTGGGCGGATGCATGGCAGATGCAGTTTAATGTGGATAAGTGTGAGGTTATCCACTTTGGTGGTAAGAATAGGAAGGCAGATTATTATCTGAATGGTGTCAAGTTAGGAAAAGGGGACGTACAACGAGATCTGGGTGTCCTAGTGCATCAGTCACTGAAAGGAAGCATGCAGGTACAGCAGGCAGTGAAGAAAGCCAATGGAATGTTGGCCTTCATAACAAGAGGAGTTGAGTATAGGAGCAAAGAGGTCCTTCTGCAGTTGTACAGGGCCCTAGTGAGACTGCACCTGGAGTACTGTGTGCAGTTTTGGTCTCCAAATTTGAGGAAGGATATTCTTGCTATTGAGGGTGTGCAGTGTAGGTTTACTAGGTTAATTCCCGGAATCCCGGGACTATCATATGTTGAAAGACTGGAGCGACTAGGCTTGTATACACTGGAATTTGGAAGGATGAGAGGAGATCTTATCGAAACGTATAAGATTATTAAGGGGTTGGACACGTTAGAGGCAGGAAACATGTTCCCAATGTTGGGGGAGTCCAGAACAAGGGGCCACAGTTTAAGAATAAGGGGTAGGCCATTTAGAACGGAGATGAGGAAAAGGTTTTTCAGTCAGAGAGCTGTAAATCTGTGGAATTCCCTGCCTCAGAAGGCAGTGGAGGCCAATTCTCTGGATGCATTCTGGAGAGAGCTAGATAGAGCTCTTAAGGATAGCGGAGTCAGGGGGTATGGGGAGAAGGCAGGAACGGGGTACTGATTGAGAATGATCAGCCATGATCACATTGAATGGTGGTGCTGGCTCGTAGGGCTGAATGGCCTACTCCTGCACCTATTGTCTATTGACACCCGTACTAATTAAGAATCTATCAATTTCTACCTTAAAAATATCCATTGGCTTGGCCTCCACAGCTGTCTGTGGCAATGAATCCCACAGATTCACCACCCTCTGACTAAAGATCATGTGGAGGCAGTTGCCATCATTATTATTCTCCATGCTATGATTATGAAGGTGCGCGCATGTGTGTGGACTGTGTGTGGTGTTACTGGAGGGAAGTCCAGCTACAGTCCATTTCTCCAGTGTGTTGGCCTTTACCTGGTGCCTCAGTACTAGCAATGGCTTCAGAGTATTGAGACAGACTTTGGAGGTTGCTGCCCTGTCGATGTCTGCTGCCAATCCCTCAGCATCTTGTGTGGACAGTGGTGGTTCTGAAGCCTGGTGGCTGTTTTTCACGGTTTTTCTAGCAGCCATTTCCCGAGGACACTGTTTAGTTTTCTTGCCTCTGACAGAGATTCCTGAGACTCCCTGACCTTGTCTGAGTTTCCTGCTCTTATCCACAAGCGTTTCATGGGAAGTTGGTCCACCTTTCTTGCCCATCAACCTGCCCGTCAGTGGTTGCTGAGGCTCCGGACTCGATTGCTTCTCTCTCGGTGTTAAACTCTCCTGAGATCTGGGGCCAGACTGCTCCTGTGTGAATGGCAATCCCTCCTCGCTACTGTGCTCCACTTGTCCGCTGGTCAGGGGCAGAGTTTCCACAGCACCCTGTGGCCTCAGCTCCTCTGCTTGTGCTGCCGGTTGCTGTGTGTGCCAGGGCTCTCTCTGTGCCACTGCTTCCTCCTGTGTGGGCTCCTGCTTTCTCACCTCAGTGGAAGAGCAATGCCGAGGGTCCAGCTGACGTTGGCCTTGTGGAGACTGTGGGTGCAGGGCCAGGAATAGGTTGAGGCTTCCCAGCTGCAGCGACCTGTGCACGAGCACAAAGACCTGAATTGATTACATTCTTCAATACACTTTTGACCTGTCTACAAATAGTGAACTCTAAATACAGTTACATGCAGCATAATCAGGCCTGTCTATTCTCACCCATCAGTAGAGTGACTAGAGGTGTCAGGGAGCAAGGAATGGCCAGTAAGATGCTTATCACTGGTCAGTTTGGGCTGGGCTGGGAACTGTTCCAGCTACCCCAACTCCAGAGGTGAGGTGAGGTGAGGTGAGGTGAGGTGAGGTGAGGTGAGGTGAGGTGAGGTGAGGTGAGGTGAGGTGAGGTGCCTGTGAATCCAGACAGCGTCTGTGGGAGTTCAGTAACACGGTAACCCGGTGGAACTAAAGTCGATGGGAATTAGGGCTGAACACTCTGATGTTGTTGTCATTGATTTCACGTAGGGAGTTGCTGGAGACCAATGTCCTGCTTCACCAGTCACATTCCTTCCATCAGAAGCTCAGAAGAGAGGATGTTCATTGCTCATTACACAATGTTTAGATGACACAAGACACTGTGTTTCATTTTGTGTGAAGAAAGTGCTGTTCCCATCCTAGACTGCCCTGGCTAAATAAATATCTATGTACTCTGATGGATCTCCGAAATACATCACCTTAATCTGTCTAGCAACACAAAGCTAGTGAATGGCAGGTGTGCTTCAGACAGCGATAACCAGGTATCTGGAAAACCTGCCTTCATTTCCTCTGAGACCATACATACACCCATTTGTTCTTCTGTGGTAGTGAGCAATGTACCTGTGACAGTCAGCACTCCTGGTGGGACACAGGTACTTATATTCCCATTTGAGACTTATCTTTCATTCAATAAGAACTTTCTTAAGCTCTAATTTTCTGCTCGATGCCTCTTACAGTCCATCTTATCTCTACATATAATCAATGATTCTTCCTGTCCCCGGTCTCCGAGACAAAAGGACACAGAGTGCTGGAGGAACTCAGCGGGTCAGGCAGCATCTGTGGAGAACATGGATAGGTGACGTTTCACAGAGTGCTGGAGTAACTCAGCGGGTCAGGCAGCATCTCCGGAGAACTTGGATAAGTGACGTTTCGGGTCAGGACCTTTCTTCAGACTGTGGTCATCCAGTGCCGTCAAACGCTCATTAGCAACAAATATCATAAGTCAATAAGGTCATAAGGAATAGGAGCAGAATGAGGCCATTCGGCCCATCAAGTCCTCTCCGCCATTCAATCATGGCTGATCTCTCTCTCCCTCCTAACCCCATTCTTCTGCCTTCTCCACATAACCTCTGACACCCGCACTAATCATCACGCTGATTGTACAACGGATGAGATGAACGACCACACTGAGCTCCACCACATGCACGCGGCCTGTGGTGTATGTATCTGCTCAGGTGCCCGTCCCCCGCACTGTGCAGAGCGTTACTGTGCCACTGTTTGCGTTACTGTGTGCGTCACTGTGTGTGCCACTGTGTATCACTGTGTGTGCCACTGTGTATCACTGTGCTACCAGTGTTGGCTCAGTACTGGTATTGGCTCTGTGCCAGTGTTGGCTCTGGCTGCAAGTGTTGGCTCAGGATGCCAGTGTTGGCTCAGGCTGCCAGTGTGGGCTCTGTGCCAGTGTGTGCTCTGTGCCAGTGTGGGCTCAGTGCCAGTGGGCTCTGTGCCAGTGTGTGCTCTGTGCCAGTGTGGGCTCTGTGCCAGTGTGTGCTCTGTGCCAGTGTGTGCTCTGTGCCAGTGTGTGCTCTGTGCCAGTGTGTGCTCTGTGCCAGTGTGGGCTCTGTGCCAGTGTGGGCTCTGTGCCAGTGTGTGCTCTGTACCGGTGTGGGCTTTGTGCCGGTGTGGGCTCTGTGCCTGTGTGGGCTCTGTGCCGGTGTGGGCTCTGTGCCGGTATGGGCTCTGTGCCAGTGTGGGCTCTGGCTGCTGGGTGGGTGCACGCACCTGTTCTGGGCACGAGGGTTATGCAGCAAGAGTAGTCCAGCCTGTTCGTATCCAATGACCTGCAGGTAATCTCTGAGGTGGGGCTGGTTCCAAAGTGAAGCCACCTCTTTCTCCGTCAGCCGAGGGCACGTGGCGGGAGGTGCCTGGGACTTCTTCAACTGGAACGGGATGAAAGAGAGAAGAGAGGTTCAGGATTAAAGGATAGAAAGCAACGCCACTAACATCTTCATTCTTCCAGTAGAGGTGTCAGCTCCTTGAGTCTGCCAAACCAACCCGGACATATCTCGTCTCCAGTCCACTTGCTCATCCAACCCAAAACGTCACCTCTCCATGTTCTCCACAGATGCTGCCTGACATAGACACATAGAAAATAGGTACTGGAGTAGGCCATTCGGCCCTTCGAGCCAACACCGCCATTCAATGTGATCATGGCTGATCATTCACAATCAGTACCCCGTTCCTGCCTTCTCCCCATATCCCTTGATTCCACTAGCCCTAAGAGCTCTATCTAACTCTCTTTTGAATGTATCCAGTGAATCGGCCTCCACTGCCTTCTGTGGTAGAGAATTCCGCAAATCCACAATTCTCTGGGTGAAAAGGTTTTTCCTCATCTCAGTTCTAAATGGCCTATCCCTTATTCTTAAACTGTGGCCCCTGGTTCTGGACTCCCCCAACATCGGGAACATGTTTCCTGCATCTAGTTTGTCCAATCCCTTAATAATTTTATATGTTTCTATAAGATCCCCTCTCATCCTTCTAAATTCCAGTGTATACAAGCCTAGTCGCTCCAGTCTTTCAACGTATGACAGTCCCGCCATCCTGGGAATTAACCTAGTAAACCTACGCTTCACGCCCTCAATAGCAAGAATGTCCTTCCGCAAATTTGGAGACCAAAACTGCACACAGTACTCCAGGTGCGGTCTCACCAGGGCCCTGTACAACTGCAGAAGGACCTCTTTGCTCCTATACTCAAAACCCTCTCGTTATGAAGGCCAACATTCCATTACCTTCTTCACTGATTGTCACACTGAGTTACTCCAGCACTGGTATAGAGTGTGCTTTTTCAGGCTAACTGGTATATAGTTTGCAATTTTATTCTCTTCCTCCTTTTATAAGTATTTGTGTTTCCAACCTGCCGAAATCCAGGGAATTTTGGGAGATTGTCAACACTGCAATTTAATGTGAAACATTTCAATGACCCTCTTAGAATAAGACCTTGTCGTTTTGGGAACCCATGTGCTGAATAGACACTTGAAACCTATTGCCAGAATTTAGTATAGTATATACAAGACATGTAACTGGTTCAGCTTCTATGCTTCTATGTCTTATATAAACCCCCAGACGAACATCAACTGGCCTTTTCATTTTGTTCACAGAACCTGTATACTAGTGTGAACATGTGAAGATGCAGGATCATGTAAAACAAAACAATCTAAACAGTCTGGAGAAGGGTCTCGACCCGAAACGTCACCCATTCCTTCTCTCCCGAGATGCTGCCTGACCTGCTGAGTTACTCCAGCATTTTGTGAATAAAACAATCTACCCTTTCATTCTTTACCACCACCCACTTTAGGGATGTATACGTACTACTGCTTAGGAGGGGAAAACTGTCTTTCATTTAGTTTAGTTTAGAGATACAGGTCCTTGGGCCCACTGAGTCGGTGCCGCCCAGCGGTCCCTGCACATCAACACTATCCTACACACACCAGGGTCAATTTACAATTTCACCGCAGTCAATTCACCTGCAAACCTGAACAACTTTGGAGCGAGAGGAAACCGGAGCACCCGGAGAAAACCCTTGCGGGTCACGGGGAGAACGTGCAAACTCCGTACAGGCAGCATCCGTAGTCGGGATTGAACCTGGGTCTCTGGCGCTGTGAGGCAGCAACTCTACCACTGCGCCACCGTGCCGTCCGTCTAACAGAGCTGCAATGACACCATGGCCAGGAACACTGCAAAATGCATTGGCTTGCAGTATTGGCATTGGCATGCAGTATTGGCATTGGCATGCAGTATTGAGCTGGGGTTCTGCTGTGAAATAATGGAAACGCTACCGTGTTCATCGTGATCCCATCTTGGAACTAGCAGGAAGGGCCACGCAGGGCTGGGGAAACTGAGCTCATCTACCAGCCAGCCTGCATTTTAGTGGGGCTGGACCGAGGCAAAGAACGCATGCTGTTGATGAAGTTTTAAACAGTGGTGGGGAGCGTACTGATGAGGGGGACATTTAGTAACATGAAAGGAAAGAACAAAGAGTAGGGTGGGGGGTTACGATGGGTATTGGTGAGCAGCCCATCAGCCATGTCAGTGTGAGGGACAGCGAATACAAACAGAGGAGCAAGATGGACCATCAGGAGGAGTGATGGTCACCACACTGAGGCTGCAGTTGGACCATGTCCATCCACAGTCTGGAGCAGCGAGAGGGTCTGCTGGGAAGGTGGGAAGGAAACAAGGGGTGAGATTGTACGTACCAAAGTAATGAGCTGCTGCAAGATGTCGCAGGTCAAGGGAAGGATCCAGATTAAGGCATTAACACACTGACTGCAGGCGCTGAGATCTGAAATCACACAAACATATCGCCCCCATGAAAAATGGCCACTTCCCACAATCTCATCAACATTTCTATTTTTCATTCACGGCGGTTTTGCACACACTGGCTGCCCAGAGCAGGCACTGGCTCAATGCCACACATTCTCAGTAGCACGGTGACGTGCCAACCTTGCATACCCTCTCATGGCCAGGGCAGGGCTTTAAGGTCAAACCCTTGGAATATGAGAAGGCTGACAGTCTCCCAGATTAACTCTGCACTCTCTTCTTCTGCAGTTTAAGGACTCCAGCCTTCTCCTCTACACAGAACTCCTCTCGTCCATAACCCGTTGCATTCTCCAGCTCTGTTCATTTACTCTCAACTGAGTCCAGGCCAACCATCAATCACCGATTTACACTAATCCTACACCAATTCCATGTTATTTTCTCCACATTGCCATCGACTAACCCTCTAACTCTCTCACTCTACACACACTAGGGGCAATTTACAGAGGCTAATTAACCTCCCAACCCGCACGTCTTTGGAATGTGGGAGGAAACCGGAGCACGCACAGGATGAATGGGGAAGACGTGCAAACTCCACACAGACAGCACGCGAGTCTCTGCCGCTGTGATACCTTGTGCAAGATCACAGTACTTTAACTACAAACTGCTTTCTTGATAAAGTGAGGTTCAGCAGTATTTTGTTCCAGTCGGAGGGGCCTTCAAGCTTGTATGGTTGATCATGGAGACAGGGTTAAATCACTTCTGATGCAAATAGTTTAAAGCTATTCACTGCTGACTGCACTGCAATCTTGCTCACAAAAGAGTCTAAATATTTTTTTTAAGTTATTCCCAGTCATTTTAAATGAGGTTTGACAGAGAGAACGAACTGCCAAGAAACTGCTGTTTTAATAAAACAAAATCATATCAGATTAGATTCCTTCACAAAATGCTGGAGTAACTCAGCAGGTCAGGCAGCATCTCGGGAGAGAAGGGATGGGTGATGTTTCGGGTCGAGACCCTTCTTCAGATTCTTCTTCGGTCTCGACCCGAAACGTCACCCATTCCTTCTCTCCCGAGATGCTGCCTGACCCGCTGAGTTACTCCAGCATTTTGTGAATAAATCGATTTGTACCAGCATCTGCAGTTATTTTCTTATAGATTAGATTCCTTTTTGGGCTCATGTGAGTGAGAGTGAGGGAGTGAGTGTGTCAGGGAGAAGGTGTGTCAGGGGAGGGTGTGAGTGTGTCAGGGAGAGGGTGTGTCAGGGAGAGAGTGAGTGTGTCAGGGGAAGGAGGGAGTGTGTCAGGGAGAGAGTGTATCAGGGAGAGAGAGTGAGTGTGTCAGGGAGAGAGAGTGAGTGTGTCAGGGAGAGGGAGTGAGTGTCAGGGAGAGAGGATTGGTGTGTCAGGGCAAGTGAGTGTGTCAGGTAGAGAAGGTGTGTCAAGGAGAGTGAGTGTGTGAGGGAGAGTGTTGGTGTGTCAGGGCGAGTGAGTGGGTGTGTCAGGGTGGGTGAGTGTGTCAGGGAGTGGGTGTGTCAGGGTGGGTGAGTGAGTGTGTCAGGGAGTGGGTGTGTCAGGGCGGGTGAGTGAGTGAGTGTGTCAGGGCAGGTCAGGGAGTGGGTGTGTAATGGAGAGGGAGTGGGTGTGTCAGGGAGTGGGTGTGTCAGGGCGGGTGAGTGAGTGTGTCAGGGAGTGGGTGTGTCAGGGAGAGGGAATGAGTGTGTCAGGGTGGGTGAGTGAGTGTGTCAGGGAGTGGGTGTGTCAGGAAGAGGGAATGAGTGTGTCAGGGTGGGTGAGTGAGTGTGTCAGGGGGTGGGTGTGTCAGGGAGTGAGTGTGTCAGGGTGGGTGAGTGGGTGTGTCAGGGCGGGTGAGTGGGTGTGTCAGGGAGTGAGCGTGTCAGGTAGTGAGTGTGTCAGGGAGGGTGAGTGAGTGTGTCAGGGCGGGTGAGTGAGCGTGTCAGGGAGGGTGAGTGAGTGTGTCAGGGCGGGTGAGTGAGCGTGTCAGGGAGGGTGAGTGAGTGTGTCAGGGAGGGTGAGTGAGCGTGTCAGGGAGTGAGTGTGTCAGGGCGGGTGAGTGAGTGTGTCAGGGAGTGAGTGTGTCAGGGCGGGTGAGTGAGCGTGTCGGGGAGTGAGTGCGTCAGGGCGGGTGAGTGTATCAGGGCGGGTGAGTGAGTGAGTGAGTGTGTCGGTGTGTGACGAGCAGTGATGCTGTGGTGTTGTGGGTGTGAGTGGAGGGTTCAGCCAGTGCTGTGTAGTTTCACTGGTCACCACGCTGGTCACCATGCCGGTCGCCACACTGGTCACCACGCCGGTCACCACGCCGGTCACCAAGCTGGTCACTATGCCGGTCACCACGCTGGTCACCACACTGGTCACCACACTGGTCACCACACCGGTCACCACACCGGTCACCACACTGGTCACCACGCCGGTCACCACGCCGGTCACCACACTGGTCACCACACCGGTCACCACACCGGTCACCACACTGGTCACCACGCCGGTCACCACACTGGTCACCACGCCGGTCACCACACTGGTCACCACACTGGTCACCACACTGGTCACCACACTGGTCACCACACCGGTCACCACACTGGTCACCACACTGGTCGCCACGCAGGTACCACGCCGGTAACCACGCCGGTCACCACACCGGTCACCACGCTGGTCACCACACTGGTCACCACGCTGGTCACCACGCTGGTCACCACGCTGGTCGCCACGCTGGTCACCATGCCGGTCACCACGCTGGTCACCACGCCGGTCACCACGCTGGTCACCATGCTGGTCACCACACCGGTCACCACGCCGGTCACCACGCTGGTCACCACGCCGGTCACCACGCTGGTCACCACGCTGGTCACCACGCTGGTCACCACGCCGGTCACCATGCCGGTAACCACGCCGGTCACCACACCGTTCACCATGCTGGTCACCATGTCGGTAACCACGCCGGTCACCACGCTGGTCACCACACTGGTCACCACGCTGGTCACCACACTGGTCACCACACTGGTCACCACGCCGGTCACCACACCGGTCACCACACCGGTCGCCACACTGGTCACCACGCTGGTCACCACACCGGTCACCACGCCAGTCACCACGCTGGTCACCACGCCGGTCACCACGCTGGTCACCACGCCGGTCACCACACTGGTCACCACACTGGTCAGTGAGTTGGTTGAACAGTAACTGACCGATCAGAGCTGCGACCACTTGCTGAGCAACTGCGAGGAGCTTGTCCGGGTTCCAGTGTGGGAACAGGGCAGCCACAGGGTGGGGGTGGGAGAACGTTGGCATAGAGTCCCTCTCCACCCCACCATGCCCGGCCTTGCCCCTGGCCAGCCACAGGTGGTGGGTGTCCACTTTGGGTGGGTAAGGCACCAAGGACTGGAAGTGAAAGCCCAACAGCTTCAGCATGGAGTACACTCCTGGGATGTTGATGATGTTTGCAGTCAGCTTCACTGTGCAGTGGTCTGTGGAGAGACAAACAGATGATCAGAACTGCAAGCTGCCAGTCACTTTAACCACAGCCACCAGTGCACATTGCAACTCCCTCACTGATCAAATCCTGTAGATCACAAATTGGGAAGCATGCAGGAACAGGGTACTGATTGTGGATGATCAGCCATGATCATATTGAATGGTGGTGCTGGCTTGATGGGCCTTACTCCTGCAGAGGTATTCCTGCACCTACTTTCTATGTTTCTATGTTTCTCTCTTTCTATTGCGTACACTGCCTCCCATCCTCCCTCTCCCAATCTCCCCCAATCTGAGACGTCAATCCTATCCATTCCCTCCACGGATGCTGCCTTACCGGCTGAAGTACACCAGGAGATGGGTTTTGCTGAGACTCGATGCTGAGAAACTAAACTAAACTTAACTCTGTTTATGGATGCCATCTCATATCAAAATGTATTGGCTCCTTTAGAAAAATAAATAAGTGCTGGAAGATCGTAAACTTTATATTGCCCCATCTAAAAGGTAACGCCATTGTTACTATTGAAATTGTGCTTCTGCAATTCAACGCAATTCGAAGCTGTGCGGTTGTAAATGATCTCCAGCAACTGCCATAGATTTGGAGATAGGAGGCGGACAGCGAGTTCCATCAGGGTGGGGGATGTGTGAATCCTACTCTGACATCAACGGCCAATCTGAGCTGCAATTGGAACTGTAAATAACTAGTATTGTTTTACCGTTAAAACAAGCCTCGTACATAAGATCATGAGATATAGGAGCAAGATTAGGCCATTCAGCCCATCGAGTCTGCTCCAACTTTCAATCATGGCAGATCTATTTTTCCCTCTCAACCCCATTCTCCTGCCTTCCCCCATCACCTTTGATGCCCGCAAGAACCTGTCAATGTCCACTTCAGATGTTCACCATGATGGTGCTGCGTTCAGGTGAGGATGGCTGTATCACTCAGCAATGTCATGCCTCTTTACATTGTCAGCAGGGTACCCTGACAGGCGATGAATATGGGCCTCAGCTTGTCTACTCCAGGCGTCAAGGCAAAGCCAGTGCTAGTTGTCACATCAAGGTGAGGGTAATCCCTTAACCTCAGGTGAAGATCTATCACCAAGGGAAATCTCCGGTGTCTTGTTATCTAATAAATTCACTCTACCATTGGCCATTCAACTACTGACTCATCGTAGATGTAGACCTGGGGTCTGAAGAAGGGTCCCGACCCGAAACATCACCTACTCTCTCTCTCCAGAGATGCTGCCTGACCCGCTGCGTTACTCCAGCACTCTGTGTCTATCTTCAGAAGGAAGCTCCAGTTGGAAACACCAGAAGATGACAGTAGATGACAATGCATGTTCCCCTTTGTCCAGCAGGGCGGTTTTAAAGTCATCATTCCAAATTCCTGTAAACTCCAGAGGGGGTCCTGGGATGGAGAAATCAAGGTGGGACAATGATCTTTGGTATTAGTTATGTTAATGGACTTTACCCACTCACAGGCTGTGG
Source organism: Rhinoraja longicauda (assembly GCF_053455715.1). Classification (NCBI taxonomy): domain Eukaryota; kingdom Metazoa; phylum Chordata; class Chondrichthyes; order Rajiformes; family Arhynchobatidae; genus Rhinoraja; species Rhinoraja longicauda. The sequence goes on along the minus strand of NC_135983.1, from coordinate 29,340,356 downwards.
GCCTGGGCCCTTGTCTTGCAGAGATGGGCAGGGAGGGTTAGCCACAGTGGGACTGGGGGGATTGGAGGGCTGGATTTTAAGTTGGGGAGCAGGGGGGTACAGGGGCATTGGCTGGTGTTGCAGGGGACTGTCCTGGCATGGGGAATATTATCATTAACCTCATCCTTACCAATGTGTCTGTGGGAAATACATGACCCCCCCCCCCCCCCCCCTGTAGATGTGACCACTGGACACCTCTGGTACAGACAATGCTGGTATCATCAACATACTCTCGTGGCAATGATCTGCAATGGGGGCAACAGTACACCTCTGGCAGCTCACAATGAGCCATGTAAGGTAGTCAAGACTCTGTGGACTATCTGCAGAAATGCTCACCATGGCTCAGGGCTCAGCATGTCCCTCACCTTACTGCCACAGTGAAGCAGGGAGCAGAGGCCTGGTGTGATGAGGAGCACATCAAGGCATGCAGAGAGCTCCTCATCACCTGAAGTGGGACGTTGTGGTGAGAGGACGTGAAGGTGCCTCCTGTCACAGAGAGCCCTTCGTGTCAACACCCACCTGTATCGAAGAGCTCCTGCCTGCCTCTGTCTCTTCCCCTGTCACAGCGGGCCCTTCGTGTCCACACCCACCTGTATCGGAGAGCTCCTGCCTGCCTCTGCCTCTGCCTCTGCCCCTGGTCACAGCGGGCCCTTCGTGTAAACACCCACCTGTATCGGAGAGCTCCTGCCTGTCTCTGCCTCTGCCTCTGCCTCTGCCCCTGTCACAGTGGGCCCTTCGTGTCCACACCCACCTGTATCGAAGAGCTCCTGCCTGCCTCTGCCTCTGCCCCTGTCACAGCGGGCCCTTCGTGTAAACACCCACCTGTATCGGAGAGCTCCTGCCTGCCTCTGTCTCTGCCTCTGCCCCTGTCACAGCGGGCCCTTCGTGTAAACACCCACCTGCATTTGTGTCGGAGAGCCTGCGGCCTGCCTCGCTCATTAGCATGTGCAGTAGTTTCAACACAGCTGACATGGAGCCCTGGTTCACCAGCAGTTCTTCAATACTCCTCTGTATCTGTAAATGAAGGTCATCCCGATCTGGAACTGAAGCAATGGAGACCCTGTTAGTGCCGGCACTGGGTGTCGGGTCAGCAGAGGTGCCCGTATAGAGCATGTGCCAAACCCAGTCTGTGCTGCTTACAACTAGGACATGCCAAGCCTTGGCATTTAAGGTCAGGTGCCAGCCTATACCACGTGTAATCTGTCCAATGGGCAGCTCCTCTCTATGCTGTGTACAAGGAGGCCATGTGCCCAGTGACAGGCATGTCCTGCATGTACACAGCCCATGTGACAGTGACAGGCATGTACTGCATGTACACAGCCCATGTGACAGTGACAGGCATGTACTGCATGTACACAGCCCATGTGACAGTGACAGGCATGTACTGCATGTACACAGCCCATGTGACAGTAACAGGCATGTACTGCATGTACACAGCCCATGTGACAGTGACAGGCATGTACTGCATGTACACAGCCCATGTGACAGTGACAGGCATGTACACAGCCCATGTGACAGTGACAGGCATGTACTGCATGTACACAGCCCATGTGACAGTGACAGGCATGTACTGCATGTACACAGCCCATGTGACAGTGACAGGCAGTTGAGCATCACATCACTGCTGCACCTGCAGTTGCAGACTCTTTACATTGAGTAACCTCGTCTGTGCTGCTACGTGACCGGATGGTAAGTGGCTATCCATGGCAAGCTGCTGTGTACCTGCCTCCACACTCTGTCTTGCTGTGCATGCCCATTTATAAATGATCTGGTGTCACTTCTAGTCCAGTTGGCAGTGATATAAAATGGAAACGCTGGTTACTGCCGGGGCTGTGACTAGCAGTTTCCCGTTGCTCTTGGCTGAGGGCACTGGCCTTTGACCTTGCTTTGCTGTGGGTTACCTGGGGCGTAGGGTGCAGGGTTCAGCCAGTCCTTCTTGTCCTGTTCAGCCACCTCCTGCTCAGCGTTCTCCATGGCCTGGTGCAACATGTCATGCTTGATGTCCTGCAGACTGACAAATGCGTCCAGTCCAAGGAGCACAAAGCTACACCAGTACCGGCCGAACCTGCAGGCACACGAACACTAGCACTACACAGCCCAGAAACCCACGAACATGCAGCCAGAGCGGGCACGCGTGGCAGCACACGGGGGGAGCGGGCACACGTGGCAGCACGCGGGGGAGCGGGCAGGGTCAGCACGCGGGGGAGCGGGCAGGGTCAGCACAAGGGAGGAGCGGGTACATGTGGCAGCATGCGGGGGGAGCGGGCACACGTGGCAGCATGCGGGGGGAGCGGGCACACGTGGCAGCACGCGGGGGAGCGGGCACACGTGGCAGCACGCGGGGGAGCGGGCAGGGTCAGCACGCGGGCGTATGGATAGAAGCTCGAATACAAGTGCAAATCATAGTCTGGTTTGAATATTTTGCAAATTAAAAGCAGCGATCAATCAGTAATGGTGAACCTGTGGAATTGTCCTGAAAGCTACAGTTTTACTGACATACTTCAGGGAACTGGGAGATCATTGCTGCTCATTGAGGAACTCCAGTGGGGGAATATCTCTGGTGCCAGGACAGCAGCCAGTGTTGGAGCTCTGGGCCAGTGATGTGGATCAGTGCAGGGCTCTCCGGGTGCAGGGCTCGCCGGGTGCAGGGCTCGCTGGGTGCAGGGCTCTCTGGGTGCAGGGCTCGCCGGGTGCAGGGCTCGCCGGGTGCAGGGCTCGCTGGGTGCAGGGCTCGCTGGGTGCAGGGCCCGCTGGGTGCAGGGCTCGCTGGGTGCAGGGCTCTCTGGGTGCAGGGCTCGATGGGTGCAGGGCTCGCCGGGTGCAGGGCTCGCTGGGTGCAGGGCTCTCTGGGTGCAGGGCTCGCCGGGTGCAGGGCTCGCTGGGTGCAGGGCTCGCCGGGTGCAGGGCTCTCTGGGTGCAGGGCTGATGGGTGCAGGGCTCGCTGGGTGCAGGGCTCGCTGGGTGCAGGGCTCGCCGGGTGCAGGGCTCGCCGGGTGCAGGGCCCGCCGGGTGCAGGGTTCGCTGGGTGCAGGGCTCGCCGGGTGCAGGGCTCGCCGGGTGCAGGGCTCGCTGGGTGCAGGGCTCGCTGGGTGCAGGGCTCGCTGGGTGCAGGGCTCGCTGGGTGCAGGGCTCTCTGGGTGCAGGGCTCGATGGGTGCAGGGCTCGCTGGGTGCAGGGCTCTCTGGGTGCAGGGCTCTCTGGGTGCAGGGCTCGATGGGTGCAGGGCTCTCTGGGTGCAGGGCTCGCTGGGTGCAGGGCTCTCTGGGTGCAGGGCTCGCTGGGTGCAGGGCTCGCTGGGTGCAAGGCTCGCTGGGTGCAGGGCTCGCCGTGTGCAGGGCTCTCTGGGTGCAGGGCTCGCTGGGTGCAGGGCTCGCTGGGTGCAGGGTTCTCTGGGTGCAGGGCTCTCTGGGTGCAGGGCTCGCTGGGTGCAGGGCTCGCTGGGTGCAGGGCTCGCCGGGTGCAGGGCTCGCCGTGTGCAGGGCTCTCTGGGTGCAGGGCTCGCTGGGTGCAGGGCTCGCTGGGTGCAGGGCTCTCTGGGTGCAGGGCTCGCTGGGTGCAGGGTTCTCTGGGTGCAGGGCTCACTGGGTGCAGGGCTCGCCGTGTGCAGGGCTCTCTGGGTGCAGGGCTCGCCGTGTGCAGGGCTGCTTTGTACCTGGCGTCGTTCTGCAGCTGGTGCTTTGCGTACTCCACAGCGTAACTGACCAGTGAGCCGTACCACAGGGCAATGTAGAAGCTGTGATAGAAGGTGAGGGAAGCCTGCAGTGGAACAGACTTAATCTGCATCAGCACCGACGACGCTCCTGGGGGAAGAGGAGGCAGGAGTTCACGGTTCCTGATACACCAGCTGACCGCTTTAGTACAGCGTGGACACTAAGTCCACGTCACACCAGGCCTCCCTGCTTGTCGGTTCCATCTTCTACACAGACTACAAACTGCCCATCTTGTGCTGTATTCCACATGTTTATGTTCCAGTGGGAATATTCAGGATAAACACTCCCTCATCCCACAAAACACATCCCCTCTCAGGCTGTGAGTATTCAGGCTGGACAGGCTGCCACAGTCCCTGGCTCAGAAGAGCCCATGGCTGCATGACATCTCGCTGGAAATGTGAGTGAGTGAATGAGAGCACTGTCCTGTCTTCCCCTGGGTACAGAGGCATGTCTACCCAGGGTAAACTTTACCCATGCAGGTCAGTGCACACTCCCCTACCACACACTCCCACACACTCCACTGGTAGGGTGTGTGTGGGAGTGTGTGGGAGTGTGTGTGGGGGAGTGTGTGTGGGGGAGTGTGTGTGGGGGAGTGTGTGTGGGGGAGATGATTTACGAGGATGTTGCCAGGACTAGAGGGTCTGAGCTACAGGGAGAGGTTGAGTAAGCTTGGACTCCTCTATTCCTTGGAGCGCAGGAGGATGAGGGGTGATCGTATAGAGGTGTATAAGATCATGAGAGGAATAGATCGGGTAGATGCAGAGTTTCTTGCCCAGAGTAGGTGGATTGGGGACCAGAGGACACAGGTTTAAGGCGAAGGGGAAAATATTTAATAGGAATTTGAGGGGTAACTTTTTCACACAAAGGGCTGTGGGTGTATGGAACGAGCTGCCAGAGGAGGTAGTTGAGGCTGGGACTCTCCCATTGTTTAAGAAACAGTTGGACAGGTACATGGATAGGACAGGTTTATAGACAATAGACAATAGACAATAGGTGCAGGAGTAGGCCATTCAGCCCTTCGAGCCAGCACCGCCATTCAATGCGATCATGGCTGATCACTCTCAATCAGTACACCGTTCCTGCCTTCTCCCCATACCCCCTCACTCCGCTATCCTTAAGAGCTCTATCCAGCTCTCTCTTGAAAGCATCCAACGAACTGGCCTCCACTGCCTTCTGAGGCAGAGAATTCCACACCTTCACCACCCTCTGACTGAAAAAGTTCTTCCTCATCTGGAGGGATATGGACCAAACGCAGGTAGGTGGGACTAGTGTAGATGAGACATGTTGCCCGGTGTGAGCAAGTTGGGCCAAAGAGCCTGTTTCCACAGTGTATCACTCTATGGATGGAGAGCCTGTTTCCACACTGTATCATTCTGTGACTCTAAGAAGGGCCTGTTTCCATACTGTATCACTCTATGAAGGGCCTGTTTCCACACTGTATCACTCTATGAAGGGCCTGTTTCCACACTGTATCACTCTGTGACTCTATGAAGGGCCTGTTTCCACACTGTATCACCCTGTGACTATGAAGAGCCTGTTTCCACACTGTATCACCCTGTGACTGTATATGTCCTCTTTTAAAAACTGTGCTTTCCCGGTCACAATGGTGCTGTTGATATGGGATGCATCTCTTCCCTGCTGAGCTGCTGAGTGGTGCTGTGTTTCTGCATCTCTTCCCTGCTGAGCTGCTGAGTGGTGCTGTGTTTCTGCTGTTGCTGGAGTCTGGTGCAGGGATAATGCAGGCACAGTGCCCAGCTCATGTCCACTCACACAACTCTTACTTGATTTACGTCAGTTATGAATTTAATCGTTTTTATGTGGCCTTCTCTGGGAACAAAGACAATGCACTGGCTTGACATGAAGTTATATCCACTGACTGTCTTCCTGTGTTGGGCCTCCTGTCTTTCATGACTGAATCAGTCATTGCCTGTGATTGAATAACTTCCGTACATGTATCTACATACAATGCAGTAGGCACAGACACTTGCAGCCAGTCCACAGCTCCTGGAAACAGTCAGGCATGCAGTAAACAGCAACTCCCCGACCTCTCAAATGACAGCTGAACATGTGGAGAGATTCAGCAGGTCAGGCAACATCTGTGAAGAATGGTCACAGAGTCCTACAGCATGCAGACAGGCCCTTCAGCTCAACTTGCCCACACAGACCAACATGTCCCAGCTACACTAGTCCCACCTGCCTGCACTTGGCCCATATCCCTCGAAACCTGTCCCATCCATGTACCTGTCCAAATGTTTCTTAAACATTGTGATTGTCCCAGCCTCAACTATCTCCTCTGGCAGCTCGTTCCATACACCCACCACCCTTTCTGTGAAAAAGTTACCCCTCAGGTTCCTATTAAATCTTTCCCCCATCACCTTAAACCATGTCCTCTGGTTCTTGATTCCCCGCTCTGGGCAAGAGACTGTGTTGTACCCAATCGATTCCTCTCATGATTAGAGACTGTGTTGTACCCAATCCATTCCTCTCATGATTTTGGACACTAAGGTACAGAGTTCATGACGAACTTTCATCACAACTGGAGAAGTGGGGAAACGAGGATGTTGCAAGTGGGAGAGGTGGAGTGGACAGAGGGAATGTCAGGTCAGGGGAGAGGCTGAGATTGTCCACCTGAACTCATTCACATTTCCAGACGAGGGTGCATTCTGCAGCCCCAGTGCCAACATGATACTTTGTGCAGGAAAGAAAACTGCAGATGCTGGTTTAAACCGAAGGTAGACACACAATGCTGGAGTAACTCAGCGAGTCAGGAGGCATCTGTGGAGAGAAGGAATGGGTGATGTTTCGGGCCGAGACCCTTTGTCAGCCGGTCTCCTCTGCCCTCTTACCTCTCCCTCTATCTAAACCCGCTCCAGACAGACAGTTCAGCTGTGATAACAACCATTCATCACCCTCTTGTTTTACCACCGACTGCATCGGGACCATCTGGACAGACTTGGTCCCCACCCTAGTACAGAGTTTACACGCTCTCTCCTCCCCTCCCCCTCTGTGCAGCGTGACACACACTTGTTTCCCACAGCACAGAGACGGGGCCATCAGCACACCATCACGTCTCTAACTATATTCATCTCATTCATCAGCACCTGGTTTGTGATCTTCTACACTGTCGTTGTCCAGATACTGCTCACATGCAGTAGGCATCTCTACTTCTCCACCTTACCAGACAGTGTGACCACCCTCTGGGTGAAATAGAATCCTCTTCACATCACCTCACATCCCTCTTGCCCCTGGCCGATGCCCTCTGGCTCTCCACCCGCCATGGGGAACGGTTCCCTACCAGCTATTCTGTTATGCCCCACATAATGGTCCACCTCTCTCAGCCTCTTCCACTCCAAGGAAATCAAGCCCAGCTAATCCAGCCTCTCCTCATAATTAAACGACCCATATGACAACACTCATCTAAATCTGACCTGCTGACATCATAAGATAGGAGCAGAATTAGGCCATTCGGCCCATCAAGTCTATTCAATCATTCAATCATGGCCGATCTATCTCTCCCTCCTAACCCCATTGTCCTGCCTTCTCCCCATTACCTCTGACACCCATATTAATCAAGAAAGTGTTCCATCATTTGTTTTTTTAAATTCAGGTTTACAGAACCTGCCGTTTTGTTTTGAGTTTTTGCTCCTTTAGCATGATATCCCAGCAGCCAGTCGGGTTCATTTACCAGCAGGGTTTATTTCCAGTGGGTACCAGCTGGTCTGGTGTTCAATATCAGTCAGCAGGGAACATTGTGACTGTTCTCAACCAAGGTTCCAAAACCCCGTTATTAGCCTGAAAGAACTTGTTGCCCAGGTATTGCATTCCAAAGTACTGGCTCTCCTGATACGGTACCCCACAAAGTACTATCACCTGCTGTGGGGTACCCCAGTAGAGCACGAGTCCCTATCGCCATGCCACTGTGGCACTAGTACCCCAGACAGGTACTGGCTCTCCTGGTTTGTACCTCAATGAAGCAATCATTCTAGTTATGAACCAGCTGTCCTGGTATTGTTACTCAGTGCTAGCCCGTCTTGTTACTAGCTCAGTAACTTGTCCCCTCCCTGTGTGCTGTCTTCAGTGGTGTACTAGACCCCCCAGTCAGGTGCACTCTCCCCAGCTACAGGTTCTCACGAGCTGTTCTTGGCATTACCGCTCGGTACTAGATCCATTACTCAGTGAAGTCTGAGCATTCACTATCACGATACGTTTAGCTGCCCAGCAGGTGGGACTAGTGTAGATGGGGCTTGTTGGTCGGTGTGGGCAGGTGGGACTAGTGTAGATGGGGCATGTTGGTCGGTGTGGGCAGGTGGGACTAGTGTAGATGGGGCATGTTGGTCGGTATGGGCAGGTGGGACTAGTGTAGATGGGGCATGTTGGTCGGTGTGGGCAGGTGGGACTAGTGTAGATGGGGCATGTTGGTCGGTGTGGGCAGGTGGGACTAGTGTAGATGGGGCATGTTGGTCGGTGGGGGCAGGTGGGACTAGTGTAGATGGGGCATGTTGGTCGGTGTGGGCAGGTGGGACTAGTGTAGATGGGGCATGTTGGTCGGTGTGGGCAGGTGGGACTAGTGTAGATGGGGCATGTTGGCCGATGTGGGCATGTTAGGTAAAGGGCCTCTTTCCACTCTGTATCACTCTATGACTAGTGTAGATGGGGCATGTTGGCCGGTGTGGGCACATTGGGCTGAAGGGTCTGTGTGCACACTGTATCACGCTGTGACTAGTGTAGATGGGGCATGATGGGCGGTGTGGGCATGTTGGGTGGTGTGGGCACGTTGGTCGGTGTGGGCATGTTGGCCGGTGTGGGCATGTTGGTCGGTGTGGGCACGTTGGGCGGTGGGGGCATGTTGGTTGGTGTGGGCACGTTGGGCGGCGTGGGCACGTTGGGCGGTGTGGGCAGGTTGGGCGGTGTGGGCACGTTGGGCGGTGTGGGCATGTTGGTCGGTGTGGGCACGTTGGGCGGTGGGGGCATGTTGGCCGGTGTGGGCAGGTTGGGCGGTGTGGGCACGTTGGGCGGTGGGGGCATGTTGGTCGGTGTGGGCAGGTTGGGCGGTGTGGGCACGTTGGGCGGTGTGGGCATGTTGGTCGGTGTGGGCACGTTGGGCTGAAGGGCCTGTTTCCACACTGTATCACTATGACTATTTGTGTTCTTGAGGATACTGTCAGGACTACATTGTTCTGCTCTGCATATAAATAGGTGAGGCGAATGCAAGATCTTTAAGGGTTAATGGTGATATTGAGCTGTACGTTGGGCCAAAGCTGTTTCATAATCGGTCATTTGCACAGTGTCAGCACACTCAGGTGCAGGGCTTGCCTCCATTGGTTGCTGAGAGCCACCTTGACCCAGCTCGGTGCTACCATTTGTTCACAAGCTTGTTATCCAGTGTGGAGGGGTGCAGCTTATCTGGAACATAGCACAAGTCGGCACAGAATCACAGTCACAGGGTGACGGCCATGTTCCAGACACAGCTGAAGCCTGGGGCACTGAGAGTGTTGATTCCACAGAGCCAGATGCGACCATGTACCAGAGGTCTGTGTTGGCAGATGTGATGCAGCAGGAGTCCTCCCCTTGTAAGAGTGAAGCCCTGACTGACGGCAGCCACTTGGTATCGCAGGCAAGCACTGACATGCTTGGTGACTTCAATACTGACGGCACATTGCTGGAAGAGGCTGTGAATGGCAGAGACGGCAGCAAGCGGAAGGACAGGGAGGTCCTGAGGCAAGTGGATGGCCCGAGAAGGGAAGGGCGAACAGGAGCCGTTACTCAGTGCCTTGGTCATGAGGAGGGGGATAGTGTGAAGGCTGATATGGCAGGGGTGCACAGGCATGTAGAAGGTCACAACAATGTGACTACGCTTCACCCATCTGCCCCAAGACAGATGCATACAAGAGACACGCTGCTACCCCCCCAGGTGCACACTGCCTCCAACAGGGAAGGCCAGGGGACTAGAGCATTGGAGGAATGGACTCATCCAGAGATGACTGTGATGCCAGCCCTGCATTCACACCAACCCAACGCTCCAGTGAGCCAGGACATGAAGGTGGGGACCGTGGAACCCAGTCACCACTCCGGGATGATGAGCAGGTGTGACATTCAAGGCAAGGGGAGCCATGTTCCAGAGCACGAGGTAGCCGGAGTTATCAGTGCGGCCGAGAGTTACGCACACTGTGCCACTGAATGTGATGTCCATGCACCACCACTGGTAACAGAAGCTGCAGAACATGGAGCTGTCCTCTCTCACAGAGATATCCTCACAGAGTCACGGGAGGACCAGGCTGGGGAGGAGGATGCACCGATTAGAACATTGTTAACGGGAATCCAGGCAGAGTGTTGCTATCCTCTCCGGGATAATGCCCTGGCAGGGGTAGTGGGCCGGCACTGGATGAATGAAGCTGGTTCAGGAGAGTGCATGGCAGAGCCTGACCATCCCTGCCTGCTGTCTAACGCAGGCACAGACTGGCACAACGTCACTGTGGTTGGGTGCCAGGTGTCCGGGGCTTGTGCTGGTGGAGGTCAGCCTGTGGCCTGTGGCTGTCCAGAGAGCGGTGAGCTGAAGGAAGATGGCTTGAGCTGCCAGACATCTGACACCAGGCCACTGACTGAGGCTGAGCTGACCCCAGGGGGTGTGGAGCAGGAGTGCCCCGTGTGTACTGAGCTGTTTGATTTGGACACTCACAGACAGGCCCTGCTGAACTGCAACCACAGCTTCTGTGCCAGCTGTGTGCGGAGCATCATGGAGAGGGCAACAGCGAGGAGCAGTGGGCACATGCGCTGCCCCGTGTGCCGCCAGACCACCCCCATGCCACACTGGGAGATCCGCCAGCTGCAGGAGGAGATGAGCTTCCTGAACGGGGCAGTGTGTGTCAGGGATGCCAGGCTGGGCGAGGTGCCCACACGCCCAGTGCCCGCTGCCAGGCTGTGCGACTGGTTGGAGCAGGGCTTCCAGCAGCGGATGATGACTACACACCGCTGCGGCTACCTGCCCTGCTTGCGTTACCCGTCCTGGCTTGTCAACGCCCTGGCACGGTGTGATCGGCGATGCTCCTGCTGCTACCTGTGTGCCATCCTCCTCCTGTACAGCCTGCAACTGCTCTGCCTCTCGCTCATCTTCACCCCCGTGGTCATACTCATCCTCCTCTTCACCTTGTTGGGCAAGGAGTGAGGCACGTCTCAGCTGCAGCCTCTGCGCTCCACAATGCTGCACCACAGATGTGTATGGGTGGCAGGACAGGGCAGGCTGGGCTGACAGATGGATTATAGATTGGGTGTAACAAGGAGCAATTGGCTCGGGGCTGGAATAGAGAGATGTACTAGTAAGAGAAATGGGTGATTGGTGCCGTTTATGTCACTGGCTGGATGGTGTAGGGATGGATTGGGGTAGGAGATGGAGTGGGTAGGGGTTGTTTTATGGATTGTTTCCAGGATTAGGAGTGCAGGGAATGAATGATGGAGTGGGTAAAGGTCAAAGCAGGTGTTTGGATGGAGTGGGCAGGAGGTGGAGGGGCCAAGGGGTGAGAGCAGAGTGTTGTGAGGCAAAGGGGATAGAAGTGTAAGGGGTGGAGTGGGTAGCAGGGGGCTATGGGGTGTAGTAGTGGCAGAGGGTTAGGTTAGGGTGGGTCAGACCGGAGGCTGGCTATGTGATGGAATTGGTGAAAGGGTGAAGTTGGTCAGTGTGGCGAGTGGAAAGTGCTGAGTAGGAATCAGAGGGAATTGGGATATGGATTGGGATGGAGTTGTGTGTTTTGTTTGGGAGTTGGGAGCTGAGTTAAGGGACGGAGTGGATAGGATTGGTTTCACGGATTTAACCTGTTCACCTTGTCTACCCCTCCCCTCAGGTCAGTGCACCCTTTATTCTCCCAAACTCCACAGAGTATATACCTTACCTGTTCACCTTGTCTACCCCTCCCCTCAGGTCAGTGCACCCTTTATTCTCCCAAACTCCACAGAGTATATACCTTACCTGTTCACCTTCACAACCCCTCCCCTCAGGTCAGTGCACCCTTTATTCTCCCAAACTCCACAGAGTATATACCTTACCTGTTCACCTTGTCTTCCTACATCAAGCACGTCATCCAGGAATCAATCTGGTGAAGCTTCTGTGCGATGCATCCACACTCCCACTCTGTGTGATCTCACCCCCACCCAGTAGAGTTGTGGCACAACTTCCCATTCGCCTTACAGTGAAGGCCAATATTCCACTCACCTCCTGAACTATGCACTGTATTTGTACGCTGACTGGCTGAATTTTAAATACCAGGGATCACAGTTATACCACAGCGTCACTCTCTAAATAATGATTTGCCTCTTCATCTTTCCGTGTTATATTCCACATGGCAATGTCTTGCCCACTCACATAACATATCTATATCATTGTGCACACTCTGTGTTTCCTCTTCACGACTTGGTGATCAATTATCTGTGATCAGCTAATTCACCTATGAAGGTATCACAAAATGCTGGGGGGCTTTGTCCCGCCCCCCTGACATCAGTCTGAAGAAGGGTCTCGACCCGAAACGTCACCCATTCCTTCTCTCCTGAGATGCTGCCTGACCTGCTGAATTACTCCAGCATTTTGTGATCCCTTCGATCTGCAGTTATTTCCCCACACCTACAGTACACGTGGTCTCACAATTACAGGATGAGCCAGGTAATTAGAGTTCAAAAGCTATTGGAACAAATTCTGTGGGACAAGATGAATCTCCACTAGGAAAGGCAGGACTGAGCTGATGGATGCAGTGTTGCAGACTCTGTGTCTCCAGTGGGCTGGCTCATGCACAGCTGAGCGATCGCCAACGCACCAGGCGGCCGGCTGGCCGGCCCTCCTCAGTGCTCGCCTCCTCTGTGGGGTGTGAGCGCATGCAGCGAAACGGGGGGTGGAATCAGAGGCAGGTGGGAGGTCAGGAGCTGGGGTGTGTCAGTGGAACCACCAGATGACCCACACTGACCTTTGCAGCCCGACGCACACTCAGTCACCACACAATGCCATTAAGTGGTATATTTGTACAATATTACTTAATAGTGATTTTAATTATTCTTTATGACTTTAAGACCTTCTTAATGAAAGATAATTGGATTCTGGCTGCACAGTGGCGTGGCAGTACAGCTGCGGTCTCGTAGCTCAATGCTGGCCTCCTGATTTCCCCCGGGTGCTTCAGATTTCTCCCAGGTCACGGACGGACACGTTCATTGGCCACTGGTGTAAACTGCCCCTAGTGTAGATGGGCAGTCGACATGATGGAAACATGCAGAGAATAGGTTGCAGGGAAAACTGGTGGGTTAATGGGATTATTCTGTGCCCACCACTGATACAGTGGGACTAATTGCGTTATTTTTGTAAGGAAATTTGATTTAATATGTATTAATTTATCTTAAAACTGCTAGTTTAAAAAATGATTTGAGCTTTAAGTGGTAAGTTGGATCAGTGTAGATGAGTGATGGTTAGCCTGCACCAAGGCCTGTTCCTGTGCTGAATGATTTTATGACTCTATTCCTCTTGGACATTTTGAATACCAGAGCCTTTAAATAAGCAGTCAGTGGGCATTGACAGCAGTGCTTAGGCCTAGTCACCACTTGCAGCCTGCTCCATTTTGCCAAAGTAGTCAAGGCCAGCCTGCCTTGTGTCCAGGCTGCCCGTGTGTGGATGGCTCGGGGCAGGCAGCACCCAGTATTACAGTCACAACCATTCACCAAGGGTGCAGATGGCCAACAAAGAGCATAGCTGGAAGGTGAGGAGGGAATGTTTAATGGAGATGTGGGGGGCAAGTGTTTTTGCACAGAGTGGTGGGGTCTGGAACGCATTGCCAGGGGTGGTGGTGAAGGCAGATATGGTAGTGGTGTTTGACAGGCACATGGAAGTGTAGGGAATAGAAGGATATGGGTCATGTACAGGCAAGATCAGTCTAACTTGGCATCATGTTCAGCACAAACATTGTGGGCCACAGGGCCTGTTCCTGTGTTGTGTTGCACTGCACTGCCCAATGTTTCCTGATGTGACTTATTTTCTTGAAATACTCATTGCATGACACTGCAAAACTGACTGTAATAATCAGACACACCTTGGAATAGTCTGTCTGCATCAAATTGAACTCCATAACTACTGCTGTCTTTACTCTGAAATAGTCAATGTGCACAGCAATGATCTAACTGGTACACAAAGCATACTCTACACACTGAAATACTGAATGATCCCTGAATTTCTGAATGACTTCTGAAATATCAGCTTGCTTTAAAAACTTAGTCCCTGAAATATTCAAGGATTCCTTAAAGACTAGGCGAGGGTGTGGTGGTATCAGTGTGGGAAGAGCTGATCCCACCTAGTTGTGTGTGTGTGTTGTGACACATGTAAGTGTGGCACTGACTGGCAGAATGGGAAGGATGAACCTGCTCGGTCTAAGTAACTCAGCGGGTCAGGCAGCATCTCTGGAGAGAAGGAATGGGTGATGTTTCACAGAGAGCTGGAGTAACTCAGCGGGTCAGGCAGCATCTCTGGAGAGAAGGAATGGGTGATGTTTCAGGTCGAAACTGAAGAAGGGTCTCGCCCCGAAACGTCACCCATTCCTTCCCTCCGGAGTTGCTGCCTGTCTCGCTGAGTTACTCCAACATTTTGTGTCTATCTTTGGTTTAAACCAGCACCTGCAGTTCCTTCCTGCACATATACTCTGTAATATTTCTCCGGCACCCATGGAACCCATGTATAATCTGCAATAATCTCCCTGTATTCAAGTTACACCCTGTGATGTTAACCTGCACAGTGTTATACAGTCTCTGCAGCTCAGGGACTCACACTGCTCCTGGCCTTCCCCCGTCTCAAATATTCACATCAAATGCAGAAACTCCCCGAGAAACACAAAGAACATGGAAAACCCATTATGTCTTAAAAAGAAAAGCAAAATAAATTTGATATGATGGAAATCTGAAATAAACACAGAAAATGGTGAAAATTCTCAGGAGGACAGGCAGCTAATTATGAGATAAAAGGAATCATGTTACATTTTTTAAAGGTAAGTTTGTTTGAACTCTTGTTAAAGATTCGAGAGGTGCAAAGGTAGAAACAAAATGCTGTAGTAACTCAGCGGGTCAAGCAGCATCTCGGAGAGAAGGAATGGGTGACGTTTCGGGTCGAGACCCTTCTTCAGACGGGTGCTGCTTGACCCGTTGAGTTACTCCAGCATTTTGTGTCTACCTTCGATTTAAACCAGCATCTGCAGGTTTTTTTTCATTCTATACGTGCGACTTGACTTCCTGAATATTTATAGCATTTTCTGTTTTTATTTCATTTATTTCAATACTCAGGTTGAGCCATGAAATACTGAAACTGCAATAAATACTCTGGTAACTGAGTTAAAAAATCCCAACCTGGAGCATAGAACCACTCCAGAAATACTCCACTACATCCAGAATGCCCAAGCAACATGAAATACTTAAACTACTTAAATAATACTTTGAAATACCTGACTACATATTGCAAAGCAACCATCATTACCCTCAGATTGTATTCTGAAATACTGAACTTTAATTCCACAATAATTGAACGTCCCTCTAAAATATCCAATGAATCTGAAAACTTCTAACTCTACCCAGAAGTATCCAAACCCATATCTTGAATGGTAGAAGCCATGCCTTGTAATAGACAAACAAAATTATAACACATTTCATTTATATCCTGAAATTCTCCAGCAACAAATATTTCTGCCTGAACAAGGGTCCCGACCCGAAATGTTACCTATCCATGTTTTCCAGAGATGCTGTCTGACCCTCTGAGTTACTCCAGCACTCTGTGAAACGTCACCTATCCATGTTCTCCAGAGATGCTGCCTGACCCGCTGAGTTACTCCAGCACTCTGTGAAACGTCACCTATCCATGTTCTCCAGAGATACTGACTGACCCACTGAGTTACTACAGCACTCTGTGAAAAGTCACCTATCCATGTTCTCTAGAGATGCTGCCTGACCTGCTGAGTTACTCCAGCGCTTTGTGCCTTTTTTTGTAAACCAACTTCTGCTGTTCCTTGTATCCACTAAAATATTTAAGCAGCATCCTGAGTTTTGTAAAGTCTCTGAAATAATTCAAATGAAATTACTCAAATGATTTGGCATGTGGCAAATACTGCATTTAACCTCTACAGTTGTGAAGTGAGTGCACACTGACTGGTTGCAATGTGGCCTGGTTTAGTAACTCAAATGCCCAGGAATGAAGGAGGCAACAGAGAGCGATAGACACAGCCTGGTCCATCATGGGCACTTCATCGATGGAATCTATGTGGAGCCTCACAAAGGCAGGCAATGTCGTCACAGACCCACACCGCCCTGGCCAAACTCTCCATTCACTCTGACCATCAGCAGCATGGCAACCAGGTTCAAGAGCAACTTCTTCCCAGCAACCATCAGGCTGTGAACACTGGGCAACCTCTACACACTGTCTTTGGTGGCACTAAGGATTGCAGTTCTTGCACTAGTATAACAATATTAATTGATAATTTAAAAAAATATTGTTGTATATATGTGTGAAATTGAGGAAGGACATTCTTGCTATTGAGGGAGTGCAGCGTAGGTTCACGAGGTTTAATTCCCGGGATGGCGGGACTGTCATATGATGAAAGAATGGAGTGACTGGGCTTGTATTCACTGGAATTTAGAAGGATGAAAGGGGATCTTATAGAAACATATAAAATTATTAAGGGATTGGACACGCTAGATGCAGGAAACATGTTCCCGATGTTGGGGGAGTCCAGAACCAGGGGCCACAGTTTAAGAATAAGAACTGAAATGAGGAAAAACATTTTTATACAGAGTTGTGAATTTGTGGAATTCTCTGCCTCAGAAGGCAGTGTAGGCCGATTCACTGGATACATTCAAAAGAGAGTTAGATAGAGCTCTTAGGGCTAGCGGAATCAAGGAATATAAGGAGAAGGCAGGAACGGGGTACTGACTGTGAATATCAGCCATGATCACGTTGAATGGCGAATGGCCTCCTCCTGCATCTATTGTCTATGTATCTATGTGTATTGCACTTACAGTTCTGTTGTGCTGTAAGTAGAATCCCATTGCTCACGTGTTGGTGCACATGATAATTAAACACTCCTGAACCATTCTGCGGTCTCTTACATTCCAAAATGCACTCTGAACGGATCATAATGAACTCTGAAATATTAAAACATTTATTTCACAAAACACATCCTGCTCCGTCTGCTGCCCGACTTACAACCTGCAATAGTTCACTTTCACCCTGCAACACTCTGTCTACACCAGCAAACAAAATGGATTATGAACCTACATCCTGAATTATGAAACCACATCTAATAGTGAACCCCAACCCTGGAATACCTACAGAGTGTTGAAGTTGTCAATAATAAAGTGATGCTGCACTCAGACATACACCAGCTATGACTACTCCAGCTGCACCATGAAGTACTCCAACTAGTCTGCATGATTTAAGCCGAGCTACGTACCATCCCCACACATTGAAACTGCAGGCGTCAGATCTTGCTCCACATCCTGAGCTGCTGGCTTTGTATCTGCCGTACATCCTGAAACACTCTCACACACTTTGCAAGGCCTGCCTCGTATGCTCATTGGTAACCACACTACTTGTACCTGTAATTCTCAACCTGCACCCTAGAACATTCATTACTCCACTTAATTACTCAAATGATTTGGCACGTCACAAATACTCCATTGAGCTTCTACAGTAGTAACATTGAGAGCACACTGACTGGTTGCATCCTGGCCTGGTTTAGTAACGAATTCAATGCTCATATTGCAGTCTTAATAGTCATTCTACAACATGAACATTTAAATTACTTCCTACGATGCTTAACTACAAGCTGAAAATAATCAGATAACATCCTGAGATATTGTAACAATGATCTGAAACATTAAAACTCAGCTTTGCCTTGCCTCTCCGCTCCTGAATGATACACTGCATGGAGCTGGGTGTGTGTGATGGGTGTGATGGCACTGTGAACTACATGTAGTCTGTGTCTGAGGTGTACACATAGGGGCTGCAGGATATGGGTAATGGTCAAGCAGCTGTGTGATGTTCATCTCCTGAATCTCCCAGTGCTGAAGCAGAAGGCCATGAAATGCAGCATCTCCTCTGGTGCATTCAGCCACAGTGAAACATATATTTATACAGTTGCCGATGGTTATTTGACACGCAGTGAAGGCAGAGCGGTGAGTGAAAACCCCCTCAGATACTCCACCATGTTACTGTGTTAGTGTCTGCACCAGTCAATGTGCCGCGGGATTAATCCATTGCTGGAGGGTGTGCCAGCACGTGTTTACTTAACCCCATCATCACTGCAGCAGCACCGTACAAGTGTAAGGTCTGATATAGAGTTTATTCACAGAATACAATTAATAAAGAAACATTCTTTATGTTGCGAGCACTGTTATGGTGACTCCAGCACCGTTACTATTGGAGGCGTTCCATACACAATACTTAATGATGAAGACAAGGGCTTGTCCATCATGGTGTGGCACAGGTGTGGCACAGGTGTGCCAGTGGCTGTGCGGAGTCAGGTCCACGGGGCTGGGGTGGGGGGAGAGGTTAAAATAATCACAATACTGTGGTGAAAGCTGCTTTCATTATCTGCTTACTCTGACGGACGGTGATGGGGAAACAAGTCATTGTGAACCCTCTTGTACTGGGCATCACCAGAGCTGCAGGGAGCTGGGTGTGCTCTGTCTCAGAGTGCTACTCTGGGCTGTAACTGCAAGCAAGCTAACAACCTGCTTGTGACGTCAGCAAAGCTAGCCACAAGTCTGTGGCTGAGACCAGGACGCTCGCAGTTAGAAGTAACTCAACCCCTTTGCTCTCCATCTAAAGACCAGGATCTAAAATTTAGGTTAAAAAATATGTCCTTGCAGATTTGGCATCCTGGTGAAGGGTTGCCCAGGCAGGCCTGAGCCTGGGCTGGAGTAACCCGAACACTGAAGCATGGACCGAGAACATATTAAATACTGCACAGTAGCGGCCCTCAGGATAGCTCGCTGCATCGGCGATGGGTTTTGGCATTGTATAATAGTGTGGACAGAGCAGTCCCAAATCCAGAGTCAGGTTTGTGCAGGTAGGTAGGTTACCAGTGCGCCACTCAAGGGCAGCATCGAACTTGCCAGTCTCAATTGGATACCTTTGATTTCACAGAAAACAGAAACTCCCAGATGGGATAATTGAGTTACAGGTAATTTACCGTAAAGAGTGCTGCAAAAACACAGCAAATTGTTCGGTCTTGGCATAATGCTTCTCCTGGTTGTTGTTGTTGTTGTTGTTGTTGTTGTTGTGGCCTCCCCTGTCTCTCGGCTCCTACATGATGGTGCAGGAGGCGAGAGGGTTGCGTAGGTGGCAGCTGCAGACAGCGCCACAGTACTGCTGGAAGGTCTGGTAGCAGCTACGGTCAGCCTCACCGCCCCACTGGCCGGGGTTGGCGGTCAGGGCCTCGGTGGGCAGACGGGCTAGGATGCTGGTGTTGACGGCCAGAGCAGCCAGGCCATAGTCGGTGAAGAGGACGGTCTCGCGGCGGCAGGTAGGGCAGGAGATGAACTTGTACTTGGGGCAGGACTCGTAGAGGATCTGTAGACATTCCTCGCACACGGAGTGCAGGCAGGAGAGGATACGTGGCCTCTTGTTGGTGGCGTTGTAGATGTGCCCACAGGTGGGGCATTCCAGAGGCTCGGACACAGCAGACTGGTGCAGCACGTACTGATTGACAATGACCTCGTCGGCCGGGGCCTGCCGGTGGTAGCACATGTCGGCGCTGGCCTTGCGGTGACTGTGGCTACACTTGTCGGTACGGGGCGGAGTCCTGGCTAGGCGGTTGGGGCTGCGGGCTTTGTCTAGGCCCGGCATGTCGGTGCACGCCTGGTTGGTGATGATCTCTGATTGTAGAGGCCAGGCACACTTGCCCACGGGCGGTGGATCCCGCGTGCACCCTGGCGGACCGTAGCGTGACTGGGACCCCGAACACTCCACAAACTTGTCCGCCGGCACGATCTTCACCGCCTCCATCTTGATGCCGGCCTGCTGCTGTTTCAGACACGCCATGGGCCCGCGGGGGGCCGCGCGGCAGTACGGGGGGCCGGGTTCACACGCTGCGGCTGTACTCACACCCTCTCTCCATGCCCGCACCGTGCCGCCTTGCCTCTGTGAACCAGCACCACACACCTCCCATTCAGACGGGCAAGGCTGCAGCACAGTCAGCAGCAGGCTGCCCCAACCACCAGCATCCCTGCTCACACTCTGTGGTTGTGGAGACACGGGCTCTCCCTGTCAGCCTGACAATCTGACTACTCTTCCTCTCCAGCTCCTAATGGCAGCAAACGCTGCAGCATGAGGCACGTAGAACAAACATGCTCCAGACGCTGCTGGATGAGAGAGTGCTGCTGGAGGCAGGCAGCGAGCAGGGATGCTTCAATCACATTACCTGCACTTGCTGCTTCACAATGTACACAGCCTCCTCTCCTCTCCTCTCCTCTCCTCTCCCCAGCAGTGTGTGCCTTGGTGTTGATGGTAACGGCAGTGCCTGCCCTGCAGTGTATTTCCTCGCTGTCTCTCCCTCTGCCTCTTGCAGCCTCCTGTTTACCTCGGATGGCAGTGTTATCCGCAGCAGCACCGCAGCGTTGCAGCAAGCTCACATTTCTCTCCTTCAGCACTGTGTGATGGCTCCAGCCCCCAGTCCTCCAGCACAGGCGGGCTCTGCAACTGAAGATAACCTCTGTGGCTTGCCTTCTTCATTCATCTGTCTAACCTTCAAACAGCTCGTGCCGTGGTGCAATCAATGCTGAGGAAGCAGAGGATGCTTCCTGAGTCACAGTGGCTCGGTGCTGTTACTACAAGACACAGCAGCACCAGCAGCAGCAGCTCGTCTCCCCAGCACTTCACACCCTCCCCATCAGCGAGGTCACCTCTACACAGTTCACACTAAACCCTCCTCTCCTCCCTCGCGCTGCTCAGCGCTTTCTCACGCCACACACGCTTTCGCTTCTCATGAAATGAAACTATATTTGTTCCAAGGCGCCTTAAGACTGCCTGAAATGTTTTACTCAAAATTTCCTAACACATCGATGTTTACTGAGAATTTGTGAACATTAGAATTTTAAATTCAAAATGGGCTTGAACGAGTCCCATGAGTGCTGCAAGGAGCAGTGAAAGCAAATGTTAATTCACTGGGAGGTGACAGATGAAGGGACAGTTTTCACAGAGCAGGAGAGAAAACAAGGAAAATGACCAACCTGTGCCAGTGATACACAGTATGTTTCATAACTGATAATGGCATCCACCCCTTCCCTCCTTCAGCAGAGACCGCTCCCTCCGTAACTCCCCAGTCAACTCGTCTCTCCCATCCAAACCACCCCCTCCCCAGGTACCTTCCCCTGCAACCACAGGAGATGCAACACCTGTCCCTATACCTCCTCCCTCGAATCTGTCCAGGGATCCCGACAGTCCTTTCAGGTTAGGCAGAGGTTCACTTGCGCCTCCTCCAACCTCATCTACTGTATCCGCTGTTCAAGATGTGGACTCTTCTAAACCGGCGAGACCACACGTAGACTGGATGATTTGCTCAGTCCACCTGGATCTACCTAATCTCCCTGTTGCCAGACACTTTAACTGCCCCTCCCATTCCCACACAGAACCTTTCTGTCCTGGGCCACCTCCATTGTCAGAGTGAGGCTAAATGTAAATTGGAGAAACAGCACCTCATATTTCGTTTAGGCAGCTTACACCCCAGTTGTATGAATATTGATTTCTCTAACTTCAAGTAACCCCTGCACTCTCTCTCTCTCCATCCCTCCCTCACCCAAGTCACACCAGCTTCTCGTTCTCACCTAGCAAACAGCTAACAATGGCCTATTCCTTTATGCATATCTTTCATCCATTTGTTTTATATCTCTCTACAGCACTGTCTATATCCCTTTCCCCTGACTAGTCTGAAGAAGGGTCTCGACCCAAAACGTCACCCATTCCTTCTCTCCAGACATCCTGCCTGTCCCACTGAGTTACTCCAGCATTTTGAGTGTATCTTTGGCAAATGGCAATGTTCAAAGTGGTATGGGAGAGAGGGAAATACAGTCGGCCAACCATTACCGGCCACATTTCCCAATGCTCGCTGGATTACGAGTGTGGTGGTGGGACATTTGTTGGAGGAGCAGGAGTTGGAGAGAGGCTCTGGAAGGTGACTCCGGACTGTCAAAGCCACCACAGCCAAACATAAAAACAGCTTCATTCCACAAGCAGTAGGTCTACTCATTAACCAAAAGTCTGTAGCCTCCTTTTGCTCTGGTATTTTATTCCATTCACATGTTTAAACTATAATGTTTTATTCTTAATGTTTTATGTTTTATTCTTAATTGTTTACTGTATATCGTGTTGTTACTTGCGAGCAAAGCACCAAGGCACATTCCTTGTACGTATACATACTTGGCTAATAAAATGTATTCAATTCAATTCAGTTCTATGTTTACGGGGAGTTTGGTGTGTGGGGGCTGTGGGTGTGGCATCAACATTCACTGTCTGAGCACCCAGCAGATGATTCTCTCTCTGCCATCTCTGGGTGAACTTTACACCAGCATCAGAGCTGCTCATTAGGACCAGAGAACACAGAGCCTCATCAGTTGTACAGTTCCATGTCACGTACGTAGACACAGACAATGATGCTAATAATGTGATTGGTAAGAAATTTAATTTTCTCCCAATCATCAGAACATCTGATGACTGGCCAAGTAGAAAAAATGAAACTGCAGATGCTGGTTTACAAAAAAAAAAGACACAAAGTGCAGGAGTAACTCAGCAGGTCAGGCAGTATCATCTTCAGAGAACATGGACCCAAAACATCACCTATCCATGTTCTCCAAAGATGTTGTCTGAACCTACCAACGTCAGTTTCTTTACTTAGTAGTTAAAGTCACTACTTTATTTCACGTCAGTAGCTAACTACATTCCCGGCAGACCACAGACACACTGAGTCATGGAATCTACCACTGATCGTGTCGATTCACCGAGGCAGTGCTCAGTGTGATATGGTTTTTACATTAAACAGTTAAAGCATCAGTGAGGAATGACTGGTTAATGTTATTGTACTTAAGTTAATAAAACTTTTCAAACTGTATCTGCCAACTTACAGCCTTTGTTCTGTCCTTATTGACCATGTCAAAGTGGAGCTGCAATTGTCACCTGTGTGTGTGTTTGCATTATACCTCAAAAGATCCAAATTTATGTAAACTGCAATCTTTAAATTGAAACTTATTCGGCATTGTGAGTTTTGTTGTTGTGAGGTGTGTTGTGTTGGTTGCACGTATGTGTTAGTGTTAGGGTTGCCAACTGTCCCGTATTAGCTGGGACATCCGGCTAAATTTTGGGCTAAATTAGTTTGTTCCGTACGGGACCGCCCTTGTCCCGTATTAGTAGGGTTGCCAACTTCCTCACTCCCAAAGAAGGGACAAAGGGTGATGTCACCGCCCCGCGCCCCACGTGACCTCACCCAGCCAGTGGCCACGTGCTCCCGCTCCACCAATGGCGGCCACCCGGGCTGGGAGCACGTGGCCGCTGGCTGGGTGAGGTCACGTGGGGCGCGGGGCGGTGACGTCACCCTTTGTCCCGTATTTGGGAGTGAGGAAGTTGGCAACCCTAGTTAGTGTGTATTATGAATGAGTAAGAGTGTTGCTGAATACAGATATCTTGAAAGGTCAGGATAGTTTATCAGAACTTTATCAGGATTCTTCACTCTGCATTATTCCATGCACCTTGGAGTGTCACTTCTGTAGACGGAAATTCCAGCCTTCTCTTGTTGTTTTCTCATAATAATTCTTACGGGTTTATTGCCGGCTCTCTGCCCACCACCTCTGTCATTCATGGTCTGTCTGTCAACCTCGGGACTCTCCCTCCTCTGGCCAACGTGGCTGCCTGTGTGATGCTGTTGTCTGTCCACACGGAGAGTGTACAATGTGGGGCTGGAGCCTCACTCTGATCACTGCCAAGCTGCTTCACCTTCGTTCATCACCAGGTGTACCCATGTACAGTGAGAAGTCTTTGTTGCGTGCTAACCAGTCAGCGGAAAAGTACTTACATTGTTGCGTGTGCACGCACACACAACACATACACACACACATCAACACACACACACACACCAACACACGCACACACACACCATCACATACACACACACCAACACACGCACACACACCATCACACGCATACACACACCAATACATGCACACACACACACACCAACACACGCGCACACACACTAACACACATACACACCAGCACACACACCAGCACACGCACACACACACACCAACACACGCACACACACACTAACACATGCACACACACACCAACACACACACACACACCAACACACGCACACACACGCACACACACACCAACACATGCACACACACACACACACACCAACACACACACACACGCACACACACACCAACACACACACACACGCACACACACACCAACACACACACACACCAACACACGCACACACATACGCACACACCAACACACGCACACACACATGCACACACACCAACACACACACCATCACACGCACACACACACCAACACACACACACCATCACACGCACACACACACCAACACACACACACCATCACACGCACACGCACACACACACCAACACACACACACCATCACACGCACACGCACACACACCAACACATGCACACACACACCAACACATACACACGCACACCAACACACACCCACACACCAACACACGCACACACCCACACCAACACACCCACACACGCACACACACACACAAACACACACCAACACACACACACACACCAACACACACACCAACAAACGCGCACACACTCACCAACACATGCACACCCACACCAACACACCAACACACGCACACACACACCAACACATGCACATGCACACGCACACCAACACGCGCGCACACACCAACACACACACAACACACGCACACACGCACGAACACACGCACACACCAACACATGCACACACAACACATGCGCACACACTCACCCACGCACACACTCACACATATCCACCCACACACTCACGAACACACGCACACACTCACTCAACACTCACTCACACACACTCAAGCACACTCGCACACATACTCACGTACACTCATCGACATACTCATCCACACACTCATTCACACTCACGCACACACTCATGCACACTCACGCACACACTCACACACTGAACAAATAGTGACAGTTTTGAAGTGGGATCACTTTAGTACAGCTGGCATTGCATTGCTCTGTGGATGCACCAAACAAAATGCAGACACACCTTCAGTAAAGCAACAGCAACACATTTGCAATACAGTGTGTAACCAGGAAGGGTGGTGTTAACAGTAGGGTGGTGTTAACATGTGCCTGCTCCCTCCTCACATCTCAAATCTCATTAGTTCACAAGTTCTAGGAGCAGAATGAAGCCATTCGGCCCATCAAGTCTACTCCACCATTCAATCATGGCTGATCTATCTCTCCCTCCTAACCCCATTCTCCTGCCTTCTCCCCATAACCCCCGACATCTCACCTGCTCCATGTGTTTTACTTTCTGCTTCTAACTTTTCTGCAGAAATACAATCCTGCTGCAGACCTTATTGAATATATTAATAACTATGTTATAATTATGACCCCGGGTTTGGACTCTGTCACAAGTGGATTATTTTCTGTAAAAAAGTCTTTGACCAATGCAGCAGGCAGCTGGTACGCCAGCACAGAGCCTTCTCTTCAAGGGCAAACAGCAGAGGCAAGGTTCCTGTTGTGAAATGAGCAGAGGCAGAGATGGATAGATTCTTGATGAGTACAGGTGTCAGGGGTGTGGGGAGAAGGCAGGAGAATGGGGTTAGGAGGGAGAATGGCGGAGTAGATGGGCCGGGTGGCCTAATTCTGCTCTTATCATTTATGAATTGTGAGCAGGGCCAGTTTCTCACTTGGCCCGCGGTTAAGGAGCACAGTCACGGAGGTTGGGCAGAGCAAAGCCCTCTCACAGCAAGGCACGCAGCAAGACAGGATATTAACAATGCACATTCTTTCCACTGCAACCACAGGAAACATCTCGTCAGACTGGTTTTTGCATAAATGGTTGAATGGAGATCTTCACTGCTGCGTTCGTATGCATAAGTGTGTGCGTGATTATCAAAGGTTGTATTATGAACAGTAATTGGGAGGATGATTTGCTTACAATCTGACAGCTAGGTTACATTTCTGCAGCATGACATTGTACATTCACTTAACTGTCTCATTCACAACCCAATTAAAATGAGGATGATCCCAAGGATTGAGGGTATTTATTCACAAAATGCTGGAGTAACTCAGCAGGTCAGGCAGCATCTCAGGAGAGAAGGTAGCCCATTCCTTCTCTCCTGAGATGCTGCCTGACCTGCTGAGTTACTCCAGCATTTTGTGAATAAATACCTTCGATTTGTACCAGCATCTGCAGTTATTTTCTCACACCAAGGATTGAGGGAATCATATCCACTCGTTCTATTACAAAATCACAATTCCTGAGAGTTTTCATTCTAATAGTATGCAATGTCAATCCAGCAGGTGGCTATTGCATGAAGTTATTTGGTTGAATAATTCCTGGTCCACTCTTGCCAATGTTTGATGGACTGAGGGCAGGTAAGTGTTACTCCCTTCCATCAGTGAACTATTCAGGTCAGTAGCAACCACTGTTTATTCTAATATAAGGTAAACATCAGTGCATATACCAGTATCAGATCAATAAAGTCATGGTATATTGCATTGTATGATCAATAGCAGTCAGTTTATATTCTAGAAAAAGATAACTAGAAGTCAGTATATATTCGAGTTCCAGATAAATAGCCAGTGATGTGCTGTACATACTTGTAAACACACTAATAGCATTCAGAAAACTTCCAGCTTTGATCAATAACTGGTACCTATTCCAATACATGATATAGAGCAGTTAGTTCATGTTTCAATATCAGATCAATATCATTCAAAATACATTCCAAAGTGCATCAGTATCAGCCAGTATATAATAGGATTGATGGAAGGGCCTTCACGTATTTTCAAGAAGATTGAGGATTTGCAGAAGCTGTTGAAGCAGCAATGGATGAGGAAACAATGAAGAGGGAGAAGACAATACACAAGGGTAGCCCAGTTAAAGGAGTGACTATGCTGTGAGAAAGGAAGAGGGCAATAGAATGCCTGGGCCTCAACTTAAAATACCTACAATCACTGGAGACAAAGTGATGGAGAAATTAAGAGAATTAAAAGAAGCAAAATTGCCTGTATGTGATTGCTTGCATTTGAAATGCTTAAAGCCTGCAGAGAGAGTGCATGCATCAGCAATGTGCTCTGTACAGTGATTGCTCAACTACTCACACCATAATGATTTTCATAGCAAATATCACATCTTCATATTTGGCAGCGATACAAAGTCAGGTGGGGAAATGAGATGTTACCAGGACCTATGAGCTTCTGAAGAGACTTTTGACAGGTTAATCATCATCTGAGCAATTCAAGACCAGATGGAGTCTCATGTTGGGAATGTAAGGATATTTACTTTGGTAGAAAGTATTGTAAAACTGCCTGTTTTAAATGGTGATAAACTAGTAAATGTGGGAGCAGAAGGATCTCAGTGTGTTGGTTCAGATGAAGCAAGTGCACCTTGTTCTTAAGAAGTCAAATGGTATGTTGACCTTTATTGTAAATGGTTTTGGTATGCTTTATTGACACCACACCTGAAGCACCACGAGCTGTAGTTACAGTAGGGAACATTGGCAGTCTGTGAGGGTAAGATACACACACGCGTGTGCCTGTAGGTGCATGTACATACGTACCCTGGCAACTGAACATGCACAGGCATATGCACTGGCATAAACACATGTACACACATACACAGGCAGCTGAACACACACAGGCATACACATGTACACACATGTACACACATACAGGCAGCTGAACACACACAGGCATACACATGTACACACATGTACACACATACACAGGCAGCTGAACACACACAGGCATACACATGTACACACATGTACACACATACAGGCAGCTGAACACACACAGGCATACACATGTACACACATGTACACACATACACAGGCAGCTGAACACACACAGGCATACACATGTACACACATGTACACACATACACAGGCAGCTGAACACACACAGGCATACACATGTACACACATGTACACACATACACAGGCAGCTGAACACACACAGGCATACACATGTACACACATGTACACACATACAGGCAGCTGAACACACACAGGCATACACACATGTACACACATACAGGCAGCTGAACATGCACAGGCATACACACACGTACACACACAAACAAACTTGTACACACCAATCTAGAAACACATATCTCAAGTCACGCACACACAGAAATGGACACACACAGAAGAGAGAGATGGACACACGAAGCAACACACACACACACACACACACACACGGACAAGGACACACCCTGAGGCTGAGCCTTGCTGGCACACAGCCGAGTTCTCAAAGTGCCTGGTGCCTCAAGTTACTGATGTGTTATGTTAACCACAGCCTGTTCATTTCCCCGGCCCTGCATCTGCCTGATCTCAGAACGTTATGTTAATCAGTGGTGTAACCTTATATTTCCCACTAATGCCCCACCCCCACATGGGGTCTCTCCAGCCCCTTCCCCACTCAAGACAAGCCAAAGCCCTCTCTAACTCTCTTACATTCATGAAAGCTCATCTGCTGCCCTTTATCCCATACCTTCCTGTACCTTCTGTAGGACCTGTTGTGGTTCTGTACCTTCTGTAGGACCTGTTGTGGTTCTGTACCTTCTGTAGGACCTGTTGTGGTTCTGTACCTTCTGTAGGACCTGTTGTGGTTCTGTACCTTCTGTAGGACCTGTTGTGGTTCTGTACCTTCTGTAGGACCTGTTGTGGTTCTGTACCTTCTGTAGGACCTGTTGTGGTTCTGTACCTTCTGTAGGACCTGTTGTGGTTCTGTACCTTCTGTAGGACCTGTTGTGGTTCTGTACCTTCTGTAGGACCTGTTGTGGTTCTGTACCTTCTTGGTCTTTCATTATTGTCCTCACACTTCCCTAGACCTCCAAGTTATGAGACATCTTCAAACATGTAAATTATGGTCGCTATTCCTAGATCCAAATCTATGCATGTGTGTGTGTATATGTGCACACATGCATGTGTGTGTGCGTATGTGCACATGTGTGTAAGTGAGTGTGCAAGTGGGTGTGAGTTAGTGTGGGTGTGTGCGTGTGAGTGTGTGTGTGGGTGCGTGCATGCATGCGTGTGAGTGTGTGTATGCGTGTGAGTATGGGTGAGTGTGTATGCGTGTGAGTGTGTGCGCGTGAGTGTGTGCGCGCGTGTGTGCATGTGCGTGTGAGTGTGGGTGTGCGAGTGTGTGTGTGTGTGAGTGTATGTGGTTCTTGTACCATTCCCTGGGTACCACAGAGAGCATAGTTTTTGATAGTGTAGGTTCCACTGGTATTATTAAAATGAAGATTACCTTAGTTTAAACAGAAGACATTTATTTGTTTATCTTGGTAAACCATCCTGGTGACTTTTGGAAAGAAGGCTCTGACATTGTTTGCAGTAAACACTGGATGTTCAGGTAACTGTGAGCAAGGTGAGAGGGAAGTCAAAGGCATATCTGCCTGGGCACAATACATGACATTTCAGTGTAAGCACCAGTCAGTGGGAGACAAGACATGATTGCAATCGAGCCATTTACAGGGTACGGATGCATGCTGAGAGAATAACGTTCAGTGCTGGAGGAGAAGAGAATTAAGAGTGTGGAGCGATTGTAATGTGTGATTACAGATCTGCTTCTGTGGCCAGCACACAAATAGTCACCAGGGCTGGGCGCCATCTTGGATGAGACAAGGCTCACCTCTCCAACCTTTCCTCAGAAGTCAACTTCACATTCCACATGTTGATGTGACAAAACCTTTATTCAAAAGTTTTCAAAATCGTAAAGCATTCATTTATATTTATTACAAACCGGCCTAGCATTCTCCTTACAATACCTGGATTGGCCGCCTCCTCCCCAATGACCGTTGCTATTTATCAGCTGCATGACAACCACTGCTGTACGTACGTACCCATGCCAACAAGATGACTAAATATAAGCCGCACCCAGTCACAGGACATTTCAGCCTGGGCTGGGCCCTGCCCCAGCAAGTGTTAAACTGAACCACAACAGTTCCTACTCAGTTCCACACTTTGACAGACACAAAGTGCTGGAGTAACTCAGCGAGACAGGCAGCATCTCTGGAGAGAAGAACGGGTGACGTTTCGGGTCGAGACCCTTCTTCAGTCTGAAGGGTCTCGACCCGAAACATCACCCTTTCCTTCTCTCCAGAGATGCTGCCTGTCCTGCTGAGTTACTCCAGGATTTTGTGTCTATCTTTGGTTTAAACCAGCATCTGCAGTTCCTTCCTCCACATTTCGAGTACTACACTTTACCAGGTGTGCCTTGGTGCCCATGAGATAGCTGTGGTTATGGCAGATAACCCAGAAACTTGGTTCAACAATACAGAAAGACAGGTTCACCATAGAACTGTAGAATTTACATTTGGTTATTTAACAAATCTGAAGTTAACAAGCATCTAGTAAGATGGAAACATGTATGGAACCAAACATGTATGATTTGTAGGGGGTTTGACAAGGTAAATGCTGAGGATATTTCTCCCAGTGGGATTATCTGGAGGATCATGGCTTTAGAAATAACGTGTCAATGATACTTTATCACCTGTACCTAGCTGCAGTGAGCTGCTGTTTTGCCTATAAACTGGTACAATCAGACAGCAGACCTCACCGCGGTCACACGCAAGTGTTGCCTCATTTGGCGCTGACAAAGTTACAAAATGCAGACAGTGAGAGGGAAAGAGAGGGTAATGAATCATTGGAATTTTCCAGAGCTGCTGCCGACATGCTTCCACCCTTTTACTGCCGTTACTTTACATTTCCAAACATCTGCAGTTATTTGGTTTTCATAGTTTGAATTTAACCCATTTTTAGTGACTCGGTTGTTCAAAAAACAGACAGAAAGCAAAGAGTGGGGATAAATGGGTCCCTTTCGGAATGGGAGGCAGTGACCAGTGGGGTACCGCAAGGTTCGGTGCTGGGACCCCAGCTATTTACGATATAGGGGTGGGGAGAGGGGCGGGGAAAGGGGCGGGGAGAGGGGAGAGGGGAGAGGGGTGGGGAGAAGGGATGGGGTCAGCAAGAATATGGAATCAGTTCAGATTAGGAGCACAAGCTCCAGCTTGTTCTACCATTTATGAAAGGTCATTTGCACCTAGCTCCACCCATCCACCTAGGTTCAGTAAACATCAACTCCTTGCTCAACAATAACAAATCAATCTCAGTCTGAACATTTCCATTGACCTGCGGTCGTGTGATTTACCGGGTCAGAGTTCCGAATTTCCATTGGACTCAGAGAGAAATGCTGACATGACTTGAATAGCTTTGTTCTAATTACATGGCTAAAATTGGCAAACATCCAGACTGAATGTGTTACAAGCTGACCAGGATGCTGACAGAACAGTAAGGAACTGAGTTAATCGTTTTCTTATAAAGCAATAGAGAAATTCAGCACGGAAACAGGCCCTTTGGCCCTTTGGCCCTCTGGCTCAGGCCAACCATCAACCACCCATTCACACTAATGCTACATTCATTCCTTTCTGTTATTCTCCCCACATTCGCACCTGAGAGCCACACTGAACTACTATCTACCTCATCGGTGACCCTCAGACCAGCATTGATAGGACTTTGCTGGCTTTATCTTGCACTAAACGTTATTTCCTTATAACGTGTCTATACACTGTAAATGGCTCTATTGTAATCATGTTTTGTCTTTCTGCTGACTGGTTAGCATGCAACAAAAGCTTTTCACTGTACCTCGGTACATGTAACAATAAACTAAACTCAATTCCTCCCATTTTGACCACTCACTAGGGGCAAGTGACAGTGGCCAGTTAAACTACCAGCCCGCACGCCATTGAGTGGCGGGTAGAATCTGGGACACCCAGAGGAAACCCACACAGACACAGGAAAAGCAACCGGACGCCATCGCAACACCAGCCAAGGTCAGGACTGAAGCCCCAGCTCTGGTGCTGTGAAGCAGGGGTAACTGTGTAGTAACTGTGCCACCTTCAGTAACAATCTCATCCTTCCATTTCAGTACATACAACAATAGAACACTCTTGATGTGATCGCAGCTCTGTAAGGGACAGGGTACCTTATCTGAGACTGTCACAACCCACAAGATACTGTACTATAGGCACAAAATGCTGGAGTAACTCAGCGGGTCAGGCAGCATCTCGGGGGTGACGTTTCGGGTCGAGACCCTTCTTCAGACTGATGTCAGGGGGCGGGGCATCCCTGTCCCCAGGAGTTGATAGACACCTCTCCCCAGACACTGCCAGCTCATTCTGGCTTTTACTCAAGATTTCATGTTCATAGGTTCTCAGAGCAGAATGAGGCCATGAGGCCCACCAAGTCTACTCCGCCATGGCTGATCTATCTCTCCCTCCCAACCGCATTCTCCTGCCTTCTCCCTGTAACCCCTGACACCGCACTAATCAAGAATTTATCTATCTCTGCCTTAAAAATATCCATTGACTTGACCTCCAATTCTACACTGCTATCATTGAGTCTGTCCTCACCTTCCCCATCATGGTCTGGTTTGGCTCAGCCACCGAGCACGACATCCGGAGGCTGCAACGGATCGTTCGATCAGCCGAGAAGGTTGTTGGCTGCAATCTTCCCCCCATTGACGAACTGTACACTGCAAGGGCCAGGAAGCGAGCGGGCACGATCATCTCTGACCCCTCTCACCCTGGCCACAAACTCTTTGAAGCACTTCCCTCTGGAAGGCGACTCCGGACTGTCAAAGCAGCCACAGCCAGACATAAAAACAGCTTTGTTCCGTGAGTAGTGGCTCTACTCAATAACCAAAAGTCTGCAGCCTCTTTTTGCTCTGGTTTATTTCACTCACATGTTTAAACAGTAATATTGTATTCATAATGTTTTAATGTTTTATGCTTTATTCTTAATTGTTTACTGTATGTTCATGTTGTTACTTGCGAGCGGAGCACAAAAGCACATTCCTTGTATGTGCACATACTTGGCCAATAAACTTATTTAAACTCCTTCTCTCCACAGATGCTGCCTGACCCGCTGAGGGATTCCAGCACTTTGTGCCTGACTCACACCAAGGGAGGAGGCCACATGCGTCATAGGTGTGGGCCGGTGTTTATGTTTCACAACCAACCCGTCCCACCTCAAATTCATCTCTCCCCACCCAAACCCACCCCCACCATTGCAAGAGGTGGACGCGGCCCCGCCCGGCCCGGCCCGGACACCCCCTCCGCCGTGTGAGGGTGTGAGTTTGTGGGTCGGATTGTTGGCGAGTGTTGGGAGAGCGCTGGGCTGGGCAGACAGTGCTGGGCTGACAGTGCTGGGCTGGGCTGGGCAGACAGTGCTGGGCTGGGCAGACAGTGCTGTGCTGGGCTGGGCAGACAGTGCTGGGCAGACAGTGCTGGGCAGACAGTGCTGGGCAGACAGTGCTGGGCAGACAGTGCTGGGCAGACAGTGCTGGGCAGACAGTGCTGGGCAGACAGTGCTGGGCAGACAGTGCTGGGCAGACAGTGCTGGGCAGACAGTGCTGGGCAGACAGTGCTGGGCAGACAGTGCTGGGCAGACAGTGCTGGGCTGGGCTGGGCAGACAGTGCTGGGCTGGGCTGGGCAGACAGTGCTGGGCTGGGCGTGCCCGCCCGCCACTCCTCACCTCGGCGCTGACATCGCACCTGGAAATAGTTGCTGCTTTGTGGCGGACGGGACGGGTCGGGACACGGAGAGCTGCGGGACAAGCCGGGACACAGAGAGCTGGGACGGGACGGGTCGGGACACGGAGAGCTGCGGGACAAGCCGGGACGTGTCTGGTCGGGCCGGGACACAGAGAGCTGGGACGTGTCGTGTCGTGTCGTGTCGGGTCGGGGCAGCCAGCCAGCCAGCCAGCCACATCATGTCTGTGGGCAGCGGCGACTAGCTGTGTCCCCGGGAGGTGAGCGAGATGAGTGTGACCAACCCGTACTCTGACAGTAACGTCTCGGCCAAGCCTTACTTTGCCAACCAGGGCTTTGAGCCCGACCCTGAGTCCGGGCGGCCCGGCGGGGATGTGAAGAAGTTTCCCCCGGCTCAGCTGAACGGGGCGGCGGACAAAGACAAGGACGGGGACGGGGCGCGGCCGCCGCTCGTCAACCCGTACGGGTCCATCTACCGGTCGGCGGCGGGCGGCCCGACACCAACACCGGGCCCGGGGGGTAGCAGCGAGGAGGGGGCCGGGCGGCCGTGTCCCTGCTGCCGGCGCGGCGGCTGCTGCCCTTGTTGCCGCCTCTGCCTCATCTCCTGAGCGGGAACCGGGATAACAGAGCGGAGAGGGCGCCGAGAGAGTGGCCGCAGCGGACCTCCCCTCCCCGGGGGTGTCTGTGGACGGGACGTCCGCTCGCCCTCTCTCCCCCGTACTATCCCGCCCGCCAGTCAGAGATGTCCAGCCCGCACTGTCTGGTCCGGAGAGTGGCTCTGTGTTATTAACATGTCCCCTGGGTTCAACGTTGAGGACCAGCGGGCTGGACTCGGAGCCGAGCTGTGTGCCGATGGGTCTCTCGTCAACCATGTCCAGGGCCCCGCGGCCCACACTGTGATGGGACCTCGCTGCCTGCCCTGCCCTGCCCTGCCCTGCCGTCCCAGTGTTGCAGGGGGTGCAACACGACGCCTGTCTGATACCATCGCCCACTGGACTCAGCAACCTCACATGGAGAGGCGGGATCAATCACACTGTACAGCTCAGAGTTCAATGGCTGCTCCGAAGAAGGAAGGTCTCGACCTGAAACGTCACGTCTCCATGTTCTCCAGGAATGCTGCCTGACCCGCTGAGTTACTCCAGCACTCTGTGAAACGTCACCTATCCATGTTCTCCACAGATGCTGCCTGACCCGCTGAGTTACTCCAGCACCTTGTGTCTATAGACTTGCCAATGATGATAATGGAGACACGTTCTGTGCCTGCATGGTGTCACTAAAGGACCAGCTAGTCTGCGGGCTCATGGCGATGGATTCCAGGTGGCACAATCATTGGGCGACAGCTCCGGTCAGTATAATGGCCATGAGATCCCCCTCGCCAGCCCGGCTTAGTGGGAAGCAGGGATTGATCGGCTTTACTGGTGCCAGATGCTGAGAAACCTCTACCACCCGCCTTGGCTCCTGGACCTGGTGGTGAAGGTGCCACCGTCCATCCGGTCGAGGTGTCGGCGGCAGGTGAACTATTGGTGACTTTCTGCCCACACTCTGTGACGCTTGGACCAGGCAGCAGATGTAGCTGCCCGGCCTGAAGAGGGGTTCATGTGCTCACAGGCCACTGGAAGGAGGGTGAGGTTAAGGAGAGATAGTGGGGGAATGCGATAGAGGGGAGGGCCAGCATGGGCTCGGTGGGCCAAATAACCTGTGTTATAAGTGAATATGTCTCTGTAATTTTTAGAACAGATAGCAGAAAAAGCCAGACCCCACACACTCGCACTCACATATACATACATGTGCACACACATGCACACACACATATACATACATGTGCACACGCGCGCGCGCACACACACACACTCTGTAAATTATTCTGAAACTGATGGACTTAACTGCAGGTCTGAGGTGACCAGTACCTAAGGGCCCGTGGTGTGTAAATGGGACACTTTTCAACCTGATCCTGGCTGACTTTCTGCTCAAGTTACACAGCTCCATTTGTACCTTGAAGTAATAAGTCTTTTACTTGCCAAATGCTGTCCCGGTTTGGAGGAAGTACCTGCATTTATAGAAGCCAAGCTCAAGGTGACATAGGCTGCGTGCCAAATTAAGGCCTTCTGACGTGTAACAGTTGCACAGAATGAGCCAGCCATCTCCATCTGATGCAGCAATGTGATAATGACAAGACAATATTTTGCCAGAGTTATTTTTATGGTGAATATCGGCCCCTTGTGTGACCCCTTTCTGGTGAATATCGGCCCCTTGTGTGACCCCTTTCTTGTCATCGTTGCTGTTTCAGCAGAATTAGGCCAATGGGTCCATCAAGTCTACTCCGCCATTCAATCATGGCTGATCTATCTCTCCCTCCCAACCCCATTCTCCTGCCTTCTCCCCATAACCCCTGACTAATCAAGAATCTGTCAATCTCTGCCTTAAAATATCCATTGACTTGGCCTCCACAGCTGTCTGGGGCAATGAATTCCACAGATTCATCACCCTCTGAATGAAAAAAATTCCTCCTCATCTCCTTCCTGAAGGTATATACCTTTATCCCGAGGCGATGGTCTCCGGTCCTGGACTCTTCCACTAGTGGAAACATTCTCCACATCCACTCTATCCAGTGGCAGCTTGCCTTATTTTGTACAACAGCATAGTGACATTTCCTCACATCAAACTGAAAAGGCAGATGAAGCCTTTGTTACTCATCTTATCTGACAGACAGCCCTTCTAGTAGTGCAGGGCACTCGGTACTTCAGCCCATGTGAAAGACTGGCTGCCCAGCATCGCAGAGTCCCCTCGCTACCTGCCCAGCATCGCAGTCCCCTCGCTACCTGCCCAGCATCGCAGAGTGCCCCTAACTACCTGCCCAGCATCGCAGAGTCCCCTCGCTACCTGCCCAGCATCGCAGAGTCCCCTCGCTACCTGCCCAGCATCACAGTCCCCTCGCTACCTGCCCAGCATCGCAGTCCCCTCGCTACCTGCCCAGCATCGCAGTCCCCTCGCTACCTGCCCAGCATCGCAGAGTCCCCTCGCTACCTGCCCAGCATCGCAGAGTGCCCCTAACTACCTGCCCAGCATCGCAGAGTGCCCCTCGCTACCTGCCCAGCATCGCAGTCCCCTCGCTACCTGCCCAGCATCGCAGTCCCCTCGCTACCTGCCCAGCATCGCAGTCCCCTCGCTACCTGCCCAGCATCGCAGAGTCCCCTCGCTACCTGCCCAGCATCGCAGTCCCCTCGCTACCTGCCCAGCATCGCAGAGTGCCCCTAACTACCTGCCCAGCATCACAGTCCCCTCGCTACCTGCCCAGCATCGCAGTCCCCTCGCTACCTGCCCAGCATCGCAGAGTCCCCTCGCTACCTGCCCAGCATCGCAGAGTGCCCCTAACTACCTGCCCAGCATCGCAGAGTGCCCCTCGCTACCTGCCCAGCATCGCAGTCCCCTCGCTACCTGCCCAGCATCGCAGTCCCCTCGCTACCTGCCCAGCATCACAGTCCCCTCGCTACCTGCCCAGCATCGCAGAGTCCTCTTCACTGCACTGTACTGAGATGACATCCTGGATTGGAGACCCAGGCCTCTGACCACTGTTTACCATTGGCCTTCTGCCTCCAATGAGACAGTGCTGCACTAGAGCTTGATTTTTTAAACATTTTAGTTGGTTCAGTTTGAGGTTATTTCTGCTTTGATGTCAGATATTTTCAATTACTTTAAGACAAATGCATCAACCTTCAGATTTTAGAATTACAAATAAATTGACAAAATAAAATGTTCATATTCAAGTAATCACTGCAGTCTGCCTTTCTACTAATCAGATGTTTCTTGAGCAAAATAAAGAAAATCATGCAAATAAATATGCTTGGTCAGTAGACTATTTACAATATCAATAATTTTGGAAATTGCATGCTTAATCCAAAATGCTAGCCTGATATTGTAGAATACAATGACAAAGATTAATTGGTGTTTCCACAAACGAGTTTTGGAACCAAAGGATCAGAAAGATCTAATTTCTGTTTATGATCTGAACGTCACTAAAGTTTCATCCTTAAATATTAGTGATGGGTTTGAGAAGCTGATGCACATGGCCCAGCCCCTTGGTGGCAGGCAGGAGGACCTTGTAGTAGTCTTTCCCCACTGCCGCGGCTGCACTGAGCTTCGGCCTGTACTCCTGCACCCTACAATGTGCATGTTGGCAGCATTCACTTGCAGACACATCCTTCCAAAGGAGGACTAACCAGTCTCAGGGAGACTCAAGTGCCTGTGCACCAGATTGGTGATCTTGCAGCACCAGTCAATGTCTGCCTCCAAGTGTGTCTCTCAGAACAGCCAGTGGAGTCCTGCGTTACACAAGGAGAACCTTGACAAAGACCACTGCATTGGGCAGCACGGTGGCACAGTGGTAGAGCTACTGCCTCACGGCGCCAAAGACCTGGGTTTGATCCTGATGGCGGGAGCTGTCTGCATGGAGTTTGTATGTTTTCCACTTGACCACGTGGATTTCCTCCAGGTATTCCAGTTTCCTCCCACACTCCAAAGATGTACAGGTTTGTAGATTAATTGGCTTCGGCAAAACTAGTCAATTGTCCCTAGTGTGTAGGATAGTGCTCATGTACAGGGATTGCTGGTCGGCATGGACTCGTTGGGCCAAAGGGCCTGTTTCCACGCTGTATCTCTAAACCAACAAAACTAAACCTTCTTGGCAAAAAACTAAGTTCCAGTTCAGATGTAAACCCTCAACCCAACCCTCCATTTTCCTCCAACGCTGCATCCACCAAGTTCCGACTGCAGTTCTAATTATTTTTTCTCCAGATTCCAGCATCTGTAATCTCTTGTACATTCTTGGCAAACGCAGTGTACAGGTGGTGGATGACTCTCAGTGTGTGGTGGGATTGAGTGTCCAGCTGTGTGTGAAGGGTCTGACAGGGAGGGTTCGTCCTGCCATCAGTGAAGTGAGCCACATAAAGACACTTGGCGTTTGTGACTCGAGCACGATGGCTACATGTGAAGACACAATACGTGTCTCTCCCCCCTTCCCTGGAGATCTGTACATCACATCCCCACAGTCATGATCCATTTTAAATCTCCAGATGGAGTGGAACATGGCTTAGGGGACTGGTGGCATGAGAGCCAACTGTCACAGTCCCCTGAGGGGCTGCACAGCGGTAGAGTTGCTGCCTTACAGCGCTGAGACCTGGGTTCAATCCTGACCCTGTGACTGGCCAGGCTTTCTCAGGGTGCTCATTGTCCCATTTCCTTATCCGCCCGCTAGACACGGGAGGCAATTTACAGAGGCCTTTTAACCGACAAACACACACGTCTTTGGAATATAGGGGGAAAACACAGCACCCGGACAAATCCCACACAGGCAGAGGGAGTCATGCAAACTCTACCGTTTCTAAAAACCAGAGTCAGATTCCAATCTTGGTCTCGAGCTCTGTGAGGCAGCAGTTCTACCATGTTTCATCCCACATTCCAAAGACATACAGGTTTGTACGTTAATTGGCTTCGGTAAAGATTGTAGATTATCCCTGGTGTACAGGGTAGTGCTAGTGCATGTGCCATGTACAGGAACACCAGGAGCACCTTGCACCTGATGATCAGGGTCATTCACCTGATGATCAGGGTCCTTCCTTCCACGGAGGGAGGGAGTGTTGTTTGCACATTACTAACCGGTTTCATCTTGACAGCCCATTCCAGCCGGAGAAATGTTCAAAAAATCAATTTCTGTGTATCGGATTAATATTGGCTACATGGAAATTGCACAAAACCCAAATGTACATAAAGAGATATATAATGAATTATTATTTTTATTGGTTGGTTACCCAATGACAGCACTCTATAAGCCATTGGTGCAGCTGTAAAGTACAAAGCCACTTGTGCGTGTCTGCTCTTTGATGTCCAACCCAATCCCGCAGCTCAAACCTTTCCCCATGACCCTTTTTTCTTTCCCACTTTTAATTTCCTTTTTAAAGTTGCTACTCCATAGGTTGCCACCACGGGTTTAGACGATGCATGTGAACAACTCTGACAACAGTCCCTTACTGCTTGTCATATTTTTTTGAAGATGCAGTAATGTTATCAGTTAAAACTGTGTAAACAAAATGAACGATTACCCGGAAAGTTGGGAGAAAGGGTTACTTGGAAATATTTGCAGAATGAGCAAATGTGCACGCGCGCGCATGCAAACAACATGGACATCTGACAAAAATATCAAACGCTCAGCAACAGGTCAGGTATCATTTGTGGAAAGAAAAACACTTTGTTAACGCTTCAGGTCAAAGATCATTCATCAGAACAAGGAAAGATAACAACTTCAGTAATGGGAGAGTCTAGAGCCAGAGGGCACAGCCTCAATAAAAGGACACACCTTTAGAAAGGAGATGAGGAAGTATTCCTTTAGTCAGAGGGTGGTGATCTGTGGAATTCATTGCCACAGAAGGCTGTGGAGGCCAATGGGTGTTTTAATGCAGACAATGCAGAGATTGATTGGCTCTTGATTAGTAAGGGTGTCAAAGGTTATGGGGAGAAGGCAGGAGAATGGAGTTGAGGGGGAAAGATAGATCAGCCATGACTGAATGGCGGAGTAGATGTGATGGGCTAAATGGCCTAATTCTGCTTGTATGTCTTATGGTCTGAAGTCAGCTTTTAATTTGCTGCATGTCAGAATCAGAGAGGTGAGGGGGGGCTAGGCAGGACAAAGGGAGTTAGGGGCCAGGGTTGCTGAGCTGATTCCATATGTAAATAGAGCTGCTCATTTAAATAGATTATTAAGGATAATTAGGGAGGGAAAAATAAGCATAAGTGCATGTAAAGCTTTGACAGCAGCTCTCACTGGTGTGAAAGTTGAAATCGAGTTTAGTTTAGTTTAATATAAGAAAATAACTGCAGATGCTGGTACAAATCTAAGGTATTTATTCACAAAATGCTGGAGTAACTCAGCGGGTCAGGCAGCATCTCAGGAGAGAAAGAGTGGGTGACGTTTCGGGTCGAGACCCTTCTTCAGACTGATGTTTAGTTTAATGTCACATGTACTTTGTACTTTCTCTGACCATTGTCCAACTATCTGCCAATCAAACCTCCCCACCCTCACCTGTATCCACCAATCACTTGCCAGGCTTTGTCCTGTCCCACCACTCTTCCAGCTTTGTCCCCACCCTCACCACAATCAGTCTGAAGAAGGGTCCCCACCTGAAACGTCACCTATCCATGTTCCCCACAGATGCTGCCTGACCCGCTGAGTTACTCCAGCACTCTGTGAAACGTCACCTATGCATGTTCTCCAGAGATGCTGTCTGACCCGCTGAGTTACTCCAGCTCTCTGTGAAACGTCACTATCCATGTTCTCCAGAGATGCTGCCTGACCCGCTGAGTTACTCCAGCACTCTGTGAAACGTCACCTATCCATGTTCCCAAGAGATGCTGCCTGACCCGCTGAGTTACTCCAGCTCTCTGTGAAACGTCACCTATCCATGTTCTCCAGAGATGCTGCCTGACCCGCTGAGTTACTCCAGCTCTCTGTGAAACGTCACCTATCCATGTTCTCCAGAGATGCTGCCTGACCCGCTGAGTTACTCCAGCTCTCTGTGAAACGTCACCTATCCATGTTCCCCAGAGATGCTGCCTGACCCGCTGAGTTACTCCAGCAATGTGACATTTTTTTGTAAACCAGAATCTGCAATTCCTTGTCTTGTGATTTATGAAATATTGTTCGTGAGCTCAACAGCAGAGAGTAATATGTAGTACCAGCAGGCATCTGCAAGCGGCAGTAGGGTCCAGGCTAAGAGGTTTGTTGCACCATCAGCTGGAGCTACCAGTTACTGCAGTTATTGGGGATCAACGTTATTGGGAATCATTTACTACTAGCTCACAATCTGATGTCATGAAAATGACTTGTGCCGATGGTGTGTCAAACCGCCCTTTCCAACTCTCACCAATATCAACCTCACTAGATACCAATACCAGAGAGAGCCATTGGCTGATCCTACATACATTTGACTTAATGGAAGGGCTTAACAGCATTTTATTACTGTATACTTGCTGTTTCAGTGACCTCTCGTGACTCACAACTTTCAGGGGCAGAAAATCACAGCTGGCATTGCCAACAATGGCCACAGTTTGTGGTGAATACATTTTAAAATGTGTATAGATGGGGAGCACCAGGACACATCACTGGCAACAGGTAGCCTCAGCAAAATGACAATTCCGTTCTAAAGCAGTAATCATAAGGCAGCCACTGGGAAACACCTCAACCTTGACTTTTACTGAATCCTCACAGAAACATCCATGACCGACACACGGTTGATTAATGCACACTGCTGACTTTGACTCTGACAAAATCCTTTTCAGGCTCTAGTAAGGTTGCCAACTTCCTCACTCCCAAATAAGGGACAAGGTGACGTCACTGTCCCGCGCCCCACGTGACCACACCCAGCCAGCGGCCACGTGCTCCCGGGCTGGGCGGCCACCATTGGTGGAGCGGGAGCACGTGGCCGCTGGCTGGGTGAGGTCACGTGGGGCGCGGGGCGGTGACGTCACCCCTTGTCCCTTATTTGGGAGTGAGGAAGTTGGCAACCCTACTAATACGGAACAAGGGCGGTCCCGTACGGGACAAAGTAATTTGGTCCAAAATGGCTGAGAATGATCAGCCATGATCACATTGAATGGCGGTGCTGGCTTGAAGGGCCGAATGGCCTACTCCTGCACCTATTGTCTATAAAATCCGGGTGTCCCGGCTAATACGGGACAGTTGGCAACCCTAGGTTCCAGCTGCAAGTGCATCCTAAAATGATCAATCATACAATGGCAAAAAGTCAATCTCAGTTTCAGTACATCAACAACTCTGGGACTTGTGCAAAGCTTCAAGGTGAACTTCAGCCCGATTCTGCAAATGATCAACAGAGTTTGTACGTTCTCTCTGTGACCGTGTGGGTTTTCTCC
Organism: Rhinoraja longicauda; assembly: GCF_053455715.1. Classification (NCBI taxonomy): domain Eukaryota; kingdom Metazoa; phylum Chordata; class Chondrichthyes; order Rajiformes; family Arhynchobatidae; genus Rhinoraja; species Rhinoraja longicauda. The sequence goes on along the minus strand of NC_135983.1, from coordinate 29,297,857 downwards.
GGGTGCGCCAGTTTCCTCCCACAATCCAAAGACGCACAGGTTTGTAGGTTGATTGGCTTTGGTAAAGATTGTAAATTACCCCTAGCATGTGGGATGGTGCCAGCATAGGTGGATCACTGGTCGGTGTGGACTCGGTGGGGATCACTGGTCGGTCGGTGTGGACTCTGTGGGGATCGCTGGTCGGTGTGGACTCGGTGGGGATCACTGGTCGGTCGGTGTGGACTCGGTGGGGATCACTGTGTGGTCGGTGTGGACTCGGTGGGGATCACTGGTCGGTCGGTTTGGACTCGGTGGGCCGAAGGACCTGTTTCCGTGCTGCATCTCCAAACTAAACCGATTCTGACACATGGGCAAATAGATGATTTGAGCACTCGGTTTGTCACACTATTCAGGATCTGCTGATGCTGGGCACGAAGGAGGTTCCACCACCTCTTCCTTTTCCTGACACAGATGTCCAGAGTACTCAAGGGTCTCTCACATCACTCTGATGCAGTAGCTTGGCTTCTATCTTGTTCTCTAGTGACGGGATATCGGCCAGGATTCTGGGGTAGGGGGCATCTCGTGCCCGATGCCTCAGTCTTACCTCAAGGCCTCCTCAGTGAGCACGTTTTCTGGTGCGCCAGTTGTTTCCACAGTGGCTGTGCTTGTGTTCTGGGGGTTGGGGTCTGCCACGTCTGATGGGTCCATTGGGCAATCATAAGATCTTTGTATTTAAATGGTTTAAAAGCTTGGTTGTTTCTGCACCACCTCAGGCTGACAATCCCAGCTTTGAAAGGTCAGAAGGTGAACAGACAGCGTTCTTGTCCAAGTGTCCACAAAATGTCAGCTAAGGATTGAATTGGGAGGAATGGGACCAGTTGGTTTGCTCTGTTGTAGAGTTGATCGTCATGTCAGGCTAAATGGCTTCGCTTTATGCTGTAAACATGCAATGGTTCTCTGATTTAAACAGGCAGGATACTCGAGAGTAATCATGATGTGAAAGGGTTAAATATACTGGGGCTATCATAATGGATACTGTACTTCTCCTTCATCCAGAGCCACAGTATTTTATTTCCAATGCATTTGCCTGTCTGTTGTTGATGTGATACGGGCTGTTATCCTACACCAAGATCCCATGATGGGCTGCAGGAGAACAATGGTGGACAGGGCCGTTAAAATGAAACTTGAAGCTCTTATCTCTGAGAGACAAAAAGGGACATAAAGGCGTGGATAGAAAATGTAAACAGCTGAATGCCCTGCTGCTGGCAGCAGATCAGGATCATTGCCTTCCACCTGGAGCATTACAGTACAAACTGCGATATGATTGTGTGTAGCAGCGCCTTTCTCCAATAATGCTTCACACCGCTGACCATTGGAACTAACTTCTCCTGTGCCCTGCTTTTTATTGGATGTCTGCACCAGAACCACGAGCCCTGCATGCTTTGTTCCACGGCTGAATTGTTACGTTATTAGTTCCTTGGATGACATGTAAAGCCAAGAGCTGGATGATTACAGCTGTGGGCTGATGGTGAAAAGTGTGCAAAGACCACAACTGATGCAACTCCACCAGAGTAAAACTGAAGGGGAGCTGGTAGCAGTGCAGTCCTTGTGAGCGGAGCCTTGCGATGAGCCACACAGCAGTGACGGGCATCGAGGATAACGTGCAACGGGATGAGTACAATCCACATTCTGAGCATCAAGGCCGAAGGAAAGACAGTGCTCAGAGGTAAAGATGAGGATTACGAGCAGAATCGGAAACAATACAAATACTTTGCTGATTCATCCTCCCGTAAGCTTCAGTAAACGCGTCAGCGACTGATTATTGTCCCTGCCTGCTGCTGCTGCTGCTCCACTGAGGTTTGGGTAGTCTTGGCTCTAGTGTGATCACCATGTGTTGAACAGCCCAGTAGCTTTAAAAAGTAGCTCTGCTCCTACAGCGAGCTTGTTGGAGATGCAGGTAGAGAGGGAGAGCAAAGTCATCACAGAAGGTGCATGGGTGGCATGTTTCCAAGTTAATACATTTAAAACACGGCTCAATTATGACTTCACAGTGTGTGCATGTTTGAGGTTGTGTTTAGTTTTGTTGTCATGTGTACCAAAGTACAGTGAAAAGCTTTTGTGCGTGCTAACTAGTCAGCGGAAAGACAATATATGATTACAATCGAGCCATTCACTGTGTACAGATACATGATGAAGGGAATAACGTGAATACCATTTAGTGCAAGATAAAGTCCGCCCAAAGATAGCCCAAGGGTCTCCAGTGAAGTAGATAGTAGTTCAGGACTGCTCTCTAGTTGTTGGTACGATGGTTCAGCTGTCTGATAACAGCTGGGAAGAACCTGTCCCTGAATGTGAAGGTGTGCGTTGTCACTTTTTCATTCACGTGTCTGTCTGTGTGTTGGGAGGGGGAGGGGAGGAGCGGCAACAAGAAACCAACTTATTAGTTCTAAGTCTGCTTCTTTTATATCGTCTTCCCCCCAATCCTCCAACCCGCAGAGATTCACAACATTAGCTGGTAACTGGTATCCAAGTGATGATACTTCCCACCTCCACATTGCCATCCTCATATTATCCCTCCTCTTCGAGTTGAACTCAACTTTGATCATACTGCCGTTGTCCCTCTGTTGGTGAGGGACATCATTAGAGAGGCTCCTTGGCCCATATCCATTACAGAAACACTTGTGAACTGGTTGGTACGGTCAGGTACCCACAACTAATACGCACACAACCCTTTGTAAGGACACAAAAAGCTGGAGTAACTCAGCAGGTCAGGCAGCAACCCTGGAGAAAAGAAATAGGTTATGTTTCAGGAAGGATCTGGCTTAAATTTTGCGATGTTTTTGTGGTCAATTATCCATTCTATGTCAAGAAAAGACTGCATGAAAGGCGACGTGATCATCAGAGGCAGCATCAGTACAGCAGACTGTTCTGGCAGGGGTCCAGTGGCCCCGTTGTTTAACTTCATGCAGCTCACCTGCTGCACCTGGGCTGGACTGTAGAGCACGCCCAGCACCTCATTCTTGCCAATCTGCACCCCCATCATCCATTCACAATGATTACTTATTGCAACAGATGCATTTGTCAACCCTTGTACAAAGATTTTCAAAACTTTATCTATTTCCAACTCCTAAGACATTTGTTGTGGTTGAGAAACAAATGTTATAATATAACAGTAACAAAATAATGGCATATAATAGTAAAAAGATAAAAGTACTGTAACAGTACAGAACAAGGGGCCACAGTTTAAGAATAAGGGGTAGGCCATTTAGAACGGAGATGAGGAAGAACTTTTTCAGTCAGAGAGTGGTGAAGGTGTGGAATTCTCTGCCTCAGAAGGCAGTGGAGGCCAGTTCGTTGGATGCTTTCAAGAGAGAGCTGGATAGAGCTCTTAAGGATAGCGGAGTGAGGGGGTATGGGGAGAAGGCAGGAACGGGGTACTGATTGAGAGTGATCAGCCATGATCGCATTGAATGGCGGTGCTGGCTCGAAGGGCTGAATGGCCTACTCCTACACCTATTGTCTATTGTCTATAGTACGTTATCTGTAAAAATAGTTTCATCAGATGTTGAGTTAATTGTCAATATGTCAACACAAGCTAATACATCATTTACATACTTAACACATAATTAGCATTGTCACAGAGCATGGAAACAGGCCCTTCGGCCAAACTTGCCCACACCGGCCAACATGTCCCATCTACACCAGTGCCACCTGCATGCGTTTGGCCCATATCCCTCCAAACCTGCCCTATCCATGTACACGTCTAAATGTTTCTTAAACGTTGGGATAGTCCCTGCCTCAACTACCTCCTCTGTCATTTCAATAGAAAATGTTGCTTGTACAAAATTGCCTTAATTACCATTTTAATTACATTTTTAAATAATAAATGGATGTCCCAATATTTTTGAACAGTGCAATAGGAAATCACTCATTTGGAGAATGTAGAAATAAAAGGAAGGAAAGTTGGAGGGAGAATAGAAGAGAGGGGAGAAAGAGGAAGAGAGAGAGAGGAGCATCTTGGTCGAGTGTTTGTGAGGTCCAGGCAACAAACACATTCCGTGGCGAGTGCAGGTCCACACAGCATGACCTACATTGGCCTGGGTGGGGGTGGTGTAGGCCAATGGTCAGCCATGACAATTGTGGAACCAGCAGTTGCACTTCCTTGTTTCTCCAAAGATGATTTGCTGCTTATACATGTCACTACTGTTGGTGCAACATCATCTATATACTAAAACTCTTGTTTGTTCCTGAACTACAGCTAAAACGGTACATGATAGCGCAACAATTTTAGGCCCACCTTACTCACCGTCGTTCCTTTGATGCTAATGGAAGAAGTTTCATTGAAATCAGTGTTATTTTTTTTAAGTTATTCACATTTTAAAGTTTAAATCTATCTCGTAGGGAGGGAGGGGGAGAGAGGGGGAGGGAAGATAAGGGGGGTTGAGGGGGATGGAGGGGGAGGGGAAGGGGGAGGGGGGGAGGAGAGGTTTGGGTCCAACGGGTCCACTTGGTCTAGTTGTCTACTAAAGGGCTGCCACATTTGGTTAAGTAGGAAAAGTGGCAGCACTCCAAGAGCACAATAGGTTGTTTCAGAGGGACAGGATAATATACTCACAAGCTCTTTGCCAAGGGAACTTTTCAACAGTTTCTTTAACTAGTATAATAATACCTCAGCCTTTTTTTTCCATTACTCATTGACCCATTGACTATGAATTAGTGAATTTTTATGGTGTACAAAGTGGCGATCTTAACTGAAGTGAAAGAACCACTTTTCAATTTGACTTTGCAATACCAGATGACATGAATAAATCAATAATATCAAATCTGATGTGAGGAACAGCAGCTCTTCTTTTCAAATTTATCAGGCACGATTTCTTCATGAGGCCAAGTTATTTTTCAATGTTCCATTATTATTTCCACAGTAGACAATTCTGACAATTTTCCAATAATGGAAGTCATGTAACTGACTTATGATTGCCTCGTTTTTTTTTACCTCCCATCCTTTTGGAATAAAGGTAACATATTCAAAGTTTTCCAGGGCTTATTCCAATTCCATATTGTGATAGATCAGCTGCAGAAATCTGAGAACAGGAACTTCCAAACCTTCAACAGCCCCAAGGTCCTGAGCAGTCGGACGGAGCATGTTGGCCACATACCCTCTTGACATGTATAAACATCAGCTTTGCATTATTACAACAGGCTAAAAATCCCACAAACTCTGAATGAATGAACCTCTTGGAGAAGCTCCCTCACTACATTAACAGCAGTGGTTCAGGACACTACTTTTCTAATGTTACTATGCTTGAATATTAATTTTTTATTTAAGTGCCTTCCTGAATTATTAAAGCAGAATAATTTCAAACCTTGCAGAAGCATCAGCAGAAAATAAATCTTCTTTTGTCAAAGACATGTCTTTAACTTAAAGGTTAGACTTGTCCGCTTGCTACTGACAAGTACCAGCAACTAAAGACCGTACAAATTTTACCTACTCTGAAAGTCAGTGCTAAACATTGACAGTCATGTGACCATTTTTACTTTGTATATATACTTGTGTATAGTCATGATAATCACTCATAAGGTAAACACAAAATGCTGGAGTAACTCAGCGGGTCAGGCAGCATCTTGGGATATAAGGAATGGGGTGAGGTTTTGGGTCGAGACCCTTCTTCAGACTGAAGTTTGTTCCCAAAAGTAATTGATAATCTTTTGAAAGAGCAGGAGTAGGGCTTATTCTTTCCTTGTCAAACCCAACTTTGTGGATAGCCCACTGGATATACCTAAAGTAAAGGAGGCCGAGATTGTGCATACATGAAGATTAATGGCATTTTTACATATTCATGAGGCTTAATATTACCTTTATGCTGACTTGAAAAATCAGACAGGAAAAGGTGTTTCTGGTCAGTGTTTGGAAAGAACACCGGGGCAGCACGGTGGTGCAGCGGTAGAGTTGCTGCCTTACAGCGCCAGGGACCCGGGTTTGATCCTGACTAAGGGTGCTGACTGTACAGCATTTGTACATTCTCCCCTTGACCTGCGTGGGTTTTCTCCAGGGGTGCTCCAGTTTCCTCCCATACTCCATAGTCGTACAGGTTTGTAGGTTAATTGGCTTCAGTAAAATTGTAAATTGTCCCTAATGTGTGTAGGGTAGTGTTAGTGTATGGGGTGATCACGGGTTGGCATGGACTTGGTGGGCCGAAGGGCCTGTTTCCATGCTGATATCTCTAAACTAAACTAAACAGCAGGTCTTGGAGCCAACCAGAGACCAGACTATATTAGACGACAGTGCAGAGCTATATCGGATTAATTAATGCCCTCATTGTGAAGACGCCCTTCAACAGTAGCTGGCATGATTGTATTTTATATTGTTTCAATGGGGTCTCAAAGTAATAATATGATTTAAGAGATTGGTCAGTTGAAATGCAGTGGCAGAGGGTTAAGGGTAATCTTTCAGAATTCACTGCACAGATACATTCTAAAGGGAAAGAGAAATTCCAACCATCCTTGGCTAACTAAAAAAGTTAACAATAGTATCACATTTTTTAACATGAAAACATATAATTGTGTAAAGATGGGTGGCTGGTGGAAGACTAGTCATAATCTAATAATAGCAACAAATGACACAGATTAATAATGAAGAAAAAAAAATAGAGTAATGAGATAAAACTAGCCAGACATAAAATATCAAGACATCAACAGCAAATGGCAGGGACCATAGGAATGTTGATGTGGAGAACCTTGGAGTTCAAGTTCAGAGCACCCTTAAAATGATGACATGGGTGGATGGATGGATAAGGCAGCACAGAAAGGATTATTCTCACAAACATAGGAGGTTAAGGGCTGGCCGTATTGAGCCAGCTCTTTATAACATTATGAGGGGCATTGCTAGAATAGAGTCCTTGGTTGGAGAAGTCTAGATCCATAGGACACAGATTTAAGGTGAGAAGGGAAACATTTATCTTATAGAGACATATGGGGATCTTATAGAGACATATGGGGATCTTATAGAGACATATAAAATTATAAAAGGACTGGACAAGCGAGATGCAGGAAAAATGTTCCCAATGTTGGGGGAGTCCAGAACCAGGGGCCACAGAACCAGGGGCCACAGAACCAGGGGCCACAGAACCTGGGGCCACAGAACCAGGGGCCACAGAACCAGGGGCCACAGAACCAGGGGCCACAGAACCAGGGGCCACAGAACCAGGGGCCACAGAACCAGGGGCCACAGAACCAGGGACTGATCACGTTCAGTAATTGCTTTTATGTTACAATTCAATTTTTGAGGATTAATAAAATATTACTGCACAAATAGACTCTGGGATAATGCGATCAAGAAGCACAAGAATATGATCCCTAGATCAGATCTTGACGTTTGCTTCTTGCGGCCTAACACGTCTATTAAGGGGAACGAGCTCGTCATACACAATGCTGAGGCACGAGCTCGTCATACACAATGCTGAGGCACGAGCTCGTCATACACAATGCTGAGGCACGAGCTCGTCATACACAATGCTGAGGCACGACCTGATACAAATCTCCGAGCTGCACTTTTTCAGAACAAATGCAAATATAAAATAGCTCATTTTTATTCAAGCAGCATATCCTGACTTTGCATTTTGTACAATTGACTTGTCCAAAACAACTTGAAGTGACCCTCCTCTGAGCCCAACCTCTGCACCTGAGACAGGTGGACAATGCAGTTTAAAGGCCTGTTTGACATTGCTGGACCTGACTGCCCAAATTACCATCTGTATTTTCATCAACTGGTGTTCACAACTCCTCCTGGTAGCATTGTGAACATGAGCAGAGACTAAGTCCTTGTAATCCCTATCAATATTTATCCCACAGTGCACATCACCAAAAACAAATAACCTGAAAATGATCCCTGAGAGAGTTTGTCATGAAGCAAAGTCAGCTTCTCCATTTCCCTGCACTGCAATAGTGTCACAAAATGAACTACTTGGCTGAATCAGGAAAGAGGTATTGTGAATGTGGTGCCAGATCTGGCAACGCTCTGTACTGTCTCAGTGTACTGCTACCATATACGTACTTTAGCTGAGATCTTTATCCAAGATGTATCTTAAGTGCTTATCCATAGTGGTACTGAACTGTGTACAAAAATGAATTTCTCTGTACCTTGGTACACGTGACATTAAAGTACCATTGAACCATTGGTTTGTGCCTTAGACTCAGTGTGTTTCTAATCTTTCTTCAGATGTTCTGCAGAAAAGATCACGCTGAAGCTACCCAGCATAAGGTTTCAGATCACACCACAGACAGGGATTTATCAGGCCGCATCCTTCCAGCTCAGCACAAGAACATTGAATGCATCATCTGCTACTCCATCTACAACCTCACCGACAGGCTGCCTCGGAAGCTTTACTGTGGACACACCTTCTGCCAGGCCTGTCTGCAGAGGCTAGACACCATGCTAAATGGGCAGAAATGGATCCCTTGCCCCCAGTGCCGGCAGAATACCCCATGCCCCCGTGGAGGTGTCTTCATGCTTGAACTAGACTTGGGCATCTTTTTGGCTCTTAAAACGGAAACAGAGCCTGTGAAAGCAACAGTGAGACAATGCAAAGCCAAGGGGCACCTTGTCTCCCAGCCAGTCACTGAGCAGCCGGCAGCTCTGTGTCAGGACACCCCACTGGAACCACGTTTCTCCAGAAGTCCCTGCTGTGCCTGGTGTGCTGGCTGTTGCTGTGGATGACATGTTTGCTTGAGAGAATAACTGGTGGTAATGACCAGGTGGATCCATGCTAACAGCAGTCATCACAAGGCATCACTGAAAACTACACATCACATTGCACCTCATCTGATGCTAATGCAAATGGATATCCAGAGGCAGTGTAAGAGGAGTGCCACACAGCATACTGCATGGGCCAGACTGTGTGTCACAAGGGAAGGATAACAGTGTGTTATACAGGCATCTGTAATGGCTGATAATTGTAATGAACAGTGTGACAATACTGAAGATCACACTGCTTTTAAACAATAATATAGTAAAAAAATTGCTTTCTAAAATTATAAGCCTATCTCTCAATGATTCCCACTTTGGGAACATCAGTTGTTGAGGGATTCCTCCACTGGTAACATTATTTGGAAAATCACCCAGACGAGACTTCACTTTCAGAAATGTCCTGAGTAAGGCACATCATGTTTGTGAATGTCACGGATGGACATGGCCGTGATGTGAGCATCACGGGTGCCATGGCAGGCAGCTGATTAGTGGTGTTCACAGGGGGGGAGTTGGGATCCTGGCAGGGATATTGTTTGGGAAATGCAGCAAGGTTTACTATTTTTGACAACAGATAGTTACAGAAGGTATTCCTGGGAATAATGCTGAAGTTGCATGATCAATTCATCCCAAAGAGGAGGAAAGATTCTAACGGGAATAAGATGCACCCGTGAAGGGAAGTCAAGGACAGCATAAAAATAAAAAAGTATAACATAGCAAAGAAGAGCGGGAAGTCAGAGGATTGGGACTCTTTTAAAGAGCAACAGAAGATAACTAAAAAGGCAATACGGGGAGAAAAGATGAGGTACAAAGGTAAGCTAGCCAATAATATAAAGGAGGATAGTAAAAGCTTCTTTAGGTATGTGAAGAGGAAAAAAATAGTTAAGACAAATGTGGGTCCCTTGAAGACAGAAACAGGTGAATTTATTATGCGGAACAAGGAAATGGCAGACGAGTTGAACCGATACTTTGGATCTTTCTTCACTAAGGAAGATACAAACAATCTCCCAGATGTTCTAGTGGCCAGAGATCCTAGGGTGACGGAGGAACTGAAGGAAATTCACATTAGGCAGGAAATGGTATTGGGTAGACTGATGGGACTGAAGGCTGATAAATCCCCAGGACCTGATCGTCTGCATTCCAGAGTACTTAAGGAGGTGGCTCTAGAAATCGTGGATGAAATGGTGATCATTTTCCAATGTTCAATAGATTCAGGATCAGTTCCTGTGGATTGGAGGGTAGCTAAAGTTATCCCACTTTTTAAGAAAGGAGGGAGAGAGAAAACGGGAAATTATAGACCAGTTAGTCTGACATCAGTGGTGGGGAAGATGCTGGAGTCAATTATAAAAGACAAAATTGCGGAGCATTTAGATAGCAGTAACAGGATCGTTCCGATCATTCTGTCTCCTTTCTCTGTTCTGTTCGTTTACTTATTTATCTATTTATTCACTTCCCTATGTTCTTTAAATCCCTGTAAAGAGTCTTTGAGTGTATGAAAAGCGCTATATAAATGTAATGCATTATTATTATTATCATGGATTTACGAAGGGGAAATCATGCTTGACTAATTTTCTGGAATTTTTTGAGGAAGTAACTAGGAAAATGGACAGGGGAGAGCCGGTGGATGTGGTGTACCTTGACTTTCAGAAAGCCTTCGACAAGGTCCCACATCAGAGATTAGTGGGCAAAATTAGAGCACATGATATTGGAGGCAGGGTACTGACATGGATAGAAAATTGGTTGACAGACAGAAAGCAAAGAGTGGGGATAAATGGGACCCTTTCAGAATGGCAGGTAGTGACTAGTGGGGTACCGCAAGGCTCGGTGTTGGGACCGCAGCTATTTACAATATACATCAATGATGGATGAAGGGATTAAAAGTACCATTAGCAAATTTGCAGATGACACAAAGCTGGGTGGCAGTGTGAACTGTGAGGAAGATGCTATGAGGTTGCAGGGTGACTTGGACAGGTTGTATGAGTGGGTAGATGCATGGCAGATGCAGTTTAATGTGGATAAGTGTAAGGTTATCCACTTTCCTTCAATCCAAGGGTTTTATCGGTTTGTATTCACAGGGTCTACTTTAAAGATAGATGGGTGTGGGGTCTGAGCAACCAGAATCACAGCTGTGATGAAGGGAGAGGTCTGGACCAAAGATACTAGAGGAGCAAGATAGACCACTCGCCCCTAAAAACCGTAGTATGTCATGGCGCCATTTTAGTAGGCAGAAACTTGCAGAAACAAAAGAAAAATAACAAAAATTTGTGAATTGATAGATGAGATATATTCTGCATTTTAATGGTATCATCACACATACCCCAAAACACTGATTACACTGCGAGAGGCATTGCGAACGGCGGGTTTTGCCTACTAAAATGGTGGCCGTTCTGCTCCTTTGCGTACTACACTTCAGTGTCGGCGATTTCAATGGAGTGGTCCATCTTGTTCCTCTAGTATCTTTGGGCTGGACACAGGCTGGACAATCTGGGCCACTGCACTAGAGGCCTGATGTGAAATCGGCAATTTGTGCAATTCTGCAGGTTGGAGGTAGCGATGTGTCTCAACCACAAAGTATTTAAATTCTCACAATGAACTTTCAGTCCTCCAAACACCAGGTGGAGATGCTGCTCCTCCCAACATCTGCTTTGTCGTTTCCTCCAGACCGTACTGTACATTTGCTTTACCTCATATACTACTTTATATTTACTACTTTCCCCAAACCAATATTCTCTATTGATATCTTCCCTTTCATTTTCTGCCGCCATCTGATAAATAAGCATGTGTGTGTGGAATTTGTAGACTATCTATTAAGCATTGTGCTGATGCACACAGAATTTCAAGAATGCAGGACTACAATGACATGGAATGTCCTGTACCATAGTGTATTAATAAGAGCCCTGTAATCTTTTCAGATTAAAGTTCCAACTATTTGGTCTTCACTGCCACTGTGTATTGCTGCAGGAGGTTGAGTAATAATATAACATGCCACAAATCCTTGGCACAGACTTGCCTTCTGCTCTCCGCCCAACGGAGTGGGTATACGCAACCACATCATCCACGGCCATTTAACAAGTCCACATAGAGCTCAAGTTGACTCTAAAACTTCCACTTAGTGTCCACAAAGTAACATACACTTACCTGCTCTGAGGAAGGCACTGGGCAGTATCAAAGGTGGCACAGAATCCTGGGTTGTACCTCCATCTCCACAGCTCGACAGCACCACAACCTTGGCTTTCAGTTTCAACTCCAGGATCTCAGGAATGGTCAGTAAGTAGGATCGCTCATCCACCAGTTCACCAGCAGCTGGAGGGGGATGTGGAGTAAAGAGTAAAACACCTTCTTCCCAGCTACCATACGTTGCTGTAAAGCAAGGAGAGAACATCGTTGGAGGACTGCATTTTCACTGTTGAAATGACATTTATATTGATGAAAGGCAACTGTGTCTTAAACGTACTCATAGGGCCTTGTATTGTAGAGGTTTGATACACAGCAAGGCTTGCTCTATCCTCTCTCAAATAGATACTGCATTGTGGAGAGTACATCAAACTAGATAGAGACACTTCAATGACTACCTCAGGAAGTTCTGAAATCATCTGTCAAATACCCAGTGAACCAAAACAACATTATTCCTTTAATTGTTTCAAAGGTTTCAAAGGTTTTTCGTTGTCACGTGTACCAATGAAGGGACAGGGATATTGGTATTACCCCACAGCCATACTAAAAAAACCAAGAGAGACAAAAAATACATAAAAGTTAACATAGCCATCCACCACAACGGATTCCCCACTATGATGGAAAGCAATAAAGTCTATTCTTCTTCCCTCATTTTCTCCCGTGATCGGGGCAGTCGAACCATCCGTCAGGGCTATCGAAGCTCCCGCAGCCGGCAGTCAAAGCCCCCGCGTCAGGGCGATCAAAGCCCCCGCGTCAGGGCGGTCTAATCCCCCGCGTCAGGGCGGTCTAATCCCCCGTGTCACGGCGGTCTAATCCCCCGCGTCAGGGCGATCAAAGCCCCCACGTCAGGGCGATCAAAGCCCCCACGTCAGGGCGGTCTAATCCCCCGTGTCAGGGCGGTCTAATCCCCCGCGTCAGGGCGGTCTAATCCCCCGCGTCAGGGCGATCAAAGCCCCCACGTCAGGGCGGTCTAATCCCCCGTGTCAGGGCGGTCTAATCCCCCGCGTCAGGGCGGTCTAATCCCCGGCGTCAGGGCGGTCTAATCCCCCGCGTCAGGGCGATCAAAGCCCCCGCGTCAGGGCGGTCTAATCCCCCACGTCAGGGCGATCTAATCCCCCGCGTCAGGGCGGTCTAATCCCCCACGTCAGGGCGATCAAAGCCCCCGCGTCAGGGCGGTCTAATCCCCCGCGTTAGGGCGGTCAAAGCCCCCGCGTCAGGGCGGTCGAAGCTCCTGTGGTTTGGAGCTCCCAAAGTCGGTCTCTAACCAGGGACTGCCAGCTCCATGATGTTAAGTCCACAGGCTCCCGTGGTTTGAGCTCCCGAAGTCGGTCTCCAGCAGAGGCCACCAACTCCTCGATGTTAGGCTACAGTGCGGACAGAGATACGATACGGAAAAAAACATCTCCGTCGTGGTAAGAGATTTAAAAAAAGTTAACCCAACGACTGCTCTGTCAAGCTTCTCAAGTTTGCGGATGACACAACCCAGATTGAACTGATCCAGGATGGGGAGGAATCTGCCTACACACAGCTGGCATCCTGGTGCCTTTGCAACAACCTGGAGCTCAATGCTCTTAGGATGGTGGCACTGATTGTAGACCAAGCACGACATCCGGAGGCTGTAACGGATCGTTTGATCAGCTGAGAAGGTTGTTGGCTGCAACCTTCCCCCCATTGATGAACTGTACACTGCAAGGGCCAGGAAGCGAGCGGGCAAGATCATCTAGCCAATAATATAAAGGAGGATAGCGAAAGTTTTTTTAGGTACGTGAAGAGGAAAAAAATAGTCAAGGCAAATGTGGGTCCTTTGAAGACAGAAGCAGGGGAATTTATTACGGGGAACAAAGAAATGGCAGACGGGTTAAACCGTTACTTTGGATCTGTCTTTACTGAGGAAGATACACACAATCTCCCAAATGTTCTAGGGGCCGGAGAACCTAGGGTGATGGAGGAACTGAAGGAAATCCACATTAGGCAGGAAATGGTTTTGGGTAGACTGATGGGACTGAAGGCTGATAAATCCCCAGGGCCTGATGGTCTGCATCCCAGGGTACTTAAGGAGGTGGCTCTAGAAATAGTGGAAGCATTGGAGATCATTTTTCAATGTTCTATAGATTCAGGATCAGTTCCTGTGGATTGGAGGATAGCAAATGTTATCCCACTTTTTAAGAAAGGAGGGAGAGAGAAAACGGGTAATTATAGACCAGTTAGTCTGACATCAGTGGTGGGGAAGATGCTGGAGTCAATTATAAAAGACGAAATTGCTGAGCATTTGGATAGCAGTAACAGGACCATTCCGAGTCAGCATGGATTTACGAAGGGGAAATCATGCTTGACAAATCTACTGGAATTTTTTGAGGATGTAACTAGGAAAATTGACAGGGGAGAGTCAGTAGATGTGGTGTACCTCGACTTTCAGAAAGCCTTCGACAAGGTCCCACATAGGAGATTAGTGGGCAAAATTAGGGCACATGGTATTGGGGGTAGGGTACTGACATGGATAGAAAATTGGTTGACAGACAGAAAGCAAAGAGTGGGGATAAATGGGTCCCTTTCGGAATGGCAGGCAGTGACCCGTGGGGTACCGCATGGTTCGGTGCTGGGACCCCAGCTATTTACGATATACATTAATGACTTAGACGAAGGGATTAAAAGTAACATTAGCAAATTTGCAGATGATACTAAGCTGGGGGGTAGTGTGAATTGTGAGGAAAATGCAATAAGGCTGCAGGGTGACTTGGACAGGTTGTGTGAGTGGGCGGATACATGCCAGATGCAGTTTAATGTAGATAAGTGTGAGGTTATTCACTTTGGAAGTAAGAATAGAAAGGCAGATTATTATCTGAATGGTGTCAAGTTAGGAGGAGGGGGAGTTCAACGAGATCTGTGTGTCCTAGTGCATCAGTCAATGAAAGTAAGCATGCAGGTACAGCAGGCAGTGAAGAAAGCCAATGGAATGTTGGCCTTCATAACAAGAGGAGTTGAGTATAGGAACAAAGAGGTCCTTCTACAGTTGTACCGGGCCCTGGTGAGACCGCACCTGGAGTACTGTGTGCAGTTTTGGTCTCCAAATTTGAGGAAGGATATTCTTGTTATGGAGGGCGTGCAGCGTAGGTTCACTAGGTTAATTCCCGGAATGGCGGGACTGTCGTATGTTGAAAGGCTGGAGCGATTGGGCTTGTATACACTGGAATTTAGAAGGATGAGGGGGGATCTTATTGAAACATATAAGATAATTAGGGGATTGGACACATTAGAGGCAGGAAACATGTTCCCAATGTTGGGGGAGTCCAGAACAAGAGGCCACAGTTTAAGAATAAGGGGTAGGCCATTTAGAACGGAGATGAGGAAGAACTTTTTCAGTCAGAGAGTGGTGAAGGTGTGGAATTCTCTGCCTCAGAAGGCAGTGGAGGCCAGTTCGTTGGATGCTTTCAAGAGAGAGCTGGATAGAGCTCTTAAGGATAGCGGAGTGAGGGGGTATGGGGAGAAGGCAGGAACGGGGTACTGATTGAGAGTGATCAGCCATGATCGCATTGAATGGCGGTGCTGGCTCGAAGGGCTGAATGGCCTACTCCTGCACCTATTGTCTATTGTCTATCTCTGACCCCTCTCACCCTGGCCACAAACACTTTGAAGCACTTCCCTCTGGAAGATGACTCTGGACTGTCAAAGCTGCCACAGCCAGACATAAAAAGTCTCTAGTAGCTCTACTCAATAACCTCCTTTTGCACTTGTATTTTATTTCATTTTTCACATGTTCAGATTATGATGTTTTATTTTTATTTGTCTACTGTATATCGTGTTGTTACTTGTGAGCAAAGCACCAAAGCAAATTCCTTGAATGTTTACATATTTGGCTAATAAATTTATTCAATTCAATTCAATTCATTTTGTGTCTGTCTGTCTGCAAACAGCATTTGTTGTTGCTTCCTACACACTGCCCTTGTTGTGTATCATCTCCACAGACATCACATCTGTAGTTGCTCCCTACACACTGCCCCTGTTGTGTATCATCTCCACAGCCATCACATCTGTAGTTGCTTCCTACACACTGCCCCTGTTGTGTATCATCTCCACAGCCATCACATCCTCCCAATATCATGGTGACCAGAGCCACACAAACAGCATCTGTAGTTGCTTCCTACACACTGTCCCTGTTGTGTATCATCTCCAGAGCCATCACATCCTCCCAATATCATGGTGACCAGAGCCATCACATCCTCCCAATATCATGGTGACCAGAGCCATCACATCCTCCCAATATCATGGTGACCAGAGCCATCACATCCTCCCAATATCATGGTGACCAGAGCCATCACATCCTCCCAATATCATGGTGACCAGAGCCATCACATCCTCCCAATATCATGGTGACCAGAGCCATCACATCCTCCCAATATCATGGTGATCAAAACTGCATGTAGTTCTCCAGCTGAGCTCTGTCTCACTCAGGTTTTATAAAGTTTTAGAAAAACCTCCTTACTTTCAATGCCCTAATAATGAATACCAGTATCCCAAATATTCTTAATCATGTTATCTACCTGCGTTGTGACCTTCAAGGATCTGTAGACTTGTATTCAGAAATCCTTCAGTTTTTCAATACTCCCTAAAACCCAATTAAAGCATAAAATAGGCATTCAGTCCTGACTGAAGACACAAAATGGTGAAGTCACTCATTGAGTCAGGAATCTTCTGCAGAGAACATGGATTGGTGATGTTTCAGATCGGAACTCTTCTTCAGACTTTGAAATCCGAAAAAGGGTTCTCTTAAGTTCAGGAGTCCGAAAAAAGGTCCCGACCCGAATCATCACCTATCCATGTTCTCCAGGGATGCTGCCTGGCCTGCTGGGTTACTCCAGCACTCTGTGAAACATCACCTATCCGTGTTATCCACAGATGGTGCCTGGCCTGCTGGGTTAGTGTCTTTCCTTGGTAAACCAGGGTCTGCAGTTCCTCGTTTCTATGAGTCCTGGCTGAATGGGTTAGCAAAAGGGCCAAATTTACCAAACCACCAGCTCATTGTCAGCCCAAAATAAAGGAACCATTTTGGGGCCTGATTGTGATGTAGCTCAACAGGGAGCTGGAGAGAAAGCCCAGCTTACCAATATGCACCACAGTGAGTTGTGGAAGTTCGCTCAGAACACGCTTCTTCGTTGCATGTTCACCCATGACAGCCTCTGTTTGCAGATACCCGGCCACTTTGATAACTTCCTTCTGAGCTCCAATTAACGGGCCCCAGGGCTTCCAAAGTCTTCCCCACAAGGACAAGGCTGAAGGGAAATGTGGGCTTCCCACAACCAGTGACCGAGACTTGCCAAACACCTGACGACAGAAAGAGCTTTCAGTTAAACATTATCATCAGTGTACCAGAGAGCTGGTCGATTTCCAATCAGTGAATTGAATGTGAATTATTAAACTCTATATCATGGACTTTGATTGAAATTAGATGTGTCTGTTCAGCTTCCACTAAAGCAGAATAAACCAAATTAGGAACATAAACTGAAGATGCTAGAATCACGCTACCTGTCAAGTAGCATCATTGAAGATGGAAGTTGAGCTATGTTTCAGATCAATTACATTTTGTAAGAACATTTTAGATAACAGGTCATCGATCTGAGATTATAACTATGTTTCACCCCCCACATGATCACGAGCATGCTTGACCTCAATATTTCTGTATCATTTTGTTTTTTAATTCATAATCCCAGTATTTTACTTGTGGAGAGGGTCCAGAGGAGGTTTACGAGAATGATCCCGGCAATGATTGGGTTAACTTACGATGAGCGTTTGATTCCGCAGGGCCTGCACTCACTGGAGTTTAGAAGGACAAGGGGGAACCTCATTGAAACTTATCGAATAGTGAGCGGCCTGGATAGCGTGGATGTGGAGAGGATGTTTCCACTAGTGGGAGAGTCTAGGATCAGAGGCCATAGTCTCAGAATAAAAGGATGTGCCTTTAGAAAGGAGATGAGGAGGGATCTCTTTCTGCTCATCACTTTGTTTTCCTTTCAGATATTCAACAACTGCCACCTTTGGATTGCCACTCTTTAATAACCTGTGTTGGTCTGCAGCTCCTGGGGAATAGTTGCCTTTCAAACCCATTCATTTCTCCAACACACTTTATTCACCAATGTTAGTTTCGCACAGCTCTTCATTCTTTCTATAACTCTTATTTGCCACTATTT
The DNA here is from genome assembly GCF_053455715.1 of Rhinoraja longicauda. Classification (NCBI taxonomy): domain Eukaryota; kingdom Metazoa; phylum Chordata; class Chondrichthyes; order Rajiformes; family Arhynchobatidae; genus Rhinoraja; species Rhinoraja longicauda. Next base: position 29,279,782 of record NC_135983.1, on the reverse strand, counting down.
TCTGGGAGGTATGGGGATTTTCCAAAGTTTTATATTCAAAGTATAATAAATACAGAATGCGATTGTCTTCTAACAAAATGTCCAGATGCAATGTTCTCAAATTAAAAGTATCTTTAATTCAGCAATACTTGACAGGGTTAATGGCCAGAACCAGCCTGAAGGCAACAACACAGTTTCTGTCCAGATACTTGCCTGCTTGAATGGAAGAATGACGTATGGCGAGCTGGCAACAAGTGTGTTGGTGGACGTACAGTTAACCAGCTGACTCACCGTGTCCATCAGTCCCACCTTCTGCAAACCATGAAGTTCCCGCTGAGAACCACCCATATGTTGCAGCATAGCCATTGTTGGAGCGGACCCTGAAACACAGAAAAGGAGGAATCCAGGGGAACTGGAAGTACACAAAGGATCCAGATTCAGCTTTTGTGGCAATGATTCAAAGCAGGTAGGCGTCTAGCCTAAAGAATGGAGGATATAAGTCAAAACACACACGAGTCCAAAACTGCAAGGCCTGGAGCAGTTCAGTTCATTTTATTGTCACATGTACCAAGGTACAGTGAAAAGCTTTTGTTGCGTGCAATCCAGCCAGCGGAAAGACAACGCATGATTACAGTCGAACCTTCACAGTGCAGAGACCTCGGAGTATAGGCACATAGTTATACAGTGCAGAGACCTCGGAGTATAGGCACATAGTTATACAGTGCAGAGACCTCGGAGTATAGGCACATAGTTATCCTGGGCAGTCTAAAACTAGAGGACATAGATTTAACGTGAGTGGGGAAAGATTAGAAAGGGACCTAAGATTCCTGTTAAGTAGATAGTCTGCAGTTACCCTGCATGTTCCCATTAGTTGTACAAGGCCCTAGTGAGACCGCACCTGGAGTACTGTGTGCAGTTTTGGTCTCCAAATTTGAGGAAGGATATTCTTGCTATTGAGGGAGTGCAGCGTAGGTTTACTAGGTTAATTCCCGGAAAGACTGGAGCGACTAGGCTTGTATACACTGGAATTTAGAAGGATGAGAGGGGATCTTATTGAAACATATAAGATTATTAAGGGGTTGGACACGTTAGAGGCAGGAAACATGTTCCCAATGTTGGGGGAGTCCAGAACCAGGGGTCACAGTTTAAGAATAAGGGGTAGGCCATTTAGAACAGAGATGAGGAAAAACCTTTTCACTCAGTTATAAATCTGTGGAATTCTCTGCCTCAGAAAGCAGTGGAGGCCAATTCTCTGGATGCTTTCAAGAGAGCGCTAGATAGAGCTCTTAATGTCAGCGGAATCAGGGGGTATGGGGAGAAGGCAGGAACGGGGTACTGATTGTGAAAGATCAGCCATGATCACATTGAATGGTGGTGCTGGTTCGAAGGGCCGAATGGCCTACTCCTGCCCCTATTGTCTATTAGAGCAGAATAAGAAAGAGTATTTAAAGTTAAGAAATATTTGGATAAAGTAAATAAAGAGTGACACTGCCCAATGATCAAAGTGTCAATAACAATAGGGCACAAGTTTAAAGGTAAAAGGAATGAAACCACAAATAATATGAGGAATTATTCATTGTGAAAGTTAGAATTTGGATTTCAACGACTCATCGGATGGTTGATGCAGATTCAATACCAGCTCTCAAATGGAAATTGGAGAAATAATAGATGAAGGACATGTCAAAGGGCCCCTTGGAGGGAGAGTGGAACTGAAACTCTCTTTGAAAGAAACAGTGCAGATTTGGAGCAAGTGGCCTTCTCTGCTAAACTTCTTGATTGATATCAGCATTAGCCACTGCACACTGATTAGCATTACCATCTGCAACACCAGGGCTTCAATAAGCAGCAGCCAAACACTCTCTAGCTCTGATGAATGAATTGTGCAGCACAACCTGCCCCAGGAAAGTGCTCAATCGCATAAGACACCATTTTAGAGCATAGGCAAAAAAATGCCCTCCCTTAAACAAATACCCTTAATAACTCATTTCTTTTGGAAGTATTATGTAATATACAACCGAAAGAGATTTGTTTCCCTGCAGGAATAATCAGTGTTAATTGGGAGTGACATGATTTAGAATTCAAGTCCAATAGTTAAAAAGTGACGCATCGATGATGGGCAACTGAAGGTATTGGAATTGGTGCACAAAGAGATGGACTACCTGATTTCACATCCAACGGTAATCTACTTTCTATTTTATGCTTAAAATCTTCACTCAAATTAGCCACAACTTCAACTGCAAACAGGGATGGTGCAAGGGTAATCCAAAACCTCTCTCCCAGTATCTTATTATTCACGTCTGGTAGGTTTGCGAAGGGAATCTGGAATTAAAGAAGGAATCAATCAGATTTAAGAGGAAGGAATCAAAAGAATGGGAAATGAACAAATAATGGCACAACAGCCAGTGTTTCAGGGTAATCTCGCTAATTGCAAATGTAAGGATGGGTTCGGCAGGATGAGGGACATGTGAATGGGATTTATAAATGGTACAATGCACAATGGATTTATAAATGGCACAATGTAATAGTGACAGATGGATCATTCTTTGTGGAATTTTGGCATTTCCCTTAATCTATTTTCCCAATCTAGTTTTCTCAAGTTAAGCTCAACCCTTACCGGTCTGCCTCCTAGATATCTTTCACTACATATCTACATACAAGTTAAGCTCAACCCTTACCTGTCTGCCTCCCAGATATCTTTCACTACATATCTTTCACTACATATCTACATACAAGTTAAGCTCAACCCTTACCTGTCTGCCTCCCAGATATCTTTCACTACATATCTTTCACTACATATCTACATACAAGTTAAGCTCAACCCTTACCTGTCTGCCTCCCAGATATCTTTCACTACATATCTTTCACTACATATCTTTCACTACATATCTACATACAAGTTAAGCTCAACCCTTACCTGTCTGCCTCCCAGATATCTTTCACTACATATGTTTCACCCAGAGAGTTGTGAATTTGTGGAATTCTCTGCCACAGAAGGCAGTGGAGGCCAATTCACTGGATGAATTTTAAAGAGAGTTAGATAGAGCTCTAGGGGCTAGTGGAATCAAGGGATATGGAGATAAGACAAGCACAGGTTACTGATTGTTGGTGATCAGCCATGATCACAATGAATGGTGGTGCTGGCTCGAAGGGCCGTGGCTTCCTCCTGCACCTATTTTCTATGTTTCTATGTTTCCCTATCTGGTTTTACTGTTGTTTAAGATTCTGACAGGGAAAGTTTCATTAAACTGTCTCAAGGACCTCTTTACATTCTGTCATGTCATGAGTCTAAAAGTCTAAAGTTTAAAACTTCCTTGGAACATTGTAGCCCAGAATTGTAAGTTCTCCCCTACTTTGAGCAAGATCTCTGCGATTATGGAAGATAGAAGCAACAAGCCGGAGTAACTCAGCGGGTCAGGTAGTATCACTACAGAAAAGGAATAGGTGATGCTTCAGGTCGAGACCCTTCTTCAGACTGAGAGTCAGGGGAGAGGGACGCTAGAGATATGAAAAGGTACAAGGAACAAATGAATGAAAGGTATGAAAGAACAAATCTAAGCCAGCCAGATGATCAAGTAAAGGTGGTGCCCACATTGGTCCATTGTTGACTGTGGAGAAGGCGATAATGAGTGGATAGTGAAATTAAGCAGGACAACAGTGAAATTAGTAGGACGCTTAGGGTGGGGGAGGAACGGAGACAGAGGGAAGGCAAGGGTTACTTGAAATTAGAGAAGTCAATGTTCATACTGCTGGGTTACCAATGTATCGTGGCTAGGGTTGCCAACTTCCTCACTCCCAAACAAGGGACAAAGGGTGACGTCACCGCCCCGCGCCCCACGTGACCTCACCCAGGCAGCGGTCACGTGCTCCCGCTCCACCAATGCCGGCCGCCCGGGTGGGGTGAGGTTAAGTGGGGCGTGGGGCGGTGACGTCACCTTGTCCTGTATTTGGGAGTGAGGAAGTTGGCAACCTTACTAATACGGGACAAGGGCCAAACTAATGTAGCCCAAAATACAGGATGTCCCGGCTAATATGGGACAGTTGGCAACCCTCACCATGGCCCTAATTACCTGTAGCTCTTCAATTTTATTGACTGCATTTCATGCTATTTACACAAATGAATTCCACCGTGGTCTGGCCTGTTTGAACAATTGACTTGGTACTAATTGCCCTTCGATTCTGTGTACCTCCCAGATCTCCTCTCAACAATGGCATACATTTCAGAAATGCTTTGTGATATAATCTGTTCATCACTTCAAACAGCCCCGTCCACTCCACCATTTCAGCAACCCCCCTGTCTTGCTTGGACCCATACCGACCTGGATGAGATATTGGTCAGGTACAATCAGAATTTCGCTGCCTTCTTGCAACTCATCCAGCAACTCATTGAGAGGTCCCAACAGAAGCAGGTACATCTGTTTCCAGAGCTCCGTCTCCATCCCATCCTCTGGCGGGCCGCATGTTGCCCTGGAAGACTTACAGGATGAATGGGCAGTCCAAGGGACCTGCAGCAGAAGGATAATGCACAATATGAACAATGAGCCTTCATCTGCAGCAGCTAGTGCAATAATATGAACAATGAGCCTTCATCTGCAGCAGGTAGTGCAATAATATGATGAATGAGCCTTAATCTAGAGTCAAGAGATTTAATTGTCATATGTACCGAAACAGAACATTAACTTTTTTCATGTAATAAAAAGGAACTGCAGATGCTGGTTTATACCAAAGATAGAGAGAAAATGCTGGAGTAATTGAGTAGGTCAGGAAGCAGAATTAGAAACATAGAAAATAGGTGCTGGAGGAGGCCATTCGGCCCTTTGAGCCTGCACCATCATTCATTGTGATCATGGCTGATCATCTGCAATCAGTAACCTGTGTCTGCTTTCTCCCCATATCCCTTGATTCCACTAGCCCCTACAGCTCTATCTAACTCGCTTTTAAATTAATCCAGTGAATTTGCCTCCACTGCCCTCTGTGGCAGAGAATTCCAGAGATTCCCAACTCTCTAGGTGAAAAGGTTTCTTCTCACCTCAGTTTTAAATGGCCTCCCCTTTATTCTTAGACTGCGGCCCCTGGTTCTGGACTCCCCCAACATTGGGAACATTCTTCCTTCATCCAGCTTGTGATTTTATACGTCTCTATAAGATCCTCTCTCATCCTTCTAAACTCCAGTGAGTACAAGCCTAGTCTTTCCAATCTTTCCTCATATGACAGTCCCTCCATCCCAGGGGTTAACCTGGTGAACCTTGGTGTAAGTTCATCGTTTTGCCTGCCAATGAGGTGGAGCTGGGCTTTGTGCACAATCAGACACAACCAACACGAGTTTGTACGCCTTGTTGTTTGTACGCCACCTTCCCCTCAAGCCAACAATCAACCATAGTACAACTCCTTGATCACCATCTGCTTTGATCTGTCCTTTTTTGCACCTTACCTTTCCATATCTCTAGTTTCCCTCTCCCCTAACTCTCAGTCTGAAGAAGGGTCTCAACCTGAAACGTCATCCATTCCTTCTATCCAGAAACGCTGCCTGCCCCGCTGAGTTACTCCTGCATTTTATGTCTATCTTTGGTGTAAACGAGCATCTGCAGTTCCTTCCTAAACACTATAAAAACATTTATCTGGAGATTCTACAAACTTCATCAAGAAGAACTACTATCCAAGATGCCTGATAAAAGCAAGGCTATTTCTCGGCAGTGGAGGATAGAATATAAGTTATGTTTGTCAAATATCTGGCAGCTTTTAGGAGCAGACCATCTCTGGTGCCCAGTCCAGTCCTCGTTCAGCAAACACAAGAAGGATCAATAAATAAGCAAACAAGAGTGGGAATTCTGATTCAGACCAAAGAATGTCTGAAGAAGGGTCCTGATCTGAAACGTCACCTATCCTTTTTCTCCAGAGATGCTGACTGACCCGCTGTATTGCTCCAACACTTTGTGTCTATCTCTGGTATAAACCAGCATCTACAGTTCTTTGTTTCTGCAGGAGAAATCCTTGTTTGTCTGAAATAATGTCACGGGATATTTTATGACTATCTGAAAGGCTTGGTAAAGTCTGGGCATTAGACACTCGAGTGTTTTCCTAAATGTGAGACCCAAATCCCTGGCACAGGCACTGGACCCACAGCTGTCTGTTTCAAGGTTGACAGTGGTACCCCTTGACTAACAAGACACACTTATCCACCAGACCACACGGTACTTCCCCACAAAGACATTGCCTTGTGTTTTAATCGGTTTAAACAAGCAAGAGTTCCCAACCTGGGGTACATTTACCCCCGAGGGGGTAAACTTCACCGACCCAGGGGGTAGATTTGTTGATTCTGGATTTGTACACATTGACTGACTGTGTTTGGTTCTTGTACACTGGTACCCGTTCATTAGTTGTTCAGAAATAAGTGAAATAACATTGTTATGTGCTATTATTATTGTTATTTGAACTTAAAATAATAATGTTAAAAACAGTATTTTAAAATGTCCCCTTTGTCGGTTGCTTTATTATGGTGGAAGTGTAAACTCAAATTACTGAACAAAACAGGGTGGAGGTAAATTTACTTTCGAAAAGTTGCAAAGGGGTAAACAGGACGATAGGTTGGAAACCCCTGGTCTATACATTCAATCATTACCTTGTTTGCTATGTCACCCGGGGGTTGCTTCAGCCGTTTGGGGATGTTCCTGGCTTCAGTCTCATAAAGCAGGGACCTGTTCTTGAGTAACTGGAGGAACTGGCAGATCTGCTTGTGGACAGCCTCTGACATAGTGCTGTCGGTGGCATGGAAGTAAACTAGACCTTGCTTTGCCTTCAGCATCCAGACTAACAGGCCCGTTTTCACCAACGAGTAGTACAGCACGGATCCAGAGGTGGCGTCCACGATGCTGTAGAGCTTCTCCAAGCTTGGGATGGCTGATGACAAAGACGGATCCTCAGAATTATTCCATGCTGACAGTTCCTCCTCCATTAATGCGCATGTTAGAAATCTGTGCCTCCTCCCTGCCTCTGCGTACTGCAGTGCCATGACGTGCTCACCTATTTTCTCAAGAATTATCTGGATCACATCGTAGCTCTCCACAAGAATGTGAGTAACTTCCTCAGGTTGCACGATGCCTTCCACAATGGCTTTCCTACTAAGCCAGTGGTAATGTGCTATCACGTCCTTCACGGCTTTGCAACCTTTCGCTAGTTCATTTGCAGAGTAGGAGAACTGACAGCAGCATGCAATCTTGAATTTACATTTGTACATCAGCTCACCTTCACTTGCCTCCTCGGCAGCCTCCAGTGCCTGCTCATAGAAGTACAAGGCATGCTGATAGTGCCCTGTCCCTTTGTAAACCTCCGCTAGACCCAGAGCAGTCTGACTCCTCAGTTTAGGTGTATCTCCCATCCTGTTGTGATCCCATGCTTGTTCATACCAAGTTGCTGCCTCTTCAAAGTTCTCCATGATACTGTTAATGTCCCCAAGCCTAATCAGTGCTGCCAGTTGAAGTTTGCGGTCTCCTCCAGCTCGGGACATGTTGAAGCTCTTGTGGGCATGCGACATTGCCAGGTCATAGTTGCCCAGTGCAGCGTGAACTGAACCTATTGCTCCATGGGCCTCAGCTGCTGCAGTGCTGTTGCCCAGTACCTTGCTCAGATCACAGTATTGCTGGTAGCTGTTCACTGAGTCACTGTAAAGCCCCAACTTCTCCTGTAGCTTTGCAACCTGCAACACAAACACAATGAATCACCGTCTTTTACTGACATTCCCTGCTACCCTAATCCAATCTAGAAACCGGCAGCCATGGAAATATTGCAGACCTTTAGTACCAAGGATACACTTGGTTAGAAAAACACTTGCTGTTCCACTGTAACTTCACTGTCCTCATTGTGGATCTATCATTACAGCAACAGTTACAATCTGAAACATTTTTTTTTAAATTGTATTATAATGTTCAAGGCATTTTACAGAAACGTTAGCAAACAATATTTGTTGCTGAGCCGTTTAAGGAGCAATTAAGCAGGACTCCAAAGACTGATTTTAAGTAGCATCTTTAAGGAGAAAACAAAGAAATAAATGTGGACATGAGCAGGAGGCTCGAGCTGGAGAAGCAGAGAGCCTGGGTATCAGGGGTGTGGGGGGTGGGTGGACTGGACAAGAGAGCCTGGGTATTGGGGTGAGTAGGTGCGTGGACTGGACAAGAGAGCCTGGGTATCGGGGTGGGTGGGTGGGTGGACTGGACAAGAGAGCCTGGGTATTGGGGTGAGTAGGTGCGTGGACTGGAGAAGCAGAGAGCCTGGGTATCGGGGGTGTGGGGGGTGGGTGGACTGGAGAAGCAGAGAGCCTGGGTATCGGGGGTGAGTAGGTGCGTGGACTGGAGAAGCAGAGAGCCTGGGTATTGGGGTGAGTAGGTGCGTGGACTGGACAAGAGAGCCTGGGTATCGGGGTGAGTAGGTGCGTGGACTGGACAAGAGAGCCTGGGTATCGGGGTGAGTAGGTGCGTGGACTGGACAAGAGAGCCTGGGTATTGGGGTGAGTAGGTGCGTGGACTGGAGATGCAGAGAGCCTGGGTATCGGGGGTGTGGGGGGTGCGTGGACTGGACAAGAGAGCGCAATAGGAAACCATCAATCCAAAGGCATCTCCTGGGACTGAAGCACAGTGTTCAGTAGCTCGACTGTGGCCCGACTGTCAGTTCTGGGCTCAACCCCCTGCCCCACACATGCAAATGTGCCAGAAACACACAACAGCAGACAGGCAGAATATATCTGAATTGAGTTTTTATGTGTTTCGTGGGTTCTTCTGAAAAGTCTCCAGAGCTGATATCACCAACCCTCGTTCACCAACTTAGTATATAAAATAAACACAGGTTTTAACTGAATGGCTTTAAATGATTTTTTTTTTTAAACTGCTGATGCTAGAAATCTGGAACAAAAATGGAAAATGCCAGGAATCCTGGGCAGCAAATGTGGAAAGAGAAACAGAGTTAATGTTTCAGCTGTGAGATCCTTCAACAGAACAGTTCAGGCAAAGACTTACTGATCTGAAACCCTGAGAGTTGTGAATCTGTGCATCAGAAGGCACAGATTCTCTGCCACAGAAGGCAGTGGAGGCCAATTCACTGGATGTTTTCAAGCAATGCCAACATACCATTCCCGATGTTGGGGGAGTCCAGAACCAGGGGTCACAGCTTAAGGATAAGGGGGAAGTCTTTTAGGACCGAGATAAGAAAACATTTCTTCACACAGAGAGTGGTGAGTCTGTGGAATTCTCTGCCACAGAAGGTAGTTGAGGCCAATTCATTGGCTATATTTAAGAGGGAGTTAGATGTGGCCCTTTTTGCTAAAGGGATCAGGGGGTATGGAGAGAAGGCAGGTACAGGCTACTGAGCTGGATGATCAGTCATGATCATATTGAATGGCGGTGCAGGCTCGAAGGGCCGAATGGCCTACTCCTGCACCTATTTTCTATGTTTCTATGTCTATGTTTCTAAGAGAGAGTTGGATATAGCTCTTCGGCCTAACAGAATCAAGGGATATGGGGAGAAGGCAGGAACGGGGTACTGATTCTGGATGATCAGCCATAATCATATTGGCTGGTGGTGCTGGGTCGAAGGGCCGAATGGCCTACTCCTGTACCTATTTTTCTATGTTTCTAAACATTGACTCTGTTTCTGTTTCCATAAATGTTTGCTAACCTGCTGTGTATTTCAAGCATGGTACCAATGATTTACAAAAACAATGCAACCAATTTCATAGCAAATAACCAAGTGTTAACCTCTCGTACGATAGCATCACCAAACGTAAAGTTGCAGTTCCCACAGCAGCTAACAGACATACACTGTAATTACTCGCGATAAAGCCAGCAGATGAAAGATTCCACAGATTGATGCCCAGTTTGGCAGGCCTACCTGTGACATGAGAATAAACAGCTCACCTTTTACTCTGCGGGGTGTACAAGAATTGCAGGTAATCTCATTGAAATACAGACAATTCATAAGGTAGTTTGGCAGCAAAGATGCAGGGACTGATGTTTTCCTGGCTGGGATGTTTAGAGGAGCTCAACATAAGGGGATGTTTATTCAAGAGGGCGGGCTGAGAATCGTTGGAATCCATGACACAAGTTACTGTGAAGGATCATTATCTCACAGGTTCAATAGAGATTGCGGGACTTTTAGATATGAATAGAATCAGCTCCTGACCAGCCTGTGTTTCCTGACTCCACTGTCACCACTGTCACCACTGTCACCACTCCTCTCTCTTTTCCATTGCGTCTCATTAAATGGGTAAAAAGACTTAGTCCTGCTCCACTGAGCATTGAGATCAAGCAAAATATTTGAACGACAAGTGCTCTTCTCCAGCCCTAAGCCCAACACTACCGGCATTTATTACAATTACGTGCAGCCCAAGCTCACAATTACCTTGTGCCACCTGCAGCTCATTTCACAACAGCTTTCTACACGATGTACCTTACAGGTTTTGTTTTCCAGTCTAGAACCTGTGCAGTGATGCGTGTGAGTGAGTGCCTTGAGCAATCTACTGCAATATGTGCATTCATTATTATGCCGGTTATTTATTTTAATGATAATAATAAACTTGCTGCAATCTTTTGTCACGTTGCCATTTGTGGCATATAAAGCATTCATGGTGCATTATTTTGAATCTTTGTTAGCTTCAGTAGTATTCAGGATATGTGTGTTTCCTTGCCCCCAAGCAAGCAGTAAACATCTTAGAGTCTTACAGCGTGGAAACAGGCCCTTCGGCCCAACCTGTCCACTGGCCAACATGTCGCATCTCAACTAGTCCCACCTGCCTGCATTTGGCCCATACTCCTCTAAACCTGTCCTGTCCATGTACCTGTCTAAATGTATTTATCAATGTTCAATTGTATTACAATTAGCACAGGGTGGATATGGACAATGGAAGCCATATGTCCAAGCCATAACCAAAACAGTTTCCTTCACCCACTCTGCTCCCTGGTTTACCCCTGAACTCCGCGTGATGAAAACTCATGCCCGCCAACTTGAAAGACTCCGCAACAAAACAGGTCTCACAATTCACTCCCAAGCCTACAAAGACCACATACAGCACTATAAAGATGCCCTCTCCCATGCCCACTCCACCTACTACTCTCAAATAATTCACTCTGGCTCCGGAAACCCAAAAACACTCTTCTCTACAATAAACAAACTCCTCAGCCCCCTGGACACCATCTCCCAATCATTCACAGTTGACAAATGCACCACTTTCCTTTCATTCTTCCAAAGCAAAATAGACAACATCTACAGCACCTTAACCACCAACGTACCTGCTCCCCCTCAAACCACCTGCCCCCCCCTTATCCTGTCAGCCCCTGCCTTAGTTCTCCCCAATCTCCACCACCGACCTCTCTGACTTCTTCACAGGAATAAAAACTGCCACCTGCTCTCTGGACCCCATCCCCTCCAGCTTTGTCAAGGCCTGCCTTCCTGCTCTCTCTCCACTTATCACTGCAACAATAAACTCCTCCCTGTCCACTGGCATCGTCCCGCCATCCCTCAAAATCGCTGCTGTCACCCCCATTCTGAAAAAACCTGGTCTAAACCCTGACACCCCAAACAACTTCAGACCAATCTCCAACCTACCCTTTCTGTCCAAAGTTTTGGAACGTGCTGTAGCTTCCCAACTCAAATACCACCTCTCTACCAATAACCTGTATGAAACTTTCTAATCCGGATTCCGCTCAAACCACTGTACTGAAACTGCGCTCCTCAAAATCACAAACGACATTCTCCTCTCCTCCGACGCTGGCAACCTCAACATCCTCATCCTACTTGACCTCAGCGCCGCCTTTGACACCATAAATCACTCCATTCTCCTCACCCGACTTGAAACCTCCCTTAACATCACCGGCACAGCCCTATCCTGGTTCAAATCTTACCTCTCTGACAGACACCAGTTCATCTCCATTAACAACTGTAAATCCCCCACCGCTCCCCTCCCCCAAGGTGTCCCCCAAGGCTCAGTCCTTGGCCCCCTCCTCTTCATCCTCTACCTGTTCCCCCTTGGTCAATTAATCCGCCGTCATGGTCTCAACTTCCACTGCTTCGTCGATGATATCCAGCTCCTCATCTCCACCAAGTCAATCTCCCCCACCACACACTCTACACTGACAAACTGCATTACTGAAATAAAATCTTGGCTTCAATCAAACTTCCTCAAACTCAATTGCAACAAATCTGAAATCATCATCATTGGTCCAAAAACGCTCACCAAATCCACCCAAAACTTCATCCTCAACATTGATGGTCTCCCAGTATCCACCTCACCTCACATCCAGAAGCTTGGAATCATCCTTGATCAAACCCTCTCCTTCGACAAACACATCAAACACATCACAAAGACAGCCTTCTTCCACCTCAAAAACATTGCCCGTCTCCGTCCATCCCTCTCCTCCACAGCTGCAGAAACCCTCATCCACGCCTTCATCACCTCCCGTCTGGACTACTGCAACAGCCTCCTCTATGGCGCACCCTCAAAAATCATCAATAAACTTCAATACATTCAAAACTCCGCTGCCCGTCTACTCACACACACCTCGATCCGTGACCATATCACCCCCGTCCTTTATAAACTCCACTGGCTCCCCATCCCCCAGAGAATCCAGTACAAAATCCTCCTCATAACCTACAAAGCCCTCCATAACCTGGCCCCATCCTACCTGACCGACCTCCTCCACAGGCACACTCCCACCTGCACCCTCCGCTCTGCCGCTGCCAATCTCCTATCCCCCCACATCCGGACTAAACTCAGATCCTGGGGGGACAGGGCTTTCTCCATCGCTGCTCCCACCCTATGGAACTCACTACCCCAAACCGTTAGAGACTCCCCCACACTCACCACATTCAAAACATCGCTGAAGTCTCACCTGTTCAGTACTGCCTTCAACCACTGAAGGTCACCTCACCTTCTGTCTCCTTTCTCTGTTCATTTATTTATTTACTTATTTATCTATTTATTCATTTCCCTATGTTCTCAAAATCTCTGTAAAGCGTCTTTGAGTATATGAAAAGCGCTATATAAATAAAATGTATTATTATTATTATTATTATTATATGTCCAAGACATTGCTACCAGGGCCTGGGCAGTTGGATTTCTGTTCAAACTTCCAGTAGAACCCATGTGATGAGGTCCTGTGAAGATGAAGTTGCTTGAAGAGCCCGGGGGACCACTTTCCCAATTTAGATACCAGTCCCCAGATGCCCAGACAGAACTGGAAGTGACTTTGCCATTCCTGAGTTCAACGGCCCAGTTGAGTCCCTCCAGCTCTGCTCGTGTTTTGTTTTACAGCAGTAATAATAATAATAATAATACATTTTATTTATATAGCGCTTTTCATATACTCAAAGACGCTTTACAGAGATTTTGAGAACATAGGGAAATTAATAAATAGATAAATAAGTAAATAAATAAATGAACAGAGAAAGGAGACAGAAGGTGAGGTGACCTTCAGTGGTTGAAGGCAGTACTGAACAGGTGAGACTTCAGCGATGTTTTGAATGTGGTGAGTGTGGGGGAGTCTCTAACGGTTTGGGGTAGTGAGTTCCATAGGGTGGGAGCAGCGATGGAGAAAGCCCTGTCCCCCCAGGATCTGAGTTTAGTCCGGATGTGGGGGGATAGGAGATTGGCAGCGGCAGAGCGGAGGGTGCAGGTGGGAGTGTGCCTGTGGAGGAGGTCGGTCAGGTAGGATGGGGCCAGGTTATGGAGGGCTTTGTAGGTTATGAGGAGGATTTTGTACTGGATTCTCTGGGGGATGGGGAGCCAGTGGAGTTTATAAAGGACGGGGGTGATATGGTCACGGATCGAGGTGTGTGTGAGTAGACGGGCAGCGGAGTTTTGAATGTATTGAAGTTTATTGATGATTTTTGAGGGTGCGCCATAGAGGAGGCTGTTGCAGTAGTCCAGACGGGAGGTGATGAAGGCGTGGATGAGGGTTTCTGCAGCTGTGGAGGAGAGGGATGGACGGAGACGGGCAATGTTTTTGAGGTGGAAGAAGGCTGTCTTTGTGATGTGTTTGATGTGTTTGTCGAAGGAGAGGGTTTGATCAAGGATGATTCCAAGATTCCGGATGTGAGGTGAGGTGGATACTGGGAGACCATCAATGTTGAGGATGAAGTTTTGGGTGGATTTGGTGAGCATTTTTGGACCAATGATGATGATTTCAGATTTGTTGCAATTGAGTTTGAGGAAGTTTGATTGAAGCCAAGATTTTATTTCAGTAATGCAGTTTGTCAGTGTAGAGTGTGTGGTGATTTTTGTGTAGCAGTGATTTTTGATCATTCCTGCTGGCCATTTTTAAGTCTGCAGATGAGACTAAAGTGGGTGGTATCATAGATAGTGAAGATGGTTATTTAATAAAATTGCAGCAGGCTCTTGATCAGCTGGGCAAGTGAGCTGAGGAACAGCTAATGGAGTTTAATGTTAATAAGGCTGAGGTTTTGCATTTGGAAAGTCAAATTTGGGCAGGACCTACACAATGAATGGTAGGGCCCTGGGGTTGCAGAGCAGAGGGATCTAGGAGTACAGATACACAATACCTACCTGATAATAAGCAAATGTAATATCCTGACTGCAGCTACTAAGCGGTCCCCCTATTAGATGCTCCAGGTACTTCTTCCCAAAAGTCAATGCTTTCTGGTACTGATGAATAAGACAATAGGCTTCAGTCAGGTTCAGATAGACAGCCTTATCTCTCTCTGAACTCCAGAATTGTCTGCGGCTAGGAAAAACACAGCAAGTCAGCATCATTTCAACATTGCGGTCATAATACTTCAGGAAACAAACTATGGACTCAAGGGGAAATAAAGTGTGAGGAGATAGCTGAGTATTACTACTGAGACTCAGGAGCATCTTAACATTGGATAACTTCAGTGTTCTACAATGACATCAATTATTCCATTTATAAGTTCATATGATAGGAGCAGAATTAGGCCATTCAGCCCATCAAGTCTACTTCACCATTCAATCATGGCTTATCTATATTCTCCCTCCTAACCCCATTCTCCTGACTTCTCCCCATAACCTCTGACATCCATACTAATCAAGACTCTATCTATCCCTGCCGTAAAACTATCCATTGACTTTTCCTCCACAATGTGGCAATGTGTTCCTCTGTGGCAATGAATTCCAAACCTCCTCTGGCCCCTCTCCAGAGCCAGCACCTCCTCTGGCCCCTCTCCAGAGCCAGCACCTCCTCTGGCCCCTCTCCAGAGCCAGCACCTCCTCTGGCCCCTCTCCAGAGCCAGCACCTCCTCTGGCCCCTCTCCAGAGCCAGCACATCCTCTGGCCCCTCTCCAGAGCCAGCACATCCTCTGGCCCCTCTCCAGAGCCAGCACATCCTCTGGCCCCTCTCCAGAGCCAGCACCTCCTCTGGCCCCTCTCCAGAGCCAGCACATCCTTCCTCAGATATGGTGCACAAAATTGCTCACAGTATTCCAATTGCGGCCTGACCAGCACTTTATTGAGCCTCAGCATTACAGCCCTGCTTTGTATACAAGCCCTCTCGAAATAAATGCTAGCATTGAGTTTGCTTTCTTTATTACCGATTCGACTTGCAGATGAACCTTTTGAGAATCATGCACCAGCACTTCCAAGTCCCTTTGCACCTCCAATTTCTGGTTTGAAAATAGTCTACGCCTTTATTCCTACTACCAAAATGCATGACTCCACACTTTGCTCCACTATATTCCATCTGCCACTTCTCTGCCCACTCTCCCAACCTGCCAAGTCCTTTTGCAGAGTCCCTGCTTTCTCTACACTACCTGCCCATCTACCTATTTTCGTATCATCCGTAAACTTGGCCACAAAGCCATCGATCCCCTCGTCCAAATCATTAATTTTCAACGTGAAGAGCAGTGGCCCCAGCAGCGATCCCTGCGGAACTCCGCTAGTCACTGGCAGCTAAACAGAAATAGCCCCCTTTATTGCCACTCTGTCTTCTGCCATCCAGCCAACCTGATATCCATGCTAGTATCTGCCCTCTGATACAGTGGGCTCTCATCTTCATGATATCCATGCTAGTATCTGCCCTCTGATACAGTGGGCTCTCATCTTCATGATATCCATGCTAGTATCTGCCCTCTGATATAGTGGGCTCTCATCCATGCTAGTATCTGCCCTCTGATACAGTGGGCTCTCATCCATGCTAGTATCTGCCCTCTGATACAGTGGGCTCTCATCTTCATGATATCCATGCTAGTATCTGCCCTCTGATATAGTGGGCTGTCATCTTCATGATATCCATGCTAGTATCTGCCCTCTGATACAGTGGGCTCTCATCTTCATGATATCCATGCTAGTATCTGCCCTCTGATACAGTGGGCTCTCATCTTCATGATATCCATGCTAGTATCTGCCCTCTGATATAGTGGGCTCTCATCCATGCTAGTATCTGCCCTCTGATACAGTGGGCTCTCATCCATGCTAGTATCTGCCCTCTGATATAGTGGGCTCTCATCCATGCTAGTATATGCCCTCTGATACAGTGGGCTCTCGTCCATGCTAGTATCTGCCCTCTGATACAGTGGGCTCTCATCTTCCTTAACAACCTTACTGGTGGCACCTTATCAAAAGGCTTTCTGAAAATCTAAGTACACAACATCTACTGACTCTCCTTTGTTTGTCCTGCTATTTACTTCTTCAAAGAATCCCACAAATTTGTCAGGCAAGACCTCTCCTTCCCAAACTATGCTGACATCGGCCTATTTTGTCGTGAACTTCTAAGTACTCTATAAACTCATCCTTTATAATGGACTCTAAAATCTTACTGACCACCGAAGTCAGACCTGTAGCTCCCACTATTCTGCTTTGCTCCCTTCTTGTGCAGCGGGGTAATATTGGCAGTTTCCCAATCATCTGGGATCACTAATGACTCGAGTGATTTATGACAAAAGAAATATCAGCTTGGTTCAGTTTGTTGCACTCTCATTTTAAATCTAGAGGCCAAAGCTTGTCTGTCCCTCTGGAGATTCTGAGCTCACAATGAAGGCTTACAATGTAGCTCTGAGGGAGAAGTAGACTTGCAGGTTTTCCACTGTGCACCAGGTATACTTAGTGTCTGGAATAAAAGTACCAAACCCTCTGAAACACCGCCACTATCTGTAGAATATTGGAATTTAGAAACATTTGTAAACCATTTAGCCCCTCAGACACACAGACTGCAGCACTCAAATATGCTTTCAGCCCATTGGGTATGTGCCAAACATCAACCATCTATTTACACTCCTTCATTATTAATAATAACATTATCATGTATTATATAGAAATATAGTTAATAATATATTAACTACATTAACTAACATATTAACTACATCAATCCTGTTTTATTCTTTCCACGTTGTCAAAACTGGGAAGGTCGCACACCCGAGTGAGCAGGAAGGACACTGAAGTTAAGAGGACACACACACTAGAGTCAGAGGACAGAAACAGACAGGTAAGACTGAAAGCAGTGAAATAGATGTTTGAGGTGTTACATTTTTCTATATCCAGTTGTCTATCTTCTTTGATTCTATGCCCTAACTTCAATCATTTACCTTGTGGGTAGAGGCTGTCTTTCGTATGGGGACTGCTGATGACTTGGCTGCTGTTCACCGTGTTCCCCGATTGCAAGCAGTTCAAGCAGGCACTGGATGGCTTCTTCAGGTTGTCCAATTTCCCTGTGTACCTCTGCCAGACCTTCGTAACACTGCAAGCAGAATCCCGGCTACATCTTACACCACTCTTCCATAAGAACCTTTACATTATAAGCCAGATGAGGTTTCAACTTGAGAATATAGCACAGAGAAATTGTGGGGTCTAATTCATTGTCATATACTAGCTAAGATGTCTTGTTATTAGACTGGGTAAGATATAAATTTAATAAAATCTGCAGATGCGGGATGTTTGAAATGAGATGCTGTCTGATGTGCTGAGTTTTTCCAGCATTTTCTTTGTTTAACTATAGGTGAAGACTAATGCTGGCTAAATCACGTGAGGTGTAAAACAATGCTGTTACATTGGGATTTGTTCCCTGTGATCCCCATTTGAAGTTGATACACCTTCTACCTTCTGTGGTACAGTAGTTCCTACATTTAGGTTCAGGTATATTATTGTCACATGCACCAGGGTACAATGAAAAGCATTGTTCCACATACTATCCAAACAGATCAGATATGCCATATGTAGATACAAGCAGTTCAAACTCAAGTGCAATAGATAAAGCAAAGGGGAAGATGCGGAGTGCAGAATATAGTTATCTATGTGACAAGTTTTTAAATGGCAGAGGTATTCAGGACATTCTAACTATATTAAAATCTCAGTAAATAATTAAAAGCATGAAATGTTAACAGATTTTAAAATCTATAAATAAATGTTAAGAGCAAATTGATTGATTTTCCCCTCCTATTCTGCAGGCTGGGAAACTTATACAAATGAGTTGGACCGAATGCAATTCAGACTATGTTAGTAGACCCTGTTGAGCCTGGCAGGGGATCAGTGGAAGTCAGCATCTCCTGCAAGCATGAACTTCACTGGAAGCGGCAACAACATCAGGCCTTTCACTCACTACCCTGGCAACAGCCAAGGCCAGGCAGTCCAAGACCTGTGCAGTTCATGCTGAATAACTGGTACAGGTTCTCCCCGGCTTATGATGTGTCGACTTGCGATAGTTCGTCTTTGTGATGGTGCCAACGGCAGCGACCCGTAGCGAGCTGCCACTCGCTTCCGGCCACGTGACCGCGTGTATTACAATACTTTCGATTTCCGATGGGTTTCTCGGAACGGAACCCCATCGGAAGCTGAGGAGCAGCTGTACTATAATACTATAATACCTGTACTATCGTACTATAATACGAGAAACATCCTCCAATTAAATGAAGAGAAAGTCACAGAAGATAGGCACAAAAGGCTGGAGTTACCCAGCAGGTCAGGCAGCAGGCATCTCTGGAGAAAAGGAATAGGTGACGTTTCGGGTCGAGACCCTTTATCAGACTATCTGAAGAAGGGTCTGGAACTAAACCTTATTCCCTTCTCCCTTATCATGTATCTTGTACACTGTGAATGGCTCGATTGTAATCATGTTTTGTCTTTCTGTAGACTGGTTAGCACACTACAAAAGCTTTTCACTGTACCTCGGTACACGTGACAATAAACTAAACTGAACCTTAAACGTCACCTATTCCTTTTCTCCAGAGATACTGCCTGACCCGCTGAGTTGCTCCAGCTTTTTGTGTCTATCTTCAGTTTAAACCAGCATCTGCAGTTCCTTCCCTCACAAGAGAAAGTCACAACTGATCTGGGTTGACCTCTGTCGTGGATATAATCCAATAGGAAACCTATTCCTGCCCACAGCACTGCATTCCATGATAGATCAGGAGGGAAAGACGAAGATCAATGCTGCCCTGTTTTGTACCTTGACTATTTCTTCAGTGCTGCCCAGCCTCAGTGCTAATTTCAGACAGTTTTCATAGGCCGCTTTGGTCATGTCCATTTCCTTCATTGCTGAATAGGACGTGGCGTGGATCATGTGGAACCGCATTCTGATGGAATCGCTCGTCGTAGATTGATAAAGCTGGACGGCCGAGCTGACCAGCTGTACGCAGGGATTGTGCAACGATGCATCACAGAGCAGCTTCCCAATCTCCAGCAGCACCTCGTCCGGCCCTAAACAGCAGATGTATGCTTATCTCAAGACTGTCACAACTGTCAAGACATAACGTTTCAATAATACAATGCTGCAAATCTAAAATAACAAATACACATGCTGGAAATGCACAGCAAGTCAATCAGCATCTCCAGACAGAAAAACAGGATTAGTGTTCCAGTTCATCATAATCGGAGCTTTCATTCATTAAGGTTGATCTGATGAAAAGATTGTTTTTCATATGTTTGAGAAATGCAAATGATGTTTATCGGGTAGTATTTGTTTTCTGTCATAGCGGCCGGCCACAAAGGATTGTAGTCACTCGCATATTAAGATATATTGGGCCTGAGTGCAAGTGGCAAATTACAGCCCCCCTTTACCACGACCCCCTGTGGAAGCAACAAGCCTTGGTGTACCATTAAACATCTCAGGAGCTGACAGGACTATCGTTGGGTGAATGAACCAAACTGTCTCCTGCAACCATCGACCCTGTGGGACCCATGGCAGACGTGTCAAGTAACTAGAGGCCATGCTTAAGATGAGATGGTTGAGATGGAATCTCAGGAATAATGTGTCACCCTGAAGGTGGGTGCATTGTGGAAAGTACTGCCTGAAGACAGGTACTCTCACAACATTTAAAGAACATCTGACCCGTGAAGCACCAAAGCACAGCGGGGGGTGTGGCACATCAGTAACTCAATTCCCAGCCTCTCATCAATGTAGCAGGCAGTGGAAAAACAGGAGAAAGATTGACGCTGGATTTTAAAGGTTCTCTAGAGCAGGATAATAAATCGAGTACCTTTGTCATCAAAGTAATTGTCCTCTACTTCAGTGTTGCATAGTTTCTTGGTGATCTTGTAAAGTTCTTTCACCAGCTCATTCTGATGCATTGGATCAAGTTCCAGACAGCGAAGCATAGACCAGAAGGCCTGCTGGAGATTGCCAAGACACCCATTCGCCAGAGACACCAAGTAATAATTCTGTGATGGAACACAAGCAGCAGGGTTTTAGCACAAAGACACAGAATCTCACCCTGTGATTAGCTGTCCCAGGTCTGCACTTCCCTGCCTTTTTACTGTTTAAATCTGTAGTTTTCAACCTCACCTGCCCAACGTGTAATGCATGGGGTACCAGGCCTCGGCTCTACCTCACCTGCCCAACAGGTAATGCATGGGGTACCAGGCCTCGGCTCTACCTCACCTGCCCAGCGTGTAATGTGCGGTACCCTGAGCTGTCGGGATTTAATGGGGTGAGCCATTACCCGGCCCGACTGCAAAAGACCAAAGTTAAAAAATCAACATGAAGAGTTTAAAACTGCTTTTGGAGGTTGTCTGAAGAAGGGTGTCGACACGAAACGTCACCCATTCCTTCTCTCCCGAGATGCTGCCTGACCCGCTGAGTTACTCCAGCTTTTTGTGTCTACCTTTGATACTTGTCAGATGGAATATCAGTTGGGAGGCTGCCCAAGAATGGAAGCAGATGCCTCCGTGGTCCGCTGTGCTTTGTCGACCGTGAGCAGCAGTGCGCAGCAGAGATTGATGCTGGGTCCAACGCTGTTTGTCACTGACATTATCCATTTGGATGAGACTATAGTTGACATGGTTAGTAACTTTGCAGATGGCACCAAGATTGGTTGTATAATATGAAGTGAAAAAGGTTATCTAAAATCACAACAGGATCTAGATCAGCTGGAAAAGTGAGCCAAGGATTGGCAAGTGGAATGTAACTTGGACAAGTGCACATAACTGCATGTTGCTAAGTTAAACCAGGAAGGATTTATACAGTAAATCACAGGGCACTGGAGGGTGTCTTAGAACAGGGAGACTGAGGAGTACAACTACATCGTTCTCTGAAAGAGGCAACATAGGTGGACAAGATGGTGAACAAGGCATTTGGCAGTCTTGCCTTCATCAGTCTGGGCATTACATAGAAAAGAGAACATTACAGCACAAGAACAGACCCCTTGTCCCTAAATGTCCATGCCCACCATGACGCCAGGTTAAACTAATCCCCTCTGCCTGCATATGATTCATATCGCTCAATCTCCTCCAGATCCAAGCCTATCGAAGACCCTCTTAAAATGCCACGATTGTATCTGCACCACCGCACCTCCAGCAGCGCGTTCCAGGCACCCAGTATCCCTGACGACATGTTCCAGCATGTTCCAGGCACCCAGTATCCCTGGCAACATGTTCCAGCACGTTCCAGCACCCAGTATCCCTGGCAACATGTTCCAGCACGTTCCAGGCACCCAGTATCCCTGGCAACATGTTCCAGCACGTTCCAGGCACCCAGTATCCCTGGCAACATGTTCCAGCACGTTCCAGCACCCAGTATCCCTGACGACATGTTCCAGCACGTTCCAGCACCCAGTATCCCTGACGACATGTTCCAGCATGTTCCAGCACGTTCCAAGCACCCAGTATCCCTGACGACATGTTCCAGCACGTTCCAGCACCCAGTATCCCTGACGACATGTTCCAGCATGTTCCAGCACGTTCCAAGCACCCAGTATCCCTGGCAACATGTTCCAGCACCTTCCAGGCACCCAGTATCCCTGGCAACATGTTCCAGACACCTATAAATCCCTGTAAAACACCTGCCCCACACATCGCCTTTAAACTTTGCCCCTCTCACCTTAAAGAGATGCCCTGTAGTCCTTGACATTTCCACCCTATGAGAAGGGTTCTTTCTGACTGCCTATCCTATCTATGTATTTCATAATTTTATATATTTCTATCCAGCCTCCCCTCAAGCACAATCCCAAGATGTCAATCCAATTTTCCCAACCTCTCCTTTTAGGTAAATAGACACAAAAACCTAGAGTAACTCAGCGGGACAGGCAGCATCTCTGAAGAGAAGGAATGGGTGACGTTTTGGGTTGAGACCCTTCTTCAGATTGGTTAGGGATACATAGGTACATAAATACATAGACAATGGGTGCAGAAGTAGGCTATTCGGCCCTTCGAGCCAGCACCTTCATTCAATATGATCATGGCTGATCATCCACACTCAGTACCCCGTTCCTGCCTTCTCCCCACATCCCTTGACGCCGCTAGCCTAAGAGCTCTAACTCTCTTTTGAATGCATCCAGTGAATCGGCCTCCACTGCCTTCAGAGGCAGAGAATTCCACAAATTCACAACTGTCTGGGTGAAAAAGTTTTTCCTCATCTCAGTTCTAAATGGCCTACCCCTTATGCTTAAACTGTGGCCCCTGGTTCTGGACTCCCCCAACATCGGGAACATGTTTCCTGCATATAGCGTGTCCAACCCCTTAATAATTTTATACTGTTAAACAAGGACAGGTAGTCAGATCCCCTAAATCCAAGATAATGAGAGAAACAAATATTTTTCGTTTTGCACAATCAGTGCATTTAGCAGACTTTTTTCCTCCCCCAATTTTGAAACTGCCTGAGAGGGTTTTCCCCACAGGTTTTACCTGTGGAAACGTGGGCTGGATTTGGATCAGGACTTCTCCATCCATTCTGGCATCCTCATACTGTTTCATCTGGATAAGTGCCACTGCCCGGCAGGAAAGTAGCTCACAATTCTTTGGATCCAGCACGAGACCCTGGGAATAACTGTGGACCGCCTCCTGGTAATTCCCCTTCTTCAATGCTCCATCCCCCTGCACCTGCAGGCAAGCAACCTGCAACAGACACATGGTTAACAACAGGTAGTCAGCAGAACCCTTGTATAAACTCTGGCCAAAGGCAGGAGGACCAACTGTTTGCAATCAACCTTCACCTGCTGCTGAAGGGCACCTGCTCTTATACCGAGTGTATACAATAATAAAACTGTATTGGTCAGGAAAGGAGGTTTATAGTTTATTAAACTACATTGGTCAAGCCAGAATATACTGGAAAATTTGACAACACAATCCAAATATCAGGTTCAAAGCATAAACAATACACACGCTATCAAGCTCAGGCAAGGGCTGGCAGCGTCTCACTATTTCTGTGGAATTAACAAAATGCACCGCAGGAACAAAGTTGAAATAAGTGATTTCATCAGCAGCAGTGGCTCCAGGCAGTTCACTGATTAGGATGCGGCAGATCTAATTGGAACAGATGGGGTGAAATTTCAGCTGAGATAATGATAAATACAGTGGACTGTAAACAAGGACCTGGCACCTTTAGGACATAACTTTAGAAGATGAGGAGGAATTTCTTTAGTCAGAAGATGGTGAATCATGTCTAACAAATAAGATAGCATGTTTTGATGACGTAACTGAGAGAACCTTGGAATGAAATAAACTTTATGTATTATATACTGATTCCAAACAATATTTGATTCGTTGCTACATAATGGGCTTGTCATCAATACTGAAGCCAGGAGCTGTAGCAATCTGGGTAACAGGAAACACACTGTAGAAGTGAAAGATTGTTTTTCGAACTGAAAGAATGTATACACTGGAATTCCCCAGAGGTCAGTAAAAGAACGTGTGGATTGATTAGTAAAGGGGGGGCATGGTGGCACAGCGGTCGAGTTGCAGTCGTACAGCACCAGAGACCCGGGTTGGGTCCTGACCACGGGTGCTGTCTGTACAGAGTTTGTACCTTCTCCCCGCGTAGGTTTTCTCCAGTTTCCTCCCACACTCCAAAGATGTACAGGTTTGTAGGCTAATTGGCTTGGTATAATTGTAAATTGTCCTTAGAGTGCGTAGGATAGTGTTAGTGTACAGAATGGTCGCTGGCCAGCGTGGACTCGGTAGGGCAAAAGGCCCTTCTCCACACTTTATTTTTAAGCTGAATTAACAAATGTTTTTCTTGAAACTTATTACATCAGCCTGGGTATATAGGGCAGATTTTCCAAATTTACCTATGACACAAACTTGAAGGTGCAATGAACATAGAAAAGTATAGCACAAGAGCAGGCCATTCAGCTCACAATGTGTGTACTGAACATGTTGCCACGACCAACTCTTACCAACATTCACATAATCCATATCCATCCATTCCCTGCACATCCATACGCCTCTCTTAAATACCACTATAATATCTGCCTCAACCACCAACCCGGGCAGCACATTTCAAGGCACTCGCCACCCTCTGTGTTAAAAACCTGCCCCATCTTTAAACTGAACGACTTAATTCTAAAAGGGGTAAAAGAACGGAGAGATTTGGGGATATATGTGCAGAGCATGGATAGACTGGAAAGAGTGTGGTGGTTCCCCATGGAAGAGAGAAAGCTGTGAGTGAACTGATAGGTATTCAGAACCATGAAGGTAACAGGTAGGTAGGTAGTGAGTAGTGGGATCAAGAACCAGAGAACACAGAACATGGAGAACACAGTTTTGCAAAATAATCAAAGTCTCACAAGGACATTTACTTTCACATAGCAACGGTTAGCATGTGGAATGCTCGTCTCAGGGGAGTAGTGAAGGCCGATGCAATAGAGTAGCATTCAAAAGGCACTGACAACGATCACAAATGAAAGAAGGTCTAAGGCCACAGAGAAAAGGCAAGGGAGTGAGGCCAACTGGAGCCCTGAATGCCCTCGGGCCTGCTGTGATCATTCTGTGGTCTTCATGCTTGTTTCAGGTAGGGAGCCTTCATGGATAAAAATGTTGGATTCTTATGCGGGAGCTAGCTTACTTCCGAGAGAAATGTGATTTAAAATTCACATTCCCAACATTCTTTTCACATAAAATGATGCAATGAGAGCCAGTTTTTCCGCTGTCTGCAATCCAATCTAACCTAACAGAGTTTATCATGCAACCTGATACATCATGGCCAAACACAGTAAATTGAAAACCTACTTCTGTGATGCTAAAATGCATCAGCTAGACTCACCAACTGATTGTAGCATGAAATTGGGTGACTTTATGGCTCAAATACCAGGTCAATCATGCCGGACACAAGAGTGTAACCACACACTCTTTACCAAGGCTCTTTATGCTTATTATCTCAACTAATTATCCCTTTTAACGTCCATGCCTGATTTTATCAAACACATGACGCTAAGGAAAAATGTTGTTCAGCCATGTTATTTAAGGAATAATATATGAATATATACCTTTTGAGAGTCTGCAGCCATGTCTGTTGAAAGTGACTCTAGACTGCAGGGGGGGTCATTAGGCACACTGCTCTGGTCAGCATTTGCGATCATCTTCACTCACACATCTGTCGGATCAATATACGTGTGATTCACAGAATTCTGAACAGAATACAGGTCAGATTTTAAACTTATGTCCTCAGCATCACTAGCATTCACCCTGAACTTCAAGAGAACAAAGACGGTATGCTTAATAGTACACAGGGAGAGATGAGTTTGCCACTGTACAAGAGATGTGAAACCTGTCCAGGGTAGTTACTATACCATATCTCAAGTACTTTTTAAGTCAGGCTGTATACAGTCTCACTGTAATACTGTCCAGACAGCATGTTATTCCACTTGCTAGGCGGGTATTATTACACACTTCAGCTCGACTCAGTAACTCCTGCACTTTCTATTTTAATGTAAAATTAATATTATTAAGGAATAGTATTCAAGGACAGAATACAGGAATTATTCAGCATCGGCAAAATAAAAAAATGCCTTAACATGAGCAGGGCTGGAAATAGGGAGAAAGAGAGAGAAAGAGAAAGGTAGAGAGAAAGAGAGAGAGAAATATGACCAAAAAAAACTATTTATTGAAAGGTTTTAATTTGCGCATTGATTCACTTACAGGGATGGTCACTTCCAAGATCTGTTTTTCTTTTCCAGTTAATTTCATCTGGTTAAAATTCAAGTCCTGGTAAGAAAGGTTATTTAAAATGTAAAAGTAAATAAAGTAAAAGAGGTTAAGAAAGTTTTACCTAGTTTCAAGAACAGGTAATAGAATCAAGTATTTAAGACCATCACGTTCCTCCATGGATAGAAAGCCATGTATCCCATTGTTTCTCGGTGTTCTACAGGGGAGAGGTTGCCTTCCAGGGGGCTTTCACAACACAGGTACATTACAATCAAACTCGAGTCTCAGGAAGAAATGTGGACAGGACTGAAGCAGCAAAACATGGACTGAACTTAGTAAATCTATAATCACTGGATCAAACACAAAACTCGATAACTTACTGCATTCATTTGAGAATCATAGTGAACCACCAAGCAGAAATAACTTTAATTCTCATTAATTCACATTTCCACATTCATTATCACCTCAGCCTAACCTCCCTTTAGTTGGGCTTCCTCAATGAAGAATAACATAAGTCAAGTCAAGTCAAGTCAAGTCAATTTTATTTGTATAGCACATTTAAAAACAACCCACGTTGACCAAAATGCTGTACATCAGTTCAGGTACTAAGAACGAACATACAATGGCACACAAACATAACAGCACATACATAAACAGTTCACAGCGCCCCCTCAGAGGGCCTCAAATGCTAGGAAGTAGAAGTAGGTTTTGAGCCTGGACTTAAAGGAGTCGATGGAGGGGGCAGTTCTGATGGGGAGAGGGATGCTGTTCCACAGTCTAGGAGCTGCAACCGCAAAAGCGCGGTCACCCCTGAGCTTAAGCCTAGACCGCGGGATAGTCAGTAGCCCCAAGTCGGCCGACCTGGAGATAGAGTGGTGGGTTAGAAGATTTTTGATATGGGAGGGGGGGTGGGGGGCAAGCCTGTTTAGGGCTTTGTATGTGAATAGGAGGAGCTTGAAGTTGATTCTGTACTGTACTGGGAGCCAGTGGAGAGAGGCCAGAATCGGGGTGATGTGGTCCCTTTTACGGGTACCCGTCAGGAGTCCCGCTACGGCATTTTGGACCAATTGCAGGCGGGACAGGGATGATTGGCTGATCCCAGTGTATAGGGAGTTGCAGTAGTCTAGGCGGGATAAGGTCAAAGAACAACATTTCATATTTTCAGACCACCATTTCAGCCATTCCAGTTTTGAACTTCCAACTTTTAACATTCATTTTTGTCTCCCTCTTGCTTTCTGGTGTTTTAGATTTCATTTGCTTTCATCCTCCATGCCAGCACCAACTATTCTCCTGATTTCTACCTTATCATCTATGTTACTCTCTCCACCTCTCTTTTTCTCTGCAACTTGTTTCATTTCTAGCTTTTCCCAGTTCTTATGAAAGGTCATCACCCTAAAACATTGCCTGTTTCGCTCCACAGATACTCTCGACCTGCTGAATTTTTCAGGCATTTTTTGTTACATTTAGGAAAAGAAAGAACATCACCTTCTTTAGTTATTTGGAACTTGAGTGCATATCCATGTATTCAATAAAAAATGCCAGAGATAATTGTCTTCAGCTCTTCCCAAGTTCCCGCTGCCACAGACAGCATCAGGGAACCTACTACGCATTATATTAAAAAGCACTGACTGCAATGCGAAGCAAACAATATTGGTCTTAACAGTTGAATACCTCCAGCCAAGTTACCCAACAAGATTAAAAATATTCTTCAGTCTGAAGAAGGGTCTCGACCCGAAACGTCACCCATTCCTTCTCTCCCGAGATGCTGCCTAACCTGCTGAGTTACTCCAGCATTTTGTGAATAAATCGATTTGTACCAGCATCTGCAGTTATTTTCTTATAATATAAGATTAAAAATAGTTCAGATTTATTCTTTCCACAAAATATAAAATAAAATATTGATGATTTGGATGAGAACGTACAAAGCATGATAAGTTTGCAGATTACACTAAAGTGGGTGGTAGACATAAAATGCTGGAGTAACTCAGCGGGTGAGGCAACATCTCGGGAGAGAAGGAATGGGTGACGTTTCGGGTCGAGACCCTTCTTCAGACTGTACTGTAGATAGCAAAGACGGTTGTCAAAAATTACAACAGGTTCTTGATGGCTTGGGCACGTGGGCTGAGGTTAATGGTTAATAGAGTTTAGTACAGAGAAGTCCAAGGTCGATGTTGCATTTTAGGAAGTAAAACTAGGGCAGGACCTGCACAGTGAATGGCAGGCTGGGGGATGCATGTCTTATGAGGACAGACTAGGCTTGGATCTGCTGGAGCTTTGAGGGGTGACTTAATTGAATCACAAACCAATCTTGAAGGATCTTCACAGAGTGAATGTGGAGAACATGTTTCCTATTATGGGAGAATTAACAACCAGGGGTCACTGCTTAAAAGTAAAAGGTCACCCATTTAAGATTGAGATGAGACAATATTTTTCTCTCAGAAAGTGCTGAGTGTTTGAAATGGAGTGCAAACAGTCATTGAATATTTTAAAGCAAAGATAGAATCTAAATAAAAAAAGGAGATGAAGGTTGCTACAGGTACATGGACTGCCTGGAGGTTACTATCTGCAGAGGGAGGTCAAAGGGGGAATTCTCCTGTTCCTAACTGAAGAAAAGCCACACTAAAATATCCAATTTCTTGTCACACATTTCCTCAACTTACAGATGAAATTCAATCATACACTGCTGCAGAGTATGAGCCATCCCAGAGCCTGCTATGACAGTTGGCTTATATCAGACTGCACAAATCAGTTCAGTTCAGTTTAGTTTATTGTCACGTGTACCAAAGTGAAAATCAGCATTGCAATCGGCCACTCGGCCCACTCACTCATGCAAGTCCAGGTCTATTTTCACCAATGGCATCAAGAATGCCTGACAAATCATTGGTCAAAAATCACTCTGCTCAGTCCGCCCAGGCCTACGTGATCTCCTTTACACTAAACACTTTATCTCCCCCTCCCATTCCCACACTGACATTTCTGTCCTGCACCTCCCCTCTACTGCCAGAGTGAGGCCAAACACAAATTGGAGGAACAGCACCTCATATTTCGCTTGGCAGCTCACACCCCAGCGGTATGAATATTGACTTCTCTAACTTTAGTGGGACATGCAGCATTATACATTAATGACTTAGACGAAGGGATTAAAAGTACCATTAGCAAATTTGCAGATGATACTAAGTTGGGGGGTAGTGTGAATTGTGAGGAAGATGCAATAAGGCTGCAGGGTGACTTGGACAGGTTGTGTGAGTGGGCGGATACATGGCAGATGCAGTTTAATGTAGATAAGTGTGAGGTTATTCACTTTGGAAGTAAGAATAGAAAGGCAGATTATTATCTGAATGGTGTCAAGTTAGGAGGAGGGGGAGTTCAACGAGATCTGGGTGTCCTAGTGCATCAGTCAATGAAAGGAAGCATGCAGGTACAGCAGGCAGTGAAGAAAGCCAATGGAATGTTGGCCTTCGTAACAAGAGGAGTTGAGTATAGGAGCAAAGAGGTCCTTCTACAGTTGTACCGGGCCCTGGTGAGACCGCACCTGGAGTACTGTGTGCAGTTTTGGTCTCCAAATTTGAGGAAGGATATTCTTGCTATGGAGGGCGTGCAGCGTAGGTTCACTAGGTTAATTCCCGGAATGTCGGGATTGTCGTATGTTGAAAGGCTGGAGCGATTGGGCTTGTATACACTGGAATTTAGAAGGATGAGGGGGGATCTTATTGAAACATATAAGATAATTAGGGGATTGGACACATTAGAGGCAGATAACATGTTCCCAATGTTGGGGGAGTCCAGAACAAGGGGCCACAGTTTAAGAATAAGGGGTAGGCCATTTAGAACGGAGATGAGGAAGAACTTTTTCAGTCAGAGAGTGGTGAAGGTGTGGAATTCTCTGCCTCAGAAGGCAGTGGAGGCCAGTTCGTTGGATGCTTTCAAGAGAGAGCTGGATAGAGCTCTTAAGGATAGCGTGAGTGAGGGGTATGGGGAGAAGGCAGGAACGGGTACTGATTGAGAGTGATCAGCCATGATCGCATGTGAATGAGCGGTGCTGGCTCGAAGGGCTGAATGCCTACTCCTGCACCTATTGTCTATTCTATGATAATGTCTTTTTCTGGATTGAATGAGTGTAGTCCCTTCTATCGACACGTTACCATACTACGATCATCACTACAAACGGATGCTACCTGACCCGCTGAGTTACTCCAGCACTTTGTGTCTATCTTCACAAACCAGCACCTGCAGTTCCTTCCTACACACCCCAGTTTCACATATTGATGTATAAGAAAATAACTGCAGATGCTGGTACAAATCGATTTATTCACAAAATGCTGGAGTAACTCAGCAGGTCAGGCAGCATCTCGGGAGAGAAGGAATGGGTGATGTTTCGGGTCGAGACCCTTCTTCAGACTGATATTGATGTTACTGATGTTACTTCTTCACATATTGATGTTACTGATTGTACTACTTGTTGTCACCTTCCCCTCAGCCAACCGTGACATTCCTTGATGGACGTTGTCTTTGAACTTCAGTCGTTTTCACACCTTGCCCTTCCCCACCTTTAGACTCCCCTCCCCTCCCCTCCCCTCCCCTGGCTACCCCGCCCATGCCCCGCCCCGCCCCTGGCCCTCCCCTGGCCTCCCCTGCCCCGCCCCTGTCCCGCCCCTTGCCCTCCCCTGCCCTCCCCTCCCCTGCCATGCCCCGCCCCTGTCCCTCCCCTCCCCTGCCATGCCCCGCCCCTGTCCCGCCCCCTGCCCTCCCCTGCCCTGCCCTGCCCGCCCCTGCCATGCCCCGCCCTCAGTATGGACAAGGGCCGCCCATCCCATCCCATCCCATCCCTCCCCCCCCCCCCCCCCCCCCACAGCATGCCTGCCCCGCCCCTCCCCTCCCCTGCCCTCCCCTCCCCTGCCATGCCCCGCCCCTGTCCCTCCCCTCCCCTGCCATGCCCCGCCCCTGTCCCTCCCCTCCCCTCCCCTCCCCTCCCCTGCCCGCCCCTCCCCTGCCATCCCCCCCCCCCACAGCATGCCTGTCCCGCCCCTCCCCTCCCCTCCCCTCCCCTGCCATGCCCCCCCCCCTCAGCATGCCTGTCCCGCTGCTACTCCAGCACTGATTTAGGTGGGTAATGTCCAGGCCTGGCCGAGGGGAAGTGCTGCCCCTGCCCCGGGCCCGGGCCCGGCCTCACCTGAGGCTGCGCTCACTCCCTCCACCTGCGGCCTCTCACCTGGCGGCGCCGCCCCCGTCGCCACGGCAACCGCCGCGACAATGTGCACGCGCACAAACGCCGCCGCGTCACCGGCGGGAACGGGTGCGCGCACAGCGAGCGCCCTCTGGCGGCGGCGGGAACGGGGGCGCGCACAGCGAGCGCCCTCTGGCGGCGGGAACGGGGGCGCGCCCCCTTTGTGTGCAGGGTGGAACCAGTTAAAACATAGAAACAGACAATAGGTGCAGCAGGAGGCCACTCGGCCCTTCGAACCTGTACGCACCGCCATTCATTGTGATCATGGCTGATCATTCACAGTCAGTAACCCGTGTCTGCCTTCTCCCCATTTACGGGTGATCGCTGGTCAGCCAGCATGGACCTGGTGGGCTAGAAAAGGCCTGTTCCATATTCAAGTCAAGTCAACTTTATTTGTCACATACAAGATGTGCAGTGAAATTAAAGTGGCAACGCCTGCGGTTTGTGCTAAAACTACAAAACAGAATAGAACACAAAAAATAAATTAATACAGTAAATTAAATTAGTCCCTGGTGATATGAGAGTTAACAGTCCTGATGGCTTGTGGGAAGAAACTCCGTCTCATCCTCTCTGTTTTCACAGCGTGACAGCGGAGGCGTTTGCCTGACCGTAGCAGCTGGGGTGGTAGGGGTCCCCCATAATGTTATTCTATCTCTATCTCTATTCTATCTCTAAACTAAATTATGCTTGATGGAGTCCAAGGCACCACAGCCCACTGAGTAACATATTATCGACCATTCCTATCGATTCCACCAGTCTCCATAGCTTCAGTGTGCACCCGGTACAGAGGACATTTCATGCCATGCCAACATTTCCTGAGGAGCATGTCTCAAACCCATAACCTCCAACAATGGTGAGGACGTGGGATGGCCACTATCTGCAGCTTCCCCTCCAAGACAGGCCATCATCCTGACTGTGAAATATATCCTTCATATTCCATCTGAGTGGCTGGGTGTAAATTCTGGAATTCTCCAGCTAACCGTATTGTGGAAGTACGTTCACCAGGACTGCAGTACCAGAAAATGACTCAACCCCATTTTCCCAAACGCAAACAGAGAATGACGATAGATATCCACCACCACAGCCACAGGTGGAGGAATAAAAATCACTCTGGAAAATATTCTCATCACATCACAGTTCCTGTTTTCTCTCTGTTATTGATCATCTAATGCTTTGCTTGATCACAACCAGTGAAACCAAAGAGAGTACAGTAAATGCTCGTTGTAACGGACTATATGGGGGAAATGCTCCATTATTTCTGATTGTCCGCCATAACCAAGTAAGGTATTATCATTGTATTATTAACAAAGAACTGTAGTTGCTGGTTAATACACAAAAGGAGACAAAGTGCTGGACTAACTCAGCGAGTCAGGCAGCATTTCTGGAGAATATGGATAGGTGACGTTTCGTGTCGAAACCCTTCTTCAGACTCTCAGTCTGGAACTGGGCCTGGAATCCAGGTGAGTTGTCGGCCAGGGCTGCTGGTGGCCGGGTGAGAGGTGAGGATTGGCGGAGTTGATGGTCACTGCCTGCAGGTAAGGGTCGGTGGTGGCGGTGGCAGGCACGGCTTGGGTGGGGGAGGAGAAGCTGTGTGTGCCGGCGGTCATGGCAGTGGAGTCCGGTGTGGTGGTGGCGCGAGCCAGGGGAGGCATGGGGACAGCCGGGGCTGCAAATGGCCAGGGAGGTGGTGTGAGCCGGGGTAGCTGTGACAGCCATCCTTGGGTCCGTCTGCTCTCAGTGAAATCTGTTATAACAAAAGGTTACTGTAGTTAAATGTGACGTAATCTGTGTGGATTTTAGACAAAGTCTCATGTCAGCTTGATCAGGGAAGTACAGAGATGCTTCTGTATTTTTATGCCTTTTTTGAATTTCCTCCTAGCTATGTATTTGAGTTGATTTCCTCTCTCTTTGCATGCTTAAGGCTTGTGCAACAACCTGGCAGTGAAATCTGCCGCAAAACAGCCGAGAGAAAGGCTTCTTCAAAAGAAAGTTTGATTTGTCGTGCAATCATATGATTCATTGACCTCAAAGAGATACATCAAAGCCATTTACATAACCTGGCATGGTGGTTTAATGTAGAGATTGGTGGAGGTGGAGTGT
Source organism: Rhinoraja longicauda (assembly GCF_053455715.1). Taxonomy (NCBI): domain Eukaryota; kingdom Metazoa; phylum Chordata; class Chondrichthyes; order Rajiformes; family Arhynchobatidae; genus Rhinoraja; species Rhinoraja longicauda. The sequence continues at coordinate 29,246,183 of NC_135983.1, read as the reverse complement.
TTCTTAATGAAATGAGCAGATTCATTTCAGATAGCAAAATGCCAACTGACAATTTTAATTCTGAGTCAGATGTGTGGTGATCAAAGAGAGTGATCAGAAAGCACACACACACTGTATGTGTGTGATCAAAGAGAGTGATCAGAAAGCACACACACACTGTATGTGTGTAATCAAAGAGAGTGATCAGAAAGCACACACACACTGCATGTGTGTGATCAAAGAGAGTGATCAGAAAGCACACACACACTGCATGTCGCCCCAACATTTGTCCAATTTCTCCACACAATTCTTTCAGTAATAACTTGTAAGAAGATACAAGGTAGACACAAAATGCTGGAGTAACTCAGCTGGTCAGGCAGCATCTCTGGAGAGAAGGAATGGGTGACGTTTCGGGTCGAGACCCTTCTGCTCACCCATTCCTTCTCTCCAGAGATGCTGCCTGACCTGCTGTTGTTACTCCAGCATTTTGTGTATACCTTCAATTTGAACCAGCATCTGCAGTTATTTTCCTACACATGTAAGAAGATAGAGATAATGTCCAGAAGATGGACCAATCTCCCTGAACATTGAACGAGTTGAGTTTACAGGTTGTGATAATATCAAGGAAGGGGAGGCCAGAATGGATAATGCCAGCACGGTCGATCAGTGTAAATGGCCCAGTCTGCTACGTTTGTTGTAGTTCTTTGGGAGAAGTCCCTAGACACTGTGAGAACTACCATTTGAAACGTTGGATCTCAATCAATCGGGGCTTTGGGTGCTTTGCAATAGAACCTAAATAGTATTTGGAAAGCATAAATGATACATGACAAAGTATCGTAAGCAGGATGTATAATAATAATATATTCCTTTATTCGTCCCTCACCGGGGAAATGTGCGAGAGTATATTCACAAAATGCTGGAGTAACTCAGCAGGTCAGGCAGCATCTCGGGAGAGAAGGAATGGGTGACGTTTCGGGTCGAGACCCTTCTTCAGTCTGAAGAAGGGTCTCGACCCGAAACGTCACCCATTCCTTCTCTCCCGAGATGCTGCCTGACCTGCTGAGTTACTCCAGCATTTTGTGAATAAATCGATTTGTACCAGCATCTGCAGTTATTTTCTTATACTGTGGGAGAGTATATCTCTGTACAGAGCAAACAGCAGGTGAATCAGGGCCCTTGCATGGCAGGCGAGGTCACAATCCCTAACCCGTCTGTTACCATGCAATGCCTTCTGGAGGACAAGCGGTGTACTAGAGGCAAGCACTTACTATGGCTGCCAGGATCTCCGGTCCCGTTGAATTGGCGCAGTTTTTTGCCAGAATTCTGCCAGAGACTCTGAAGCCAAAACCACTGAACTTGCAACACAACCAAAACTCTTTATGAATGGCACCACATAATTACAGTGCTTAATCCTATTAGGCTGCTTAACTTCATCACAATAAACATAGTACAGCTGCAAACCTCACTCTACATACCACAACATGCAAACACTGCCTGTTGAACCATGTCAATCTCACCGCCCCAGTATCATCCACAACACTTCCTCATTCTTCTAGAAGACAAGTTTCTGCAATTAAAGGTAGCAATAACTAATGAAAATGGGAGAGACTCCTGCAGAGCCGACCCCATGGAGGGTCATTGTCAGAGAGGCATAAAAGACAATAAATAAAGTACTGTAGATGAGATTAACATAGCTAGGTTGTTGATGATCGGCAGGACATGATGGGCCAAAGGGCCTGTTGGTGCTAGATTCCTCTATGATTCTATGAAATGCTACTTGACTGCTGAGTGTTCTCACTATTCTTTATTTTTTGTTTCAAATTCTGTTTTTCTTCTTTTTCCTTTGGAAATAAAGACCAACACACCATTTGACATACAGCATTTTAATTTTCTATGTTTTATGCATCAGCACTCTTGTAACTCTTTACAGTGAGATTGGGCAGAATGTTAACATTTTGCTAAATAAATCTGTTTTTGTCTTAATTCTTCGTATCAAAGTAAATAATTCATCTCATAGCTGAAAATAGTCAGGATATATTCCTCAATATTTCTCTCCTTGTGAAGCAGACCTTTTTTATTCCATTTTTCTATTTTGTTTCCACCCTTCTGGAAATGACTTACGGAATATGGTTCTCTCTGCTCTGGCTCCGAGCTCTGGCTCCGAGCTCTGGCTCCGAGCTCTGGCTCCGAGCTCTGGCTCCGAGCTCTGGCTCCGAGCTCTGGCTCCGAGCTCTGGCTCTGAGCTCTGGTATTTTCTCCATAACCCCCAGCAACTTCTTTCCTACATTCTCCCTACCCTTACTCATTGATTGGATGGACTAATTTGTCCTTGTGTTAGTTTGTGCCATGTGTCGTAGTGTTCTTTGGGACCTCTTTCTATGGTGAAGATGACATTTGTTTAAGATGCTCTTTTGATGACAGATGATAAGCCAGATACCAGCTGCAGAACTCACAAATCACTGCTCCTTGGGGCTTGTAATAACAAGGAACTGCAGATGCTGGTTTATACCAGAGAAAGACATGTCTGCCAGAATAATTCAGCAGGTCAGGTAGCATCCCTGAAGAATGTGGATAGGCGAAGTTTCGGGTTGGAACCCTTCTTTAGACTGATCTGAAGAAGGGTCCAGGCTCAGTACATTACCTGTCCATGCTCTCCTGGGTTGCTGCCTGAACTGCTGAGTTACTCCAGCACTTTGTGTCTTTCCTTAGGGCTTAATGAAAAAGAGCTTACTTGTATTTTACAGTCCCTTTTTCCTGCTTTGGGACACAGGAGAGCAATTGCAGTGGCTCTGGTTACATCTCAAAAGATATTCCTGCAAAGCCTTTAAGGCTATGGATATTGGTGGTGGAGGCATTTAAATCAGCTCACTTAAATGCTGGAATTGGAAGACAATGGAGGCAGGGAGTGTAGCCAAACTGGATGAAGTTAAGGAGAAAAGGAAGGCCAAGGGTTTGGCCTGACCAAATGATACAGCGGAATCACAGAGGGGGAGCAGTGAGAGAGGATGCTGCTGAACTCTCGTCGGAGAGAGCAGGAGAATGTCGCAAAGTAGATGTATCTTGAGGAGATTTTGCAGTGGAATGGACAAAATGTGTGGGAAAGAAGTGCAGATGCTACTTTAAATCGAAGGTAGACAAAATGCTGGAGTAACTCAGTGGGACTGACGTGTTGCGGGTGTTACGAGTGTATGCCGGAAGCTGCCTTGTACTCCAGAAGGCTTGAGCGACACCGTGCATCACACCTTTGACCGTATGACTACCGTGCAATCCCCCTATAAGCAATGTGTATGCTTGTTAAATCTTCATCATGGGCAATCCTTTGGCATTGAGAATGATTTGAACCTGGTTCTGTGGATTCAGAAATGGCTGCAGAAGTTATCGTAGAACCACAGACTCTTGCACAGATGGGTCAGGAGGTAAACTAAACAAAACTGAATGGGTTGCTGATGGTCGTGCAGACCTGGTGAGCCAAAGGACCTGTCCGTGTTGCATCACTCTTTAACTCTAATGACATCCCATTGTCCAACATCACAGATAGAGGAGTTTGACTTGTGATTTGGCAAATCAAAGAGCAGACAGTTAAGTATTGAGGTGTGATCAGGAATGTGCTGCCTGAAAGGATAGTGGAAGCCAAATAAATGAACGTTTCAGGGAGAGTATTTGTAGAGCAACATGGAACTAGTAGGGAATTGGATAGCTCTCCTAGAGGCAGGGTCTTCTTGTTTGCTGCCACTAACACCTCCAAGTATGTCTGATGCTATCATCTAGTATTCCCCTGTTTGACAATTGAGTGGCATCTGTAATAATAATATGTTTATTCTGATAGTGCGTAATTAAATTCTTTCTTACCACACCTTAATTTACCAAAGGTCACCGTTCCTTTACACAAGTACAATTGTCACTGCAGTCAGGGCAAATAATCAAAGAACTTACTGAAAAAAGACGCAAGTAGTTCCACCAATGAGCATCGCTATAGATGTTTCAGGGGAGAAACAGAGACTGCCAGACAGTTTCATGCCGTCAGGGTGTCTCCAACTAGTTTCTCAAAAGGTCATAAATTCCTGAGATTTCACTCATAATGCACTAAAGAAGATCTTCAGTGCTCTGGGGAGTAATTGTTCCTGCAAAATACCTGATCATTCTCTCACTTAAATCTTTTTCAAGATCATTCTGTCATTACTAATTGTGGACTGTCTCATTTCATGTCTCACTACATTATAGTCCCAACAGAAATGTGGGGAGCACATCTAATATTAAACGTGACCTTTTTGAATCTTGGACTCTGGCAGCCGAGAAGTCTTGTGGAGAATTCACCCTGACCCTACAAGTCCCAGCAATCAGGCACGGATTACACTCAGTCATCTCCAAAGGGTAGGGAATGTTGGCCACAACATCAGACAGCAGGAACAAGCACTCTGTTGCAGCAAGAGATGGCTGGGTAGACAGAGGACAAGACTCAGGAATTTGCCTACCACCATCATCCAAAGTGCAGGAAGGAACTGCAGATGCTGGTTTAAACCGAAGATAGACACAAAATGCTGGAGTAACTCAGCGGGACAGGCAGCATCTCTGGAGAGAAGGAATGGGTGACATTTCGGGTCAGACTGAAGAAAGGTCTTGACCCAAAACGTCACCCATTTTCTCTCCAGAGATGCTGCCTGTCCCGCTGAGTTACCCCAGCTTTTTGTGGCCATCATCCAATGCACAATTGTAAAAATCAAAATTCAAGCACAAACAGCATTTTAGCAACGAGATACAGAAGTAACTGAGATACGTTACCCCTGGTTTAAAGGATAACATGTACAAGTTAGACCCTTCTTCAAATACAGCAATCAGATACAACTGGATGAGCTCCTTGGAGAAACTTACAAAAAGGCAGATACAAGAAAATAATTAGATACATTTTTAAAAAAATGAAGGACCCATTGGCAAAATATTTCCTTACACCAGGCTTAACCAATAACTGCAGGCTAGTGCTGAAATGTCTGGAGCATGTGCACTGAAGTGTGAGAAAGACACAAACAGCAGCACGGTTTACACAGACAGTAAAGACACACACAGCAGCACGGTTTACACTGACAGTAAAGACACACACAGCAGCACGGTTTACACAGACAGTAAAGACACACACAGCAGCACGGTTTACACTGACAGTAAAGACACACACGGCAGCACGGTTTACACTGACAGTAAAGACACACACAGCAGCACGGTTTACACAGACAGTAAAGACACACACAGCAGCACGGTTTACACAGACAGTAAAGGCCTGGTGTATAAAACAACAGTTTTACAGATAGAAAAAAACAATGTTTAAAACAAAAAGATGTTTAAAAATGGTCAGATCTATCTCATGTCTGAAGAATACAAACAGGTCTGATCACTAACTTTATATATAAATTAGCATCACAAGCAAAGCTTCTATTTAGAAACAAAGAATTGCAAAGATACTGCTTAATTCACAAAAGGACACAAAGTGCTGGAGTAACTCAGCAGGTCAGGCAGCATCTGTGGAGAACTTGGATAGGTGACGTTTCACATAGTGCTGGAGTAACTCAGCAGGTCAGGCAGCATCTGTGGAGAACATGGATAGGTGACGTTTCACAGAGTGCTGGAGTAACTCAGCAGGTCAGGCAGCATCTGTGGAGAACTTGGAGAGGTGACGTTTTGGGTGGAGACCCTTCTCTGTTTTAAGCAAAAACAAAAACAGAGACGTTTTAAAGTGTAGATGTGCCCACTAGGCTCTAACACCTCCTCTCACAGAGAAGAGATTGTGATCTGGAATGTTGACGTTGGTAAGTGATACCAAGTAATGGTATCCGTTCAGTCCTCAAGATTGGCCCTGTGTTTCCAACACCTCTCACTTTAACTCTCCGTCCCACTCCTCCACTGGGCTTTGCGTCAGACTCCTGTCTGAGTTGCTGCACTACTGTTAGCTCGGCCAGCAGCGTCTCGCCTTCTGTAGCGGCATGCCGAGCCTCAGGCTCGATGTTGAATTCAAGAATTTCAGGTAACGCCCTGTTTTCCTCCTACAAATGTTGCTTGGAGGATCACTTTCAAATTGCCTCTTCTTTTCTCTTTCATCTCTAACTGCTCGTGTTTGCAATAACAACTCTGGTCTCCGCTCCATCACACACACAGTTCTCTCCACCCTTTCTGCAGCTAAAGGCAGGTTTGTTTCCCCACTTTTTCAATTTTGGTGAAACATTGACTCTGTTTCTCTCCACAGATGCTGCCTGGCCTGCTGAGCATTTCTGGCATCTTCTGTTTTAATTTCAGATTTATGGCATTAGCAGTTTTTAGTTCCTAAGTTAGGATCTGTTTGGATCCACTTGATCTGAATAAAGGCCCTGCAGAGGATGATTTGATGGAGATGAATGAAGGCAGCCTGTTTGCCCTGTGTAGAGCAGTGGGTAAGTTAGTGAAGTTGGCACCAGTGGCTAGGCTGAGCAGAAACACCATTTGAACCTCACTGTGGCACAGTGGATCAGATACTTCCTACAGATAGACACAAAATGCTGGAGTAACTCAGCGAGACAGGCAGCATCTCTGGAGAGAAGGAATGGGTGATGTTTCGGGTCGAGACCCTTCTTCAGACTGAGTCGGGATAAGGGAAACAAGAGCACAGAGGGGAACAGCGAGAGAGGATGTTGCAGAACTGGTTGGAGAGAGAACTTCTTCAAAGTAGACATACCTTGAGGAGATTCACAGTGGAGCAGCCAAAATGTGTAAGAAGGAACATGTTGTCTGCCCCACTGCGAAATCTCCTCAATGTATGTGTACTTTGAAGAGGTTTTCCGTCGAGAATTCTACAACATCTTTTCTCGCTGCCCCCCCTCCTCCCCCCCCCCCCCTCCCCCACCACTCTGTGCTCTTGTTTCTCTTATCCCTAACCAGTCTGAAGAAAGGTTTCGACCCGAAACGTCACCCGTTGCTTCTCTCCAGAGATGCTGCCTGTCCCGCTGAGTTACTCCAGCTTTTTGTGTCTCTCTTTGGTTTAAACCAGCATCTGCAGTTCCTTCCTACACATCTCTGGAGAACATCCTTCCCACCTTCCAACTGGCGACACCACATCAACCATGTTCTCCAGAGATGAATGGTCTCCACCCAGGACATCACCCGTCCACGTTCTCTAGAGGTGTAGCCTGACTGCTGAGTTACTCCAGGACTTTGTATTCTGTTGTGTATTAACCAGCATTTGTAATTCTTAGTTTCTACCTTCTCTTTGTTTGTTGTCAGTCTGGAAGTTTCTATGGAATCCTAATGCTGTGTGTATAATTTATGGCCAATTGTTTACATTGCATGGCTAATATAAAGTCCTCAACGCAAGGTGTTCGAGTTTACAAGAACACAAGGAGGGTGGAATTTCATTTTATTGAAGGTTGAAAGCAGACGATAGTCCAATAGTCCGTTCAGGACTGCTCCCTAGTTTTGGTCAGATGTTTCAGGCAAATGAATCATCCTACCAACAACTAGAGCACCACCATCAACCACGATCTACCTCGTTGGAAATCTTCAAACTATCTTTGATCAGATTTTACTGGCTTTATCTTGCACAGGTATGTAGGTTAATTGGCTGGGTAAATGTAAAAATTGTCCCTAGTGGGTGTAGGATAGTGTTAATGTACGGGGATCACTGGGCGGCGCGGACTTGGTGGGCCGAAAAGGCCTGTTTCCGGCTGTATATATATGATATGATATGATATGATATGATAAATGTTATTCACGTTATTCCCTTATCTGTACACTGTTGACGGCTCGATTGTAATCATGTATTGTCTTTCTACTGGCTGGTTAGCACGCAACACAAGCTTTTCACTGTACCTCGGTACATGTGACAATAAACAAAGATCAACTCAACCAAAGACTGATAAACAAATAGAAAGGGAGGATATAAAAGATGCAATCCCATTCAGCATCATATCATAGAAACACAGGTTCAGGAGTAGGCCATTCGGCCCTTCGAGCCAGCACCGCCATTCAATATGATCATGGCTGATTATCCACAATCAGTACTCCGTTCCTGCTTTCTCCCCGTATCCCTTGATTCCGTAGCCCCAGGAACTAAATCTAACTCAGAGTAGTGCTAGCCTAAAGGGTGTTACCGAGATGTTACCAAGATTGTAAGCTTGTGAGTTACTCACCAGAGAACGTGAGAGGGAATAAATAACTTTTAAATAAAGAACACCCAGGAGGGCCAACATTAGGGAACACCTGTAAATGACTCAGGTCCAGGTACACCCACTGCCCCCCAAGGGCTTACCCGAGTGCATTCCTCAGCTTAGTTGTTCTGGGATTTCCATGGGCTGTTCCACAACCCAGGCAAGCTGCTGGGAGCGGCAATTGAAAGCAACGCTCATTGTTTCATCGTCTGAACTATTCTGCACGGTTAGCACATTGGAAGAATGTTGTTCAGCTTGTGTAGGAAAGAACTGTAATTGACAATAGACAATAGGTGCAGGAGGAGGCCATTTGGCCCTTCAAGCCAGCACCACCATTCAAAGTGATCATGGCTGATCATTCTCAATCAGTACCCTGTTCCTGCCTTCTCCCTATACCCCCAGAAGCTGGTTTAAACCGAAGATAGACACAAAGTGCTGGAGTAATTCAGCGGGACAGGCAGCATCTCTGGAGAGAAGGAATGGGTGGCTTTCCAGGTCAAGACCCTTCTTCGGACTGAGAGTCAGGGGAGGGGGAGGTAAGGAAGTGTAAGGTGTGAGAAAGACACATCAAAGGAGGTGGATTACCTTCCACGAGCTAACAATGATCTATTCAACATTGTCCTTGATCTTCACCCCCTTTGATATCTCGTTCTCACACCTTACCCTTCCTTATCTCCTCCTCCCCTGACTCTCAGTCTGAAGAAGGGTCTTGACCCAAATCGTCACCCTTCCCTTCTCTCCAGAGATGCTGCCTGTCCCGTTGAGTTACTCCAGCATTTTGGGTCTATCTTCGGTTATTTCGCTTAGTCAGACCGAAACCTGGTTAACCACAGAGCAAAGCTCTGTGCAAAATGATTACAGTGACAGAGAACAGGAAATCAAGTTAGAAAGTATAGGAAGCAACTGCAGATGCTGGTTTACACAAAAGATAAACACAAAACACTGGAGTAATTCAGTAACTCAATCAAGTTGGAATGTTGGCATGGGAATATTCCTTTCAGATTGGATGGCATGCCTACCCAACTTTACCACAGTGACGCACCTTACTTTCATGATCCTTACAAATACTCTCGCTCTGACATGTTTCCACAGACCCATCATTACTTTCTGAGAGAAGAGATTAATTATTCCACTAAGAGACTAATTTTCCCATGTGTGAAGAATACATTAGCAACTTTAATTATATCCCACTTATAACAGAGCAGAATCTCTCAAACATGATTGGGAATTTCCAAATTTCCAAAGGCAAGTTCTGGAGAAATGAAGGCAGGAGACGGGGAGCGTTGCCAAGGGAGCAGGATGATAGTGGTCTGAAGGAGCAGGACAGACAGTCAGCCCAAAAACAGAGTCCAACATTTATATTGTGTCGGATGGAACTGCAGGTGCTGGTTTAAACCGAAGATAGACACAAAGTGCTAGAGTAATTCAGCGGGACAGGCAGCATCTCTGGAGAGAAGGAATGGGTGGCGTTCCGGGTCAAGAGCCTTCTTCTCTCGACCTGAAACATCACCCATTCCTTCTCTCCAGAGATGCTGCCTGTCACTCTGGCATTTTGTGTCCATCTCCAACGTGTTGGACTCGGGCAGTGGTGAAGCAAGTAAATGCAGTGATGATCACGAGGCCAGCATGAGGGTAGCATGAACATGGAACGGTGAGCAGCCGTAGGGCGATGCAGCTGTGGAATGGACAAGTCAATGAAGAGAGAGAAATGCAATGTATGTCTGAACCTGTCTCTAATCTGCTCTGAGTTCACTGCCAGTAAGGCCTCAGTCCTTGCCTCTGACCCGGACTCCCACCACAGGGACCACAGGAAGCTAGCTCTGCCCAGGCTCTGAGCTTGCACAAACTGCAGCTACAGGTTCACTCGCCATTGTAACTATTTTTAACGTATTTGGACAGTTGTGAACTAACAGTTCTCACCCTCTCGACGTCTGCCTGAGGCTACATCACCAAACGCAATCAAAAGGAAACTATTCTGCTGCTTGCCTCACCCCCAATGTAAAGAGTATTAGTTTCCCTCAGTTCCCACATCAAACACAGCATGGTTACTGGGTGCAGATCCCGTTGCTCGGTCGGTGTACACATTGCAGGGAGGAGGACGGCTCGGTAACATCCTCGCAGACAGACATGCTAAAGATCTGCAGATCCTTTTATAAGGATCTGTACGATAAAAAGACCACAGACAGCACCGCCTCCCAGAACTTCCTGTCCTCCATCACGGAAGTCTTGGACGACAGCAAGCGGGAGAGTCTGGACCAACCACTGACCCTGGAGGAGCTGACTGGCTCCATCCGTTCCTTTGACTCGAGTAAAACTCCCGGAGGCGATGGCTTACCGGCAGAGTTGTACTCGGCTCTGTGGGACTGGGTGGGCCCGGACCTGCTGGAAGTGTACAACGACATACTTCTAACCGGCAGCATGTCAGACTCTATGAGGAAGGGCAGCATCACCCTGATCTACAAGCAGAAGGGGGAGATGAATGACATAAGGAATTGGAGACCCATCACATTGTTAAATGTAGACTACAAGATCCTGTCTAAGGCCATCGCCAACCGGGTCAAGTCTGCTCTGGGACAGGTGATCCACCCGGACCAAACCTGTGCTGTACCTGGCAGGAAAATCTCAGACAGCCTGGTGCTGCTGAGACATACCATTGCCTACGTGCAGGACAGACGGGTGGATGCCTGCCTGGTCAGCTTGGACCAGGAGAAGGCCTTCGACAGGATATCGCACACGTACATGAGGGACGTGCTCTCCAAAATGGGCTTTGGGGAGGGAATCAGGAAGTAGATACAACTGCTCTACACCGATATCTGTAGTGCAGTCCAAATTAATGGGTGGGAATCAGACAGCTTCCCCGTCAGGTCTGGAGTCAGGCAGGGTTGCCCTCTCTCCCCTGTCTTGTTCGTCTGTTGCATTGAACCCTTTGCCGAATCCATCAGGAAGGATGCGAGCATAAGAGGAGTGACATTGCCAGGCAGTGGGGGCACTCAGGTCAAGGCCTCCCTGTACATGGACGATGTCGCCGTCTTCTGCTCGGATCCAGGGTCGGTCCGCAGACTGATCAGCGTCTGCGACCAGTTTGAGTTGGCCACGGGGGCCAGGGTAAACCGCAGGAAGAGCGAGGCCATGCTCTTTGGCAACTGGCCCGACCGATCTTCCATCCCCTTCACCATCAAGCCTGACTTCCTGAAGGTGCTGGGGATCTGGTTCGGGAAGGCTGAGGCATGTGACAAAAATTGGCTGGAGTGGATAGCCAAGGTGGGGAAGAAGCTGGAGCTGTGGAAGCAGCGCTCCCTCTCCATCACGGGGAAAAACCTGGTCATCAGGTGTGAGGTGCTCTCGGGGCTGCTGTACTTGGCGCAAGTGTGGCCCGTCCTCCCTCCTACGCCAAGGGGATCACCCGGGCCGTGTTCCGCTTCATCTGGGGGTCGGCGATGGACCGGGTGCGATGAGCGACAATGCACAAGTCGGCAGACAACGGGGGTAAAGACGTGCCCAACGTCGCCCTCATTCTGATGGCCACCTTCGTGTGTGGCTGCATCAGGCGGAGCATAGAGCCAAGGCACGTGGGCACCAAATGCCACTACCTGCTGAGGTTCTACCTGTCCCCGGTGTTGCGAAGGATGGGCCTGGCGCAGATGCCACGCAATGTGCCAGTCAGCTGGACATTGCCGAACCATCTGTCGTTTGTGGAAAGGTTCTTCCGGACCAACACCTTTGACCACAAGTCCATCGGGCAGTGGTCAGCACGGAACATCCTGCAGGCACTGCAGGGGAATGACACCATGGATCCTGTGGCGTGGTTCCCAGAACAGACAGCCCAGCTTGTCTGGCAAAATGCCTCATCGCCAGAACTCACCAACAAGCACCAAGACCTGGCTTGGCTGGCGGTGAGGGGAGCCCTCCCAGTCAGATCCTTCCTGCACCGCCGGAACCTCACTACCAGCGCACGCTGCCCTCGGGACGGCTGCTACGGAGAGGAGACGGTGGCCCACCTCTTCACAGAGTGTGGATTTGCCAAGAGAGTCTGGAGAGGTCTGCAGGGGTCCCTGTCACGATTCATTCCGAGCAGCTCCGTCACAGAGGACTCTGTGATCTACGGACTGTTCCCAGGGACGCATTCGGAGACTGACATCGAGTGCTGCTGGAAGGTCATCAACTCGGTGAAAGACGCTCTTTGGTCTGCCCGATCCTTGTTGACCTCCCAGCGGAGCGAGCTGTCCGTCAAGGAATGTTGCCGACTGGCCCACTGCAGACTGCAGGAGTACGTGCTGAGGGACGCACTGAAGCTCGGTGCAGCCAACGCCAAGGCCCTGTGGGGGAGGACCACAGTCTAGGGTCCTTCCGCTGCTGGACATGGGGGGGGGCAGGGTGTGGTGGAGAGAGACGCCCCTCCAAATAAGGGATACTGGGTAAATGTCTGTAAATGTATGTAAATTTGGAAGTAAATGCCTGTATTGAATGTGTAACCTCCGGAAATGTCGGATGGGTTTGTTTAAAAAAGATGTTTTGTAAATGATATTTATTACTTGAATAAAGTATTTTTTGATATATAAAAATAAAAAAATTAAAATAAACATTGCATAGGGCTGGTACTTTGTCACTGTGTCCTCATGTCATTGCCTCGACTCATTTAGCACGCCTGGAGTCGGGGCCATGGTGTGCATGTGGGGGTCCGGTGGGGGGCTTGCCGGCACCCTCATAGGTTCACACCTTCTAGCAGGACAATCAGACCATTCGGCCCATCTCCTCTACCCTGCAATTCAATCACGGCTGATCTATCTCTCCCTCCCAACACCAATCTCCTGCCTTTTCCCTGACACCCGCACTAATCAAGAACCTATCAATTGCCACCTTTGAAATATCCACTCACTTGACCTCCACAGCCGTCTGTGGCAATGAATCACACAGATTCACCACCCTCTGACTAAAGAAATTCCTCCTCATCTCCTTCCTAAATGAACGTCCTTTAATTCTGAGGCTGTGCCCTCTGTTCCTAGACTCTCCCACTAGTGGACACATCCTCTCCACATCCACTCTGTCCAGGCCGCTCACTATTCTGTACGTTTCATTGAGGTCCCTCCTCATTCTTCTAAACTCCATCTGCTCGCCAATCCATGTAGCCATCATTGTCCACCCCTGTCCCTCACTGAGTCACTCAGAAATCCAACCTAGAACGCCATGCCAGGTGTTGCCCCGGGATGGGCAAGGTGCCACCATTCCCCGGCCAGTCCTTCGGGCCACTGTGGGGGGCTAAACCTCACCCACTCAGGGGCCAGCCTGGTTACACTCTGAACACCAACCTGGGACATCCACACGCAATGTAGTTGACCAAAGCCTTGCCCCTCCCCTGCATTACAGCCAGCCCACCACCACCAGGTACCATCCTACCCTCCAGGTAACACCCTGCCCCAGCTCCGACCCCTCGTCCCTCGCACCTCCTCCAACTCCCATCCTTCTCACAACCAGTCACCTCCCTCCCCTCCCCTCCCCACACCTCCACACACCTTCCACACTCCCCTCCCCAACACCAACCCCCCATCGTCTCCCTCTCCTACCCTTCCCAACACACACACACAACAAATCCTCCCCTACCACCCTCCCCATCCCAACATTCCTCTGCCCATCCCTCCTCCCCTCCCCACCCTCTACCACCCTACCCTCCCCAACCCTCCCTCATCCTCCCCACCCCTACCACCCTCCCCACTCCTCCTCCCCTCCCCACCCCTACCACCCTCCCCACCCCTACCAGTGCAGGAAATGGATGACCAGTGCAGGAAAAGCATGACCAGTGCAGGAAATGGATGACCAGTGCAGGAAATGGATGACCAGTGCAGGAATCTAGCGGGCATGTACCTATTCCCACAGCAACACCTTGGCCGGATTGGTCAGGCCCGGCCTGTGTTTATGATGGCCCTGGATTATGAATGAAAGCTTGTGTTAACATTGGCTCTGTATTACCAACATTAGATCGATATGTATACTGTGAACCCTGGGCGAGGTGGTGCAGAGGATGTTTGGCTTCCGATGGGGCCTTGCACACCAGCCTATGAGTGAAAAACCTTCTGCGAAGCTTGGCGGGTGCGATACCTATGAGCACCAGCAGGAGATCCGTGGGAGTAGGGCATAGGCAGCCAGTGATGATCCACATGGTGTCGTTGAGGGTGGCGTCTAGCTTGCCAGTATGAGCGCTGCGGCACCATGCTGGGGTGGCGTACTCAGCGGCGCTGTACACGAGTGCAAGAGCACTGGCTCGGAGAGTAGATGTCCTGGTGCCCCATGACGAACCGGCCAAGCAACGCAGGAGGTTGTTCCGTGCCGAGACTTTAGCATGGAGAGCTTCAAGGTGTTGCTTGTAGGTCAGCTGCCAATCTAGTTTCACCCCGAGGTATGTGGGAAATGGGTTGTAGGGTAGGGTGACCCATTGAGGGTGACGGTTAGCTGGCGTTGAGCTTCCTTGTTGTTCAGGTGAAAGGCCGTTGTGGTGGTTTTTGCCACACTCAGTTTTAGTCTCCAGGTCTTAAGGTAGCCCGCGACAAGTTCCATATCCGCCGAGAGCACATCCTCAACATTTGACCAGCTCCTGTCCGAGTGCAGTAGGGCCAAGTCATCTGCGTATCCATACTGGCGCGAGGTCGTGCGTGGCAGATCACTGATATAGAGGTTGAAGAGCATGGGGGCCAGTACTAAGCCTTGGGGGACTCCGTTTCTTAGGCGTCGCAGTCGGCTAGATTGTCCGTCGCTGGTCTTGAGTACAAAACGGCGGTTGGCAAGGATGTTGGCAAGGAGCCGCACTAAATGATGGTTAGGGATGGTGCGGAGGAGCTTCAAGATCAAGCCCTGGTGCCACACTGTATCATAGGCGGCGGTGAGGTCCAAGATCAGGCCCTGGTGCCACACTGTATCATAGGCGGCGGTGAGGCCCACCAGATCAGGCCCTGGTGCCACACTGTATCACAGGCGGCGGTGGGGCCCACCAGATCAGGCCCTGGTGCCACACTGTATCACAGGCGGCGGTGAGGCCCACTAGATCAGGCCCTGGTGCCACACTGTATCACAGGCGGCGGTGAGGCCCACCAGGGTGATGCCCGCCTTGTCACCCTTTTCGAAACTGTCTTGGATGTCGTTGGTCAGCTTGACTATTTGGTGGGTGGTGCAGCGTCCACGCCGAAATCCGGCTTGTTCAGCGGGTAGTTGAGGGTCAACGATTGGATGGAGCCGGGCCAGGAGAAGCCGTTCGAGGAGCTTGTACGGGACACAGAGGAGTGAGATGGGCCGATAGTTCCTTGGGTCGTCCGCAGGCTTGTTTGGTTTTGGTAGCGCAATGACGGTGGCATTGACATTCCCAGATCTTCGGAATGTCTGACCAATGAGGCAAGAGGAGTAAAACTCACGGAGCCAGGCCAGGCATTTGGGACCGCAGTGTTTCAGGAATTCTGGGGGGATGTTATCAGGACCCTGAGCTTTTCCACATTTCAGTTGAGAGATGACAGAAGAACAGACTGTTAAGCTTTAAAGACAAGGACAAAAATGCGGCACGGTAGCGCAGCGGTAGAGTTGCTGCTTTACAGCGAATGCAGCGCCGGAGACTCAGGTTCGATCCTGACTACGGGTGCTGCACTGTAAGGAGTTTGTACGTTCTCCCCGTGACCTGCGTGGGTTTTCTCTGAGATCTTCGGTTTCCTCCCACACTCCAAAGACGTACAGGTATGTAGGTTAATTGGCTGGGTAAATGTAAAAATTGTCCCTAGTGGGTGTAGGATAGTGTTAATGTGCGGGGATCGCTGGGCGGCACGGACTTGGAGGGCCGAAAAGGCCTGTTTCCGGCTGTATATATATGATATGATGATATGATATGATAAATGCAATAAAGAGCGTGAGGTGGGACGGGAATCGTCAGCACAGTACTCGAGAGGCAGCACTATGCTGCAGGTGGGACCGACCTCCATCTGCAAACCAGCCAACCCAGGAAACTCTGGAGCGAGCTTCCAAACACAATGAAACCAAAGGTACATTCCTCTCACATAGACATAGAGTGCTGGAGCAACGGAGCGGGTCAGGCAGCATCTCTGGAGAGGAGGATGGGCAACAATTCAGGTCGAGACCCTTCTTCAGACTGGGTCAGAGGAAACGGAAACGAGAGATATGGACGGTGATATCGAGAGGTATAGAACAAATGAATTAAAGATATGCAAAAAAGTAAGGATGATGCAGGAGACAGGCCATTGTGAGCCGTGGTCTGCCCCAGTAGTGGTGAAACACTTGGTCCTTTATTGCTCCTCGTCTGGAGCTACTGAGGTCCTTGGCCAGACGCCGTCATTCTGATGTCTGCTGCCTTTCCGGGTGAGTAAGGGTGGGCCGTAACTGTTGCCTGTCCCATCAGATGAGCAAGTGTACCACGGCAGCATTGTACATGTGGGATGTTGGTACGTGAGTGAGTGGGATCACAGATGCCCCAGTGTGGAGAATCCGCACACTCCGCCCCGTCCCTCTGGCCCTCTGCCACTCTGCCCCGTCCCTCTGGCCCTCTGCCACTCCGCCCCGTCCCTCTGGCCCTCTGCCACTCTGCCCCGTCCCTCTGGCCCTCTGCCACTCTGCCCCGTCCCTCTGGCCCTCTGCCCGTGAGTCAGGTCACGTATCCAGTGCCTCGGTCTGCTGCAGCCCAACTATGAACAAACACGTCTCCTTCACCCGCCCCCCATGATCTCCATTGACCCAGACTCTGTACGAGAGTGTAACCAACACTGCCCAGTGCGAGTGGGGAGGTTGAATCCATCTCCCAGTCACAGGGGCATTTAATATTTTAGTTTAGATAAGAGTTTAGAGATACAGCACGGAAACAGGCCCTTCGGCCCACCAAGTCCATGCCGACCATTAATCACCTGTTCACACCAGCTCTATGTTATCCCACTTTTGCATCCTCTCCCCACACACACACTAGCAGCAATTTACAGAGGGCCAATAAACCCACAAACCCACACGCCTGTGGGATGTGGGAGGAAACCGGAGCAACCGGAGGAAACCCACGCAGTCACAGGGAGAACGTGCAAACTCCACACAAACTGCACCCGAGATCAGGATGGAACCCGGGTCCCTGGTGCTGTTAGGCAGCAGCACTACCCACTGCAACACTACGCCATGTTATTTTCGTTGGATATCTTGATTTACAAGTTGCATCAATATTGTTTGGGTTTAAAGGTCTGTCTGACAGTGCCCAAGATCAATGTGAGCCACTGATTTGCCGGCTGCCCTCAGTTCACTGCGATGCTCTGGCCCAGACCTCTGGTGAACTGGTCCAAATGCTCAGTGGCAATCTCACCCCACAATCCTTCACAATCCAACACAAAGATAAAGTTTCACCAATTCCCCAGAGAGGGTGGGACTGGTGCTGGGGAGAGGGGGCGGGAATTGAGTGGAGTGACAAGATCGGCATCTATTTCAGCAGGTTAAGATTATTAAAGGATTTGATAGAGAGAAACAATGTCCCCAGCACAGATGTTAGAATCATACTACACTGAAGGAGGCCCTTCGGCTTTACTTACCCAGGGCAACCAAGATGCCTATCTAAGCTCATCCCATTTCCGGGTGAGTAAGGGTGGGCCGTAACTGTTGCCTGTCCCATCAGATGAGCAAGTGTACCACGGCAGCATTGTACATGTGGGATGTTGGTACGTGAGTGAGTGAGTGGGATCACAGATGCCCCAGTGTGGAGAGTCCGCACACTCCGCCCCGTCCCTCTGGCCCTCTGCCACTCTGCCCCGTCCCTCTGGCCCTCTGCCACTCTGCCCCGTCCCTCTGGCCCTCTGCCACTCTGCCCCGTCCCTCTGGCCCTCTGCCACTCTGCCCCGTCCCTCTGGCCCTCTGGCCCTCTGCCCGTGAGTCAGGTCACGTGATCCAGTGCCTCGGTCTGCTGCAGCCCAACTATGAACAAACACGTCTCCTTCATCCCATGAGCGGCACGGTGGCGCAGCGGTAGAGTTGCTGCTTTACAGCGAATGCAGCGCCGGAGACTCAGGTTCCATCCTGACTACGGGTGCTGTCTGTACGGAGTTTGTACGTTCTCCCTGTGACCTGCGTGGGTTTTCTTCGAGATCTTCGGTTTCCTCCCACACTCCAAAGACGTGCAGGTTTGTAGGTTAATTGACTGGGTATAAATGTAAAAATTGTCCCTAGTGTGTGTAGGATAGTGTTAGTGTGCGGGGATCGCTGGGCGGCGCGGACTTGGTGGGCCGAAAAGGCCTGTTTCCGCGCTGTATCTGAAATATGAAATATTTTTTTAAATGTACCAGCCCAGCCCAACCTACCTACCCCTTTGTATCGGGTTCGGGAGATGCCAAACGTGAAACTCCCTCGGCCGCAAGCAGTGAGGTTAGGGGAGGGGTGGGGGGGGGCACTGAAATGCTGATACTGAGATTGATACAGAGAGACCAGGGTGTAAAAGATTCCAGAAACAGGGCAGGTAGGATGGAGTTCACAGTGACAAGTAGCAAAGATCTTACCGAATATGAGCAAATGATTCATGTTGTGAATAGGGTTGCCAACTTCCTCACTCCCAAATACAGGACGAGGTGACATCGAACATAGAAACATAAAAAATAGGTGCAGGAGGAGGCCGTTCGGCCCTTCGAGCCAGCACCGCCATTCATTGTGATCATGGCTGATCATCCACAATCAGTAACCCGTGCCTGCCTTCTCCCCATATCCCTTGATTCCACTAGCCCCTAGAGCTCTATCTAACACTCTTTTAAATCCATCCAGTGATTTGGCCTCCACTGCCTTCTGTGGCAGAGAATTCCACAAATTCACAACTCTCTTGGTGAAAAAAATTCTTCTCACCTCAGTTTTAAACGGCCTCCCCTTTATTCTAAGACTGTGGCCCCTGGTTCTGGACTCACCCAACATTGGGAACATATTTCCTGCATCTAGATAATCCAGTCCTTTTATAATTTTATATGTTTCTATAAGATTCCCTCTCATCCTTCTAAACTCCAGTGAATACGCCTAGTCTTTTCAATCTTTCCTCATATGACAGTCCCGCCATCCCAGGGATCAATCTCGTGAACCTACGCTGCACTGCCTCAATTACAAGGATGTCCTTCCTCAAATTAGGAGACCAAAACTGTACCCAATACTCCAGATGTGACGTCACCCTTTGTCCCGTATTTGGGAGTGAGGAAGTTGGCAACCCTACTAATACGGGACAAGGGCGGTCCCGTACGGGACAAACCAATTTAGCCCAAAATACGGGATGTCCAGGTTAATATGGGACAGTTGGCAACCCTAGTTGTGAACTGCCTGGCCTTCTCCTGGGGTCGCTGGAATGAGAGAGATTAAAGCAGAGGCCATCACTGAGCCCACCCTGACCTGCCCATCCCACTATATACTCACTCTCCAGCTCCAGCTCCAGCTCCATCCACACCCACATACGGTCCAGCTGTAGCTGTTTGTCCAAGGTGGTTGTGTGAGTCATTACTGAACCTGCTCCCTCTCCTCCACGCCTTGCAAGTGGAAAAGAAAGGTCTTGCATGCTCTCCTGCCTCCCCTCCCCTCCCCTCCCCCCCCCCCCCCCCCTCAGTCTCCAGTTTCAGAAGCAAATGATAACAGTTGTACAAAGATAAACATTCC
Source organism: Rhinoraja longicauda (assembly GCF_053455715.1). Taxonomy (NCBI): domain Eukaryota; kingdom Metazoa; phylum Chordata; class Chondrichthyes; order Rajiformes; family Arhynchobatidae; genus Rhinoraja; species Rhinoraja longicauda. Next base: position 29,226,414 of record NC_135983.1, on the reverse strand, counting down.
AGGGCAGGGGAGTAGGGTGGGCAGGAAGGAAAGCACAGAGCATGGAAGCTGCCATCAATTGTTGGCTTTGACCCTTGCTGCCAGCACGCTGGCCTCTGCACACACGCAGAAAGCCTAGCACTGCGGTGGTGCGTGCCGGGAGATACTGCAGTGGGGCTGCCAGGTTCCAGTGGGTTACCGCAGTGGGGCTGCCAGTGCCCCAGCCCCAGGGATAAACACTGCATCGTCTGTACTTTGGGCTACAGGCTATTGAACAAATTTCCTGAAAAAGACTGATAAGCTGGAAGGACAGACAGCACGGATGTTTTCACAGTGATACAACTGAAGTTGTGTTTCCTTACACTGCACAGAGTCAGAGAGTCATACAGTCACACAGCGAGAAAACAGGCCCTTCAGCACAACCTGCCCACACTGACCAACATGCCCCATCTACACTAGTCCCATCCATCTGCATACCTGTCTAAACCTGTCCATGTACCTGTCCAAATGTTTCTTAAACTTTGCGATAATCTCTTCCACTTTCTGATCAAAAAACTTGCCTGCAAAAACAAAATGTTCTCAAGACAGTTGGACAGGTACATTGAAAGGAAACGTTTGGAGGGATATGAACTGAATGCTGCAGGCAGGTGGGACTGGAGTAGATGGGGTGTGTTGGTGGGCATGGGCAGGTTGGGCTGTGCTGTATATATCTCTATGACTCTGTGATGGGCTATCAGGACAGGAAGCAGTGGTGACCATTGCCAACATTGCTGTGCTACCCACACAGGGAACAGTTCACTGTGCCGCTGGGCTGCTGAGTCAGCAATCCCAGATTATTGGGCAATGCCGGTTGATATACAAAGGCTTTCATCATATATATATATATATATATATAATCACCTTTACACAGAACATCAGATGAGAGAGTCTCCCCAAGAACCTGAAGGTATTGCCTTTTGTTGCCAGTCTGAAGAAGGGTTCCACCCAAAACGTCACCTATCCATGTTCTCCAGAGATGCTGCCTGACCCGCTAAGTTACTCCAGCACTCTGTGTCTATGTTCGGTTTAAACCAGCATCTGCAGTTCCTTCCCACTCATTACTATAAGAGTGTTGCGTAAATCACAAATGAATGATCACCCCAGTGCTTGACCCACTCGTATCTGCTTCCTGTCACAGACGTTTCTCAACCACCCATCCAGCTCACACCCACTGACGATGCCCTCCCCATTGTTCCCCTCCTCACCCCCACTGACGATGCCCTCCCCCACTGTTCTCCTCCGCCTGAGCTCACTGCCCTCCCCATTGTTCCCCTCCTCACCCCCACTGACACTGCCCACCCCCACTGTTCCCCTCCTCACCCCCACTATTCCCCTCCCCCACTGTTCCCCTCCCCACCCCCACTATTCCCCACCCCCACTGTTCCTCTCCGCCTGAGCTCACTGCCCTCCCCCCTGCACCGTTTCCTGGCTGGTGGTTTTGAAGTGTTGCAGGAGGTGTTGATGTCGATTTCTCTCACTGCCGCCCTCTGCCTCCCCTGACCCAGCGTTGATCTCCATGTGCATTCGGTCAAGTATCTCAGAATGACATCTCTCTCAATCTGATATCTAACAGGAAACATGTTATTTTCGTCCTCGTGTACAATATTAACGTTTTAAATGGGCAGCAAAAGCAATATACTACTACGTAACATCAGGGCCTGATGGAGCGATCTACAAAGTGCAAGTTGCAGTAGGCTGTGGTCCACAGAGCAACAAGTAGTATAAGAAGATAACTGCAGATGCTGGTACAAATCGAAGGTTTTTATTCACAAAATGCTGGAGTAACTCAGCAGGTCAGGCAGCATCTCAGGAGAGAAGGAATGGGTGACGTTTCGGGTGGAGACCCTTCTTCAGACACAGAGCAACAGTGTGTTGCATATTGGGAGGAGTGACACCACATCCTTCCCCACCCCTAGTGTTGCCAACTGTCCCGTATTAGCCGGGACATCCCGTATTTTGGGCCAAATTGGTTTGTCCCGTACGGGACTGCCCTTGTCCCGTATTGGTAGGGTTGCCATCTTCCTCACTCCCAAATACAGGACAAAGGGTGACATCACCGCCCCGCGCCCCACGCCAGCGGCCATGTGCTCCCGCTCCACCAATGAACACCTGTGTTCACCAGGTCCACATCTGTCCTTTGCTTGCCTGGTCCATCTGGCAGTTGGGAAATATCACTATTGTATCGGTGCAGGTTACTCCAGTTTGTTGTGTCTACCTTCACTATTGTACCTGCCCTACCACTCCCCAGCTGTACGCTCCAGGCACTTCGTGCTCACTCTGTAACAAAACCTGTCTTTAAACTTTAAACATCTAATCTTCCCTTTCTCCTTTAAACTTTCCCTCCCGCACTTTAAACCGATGCCCTGTAGTATTTGACATTTCCAGCCCAGAAGAAAAGATTATGACTGTCTACCCTATCTCTGCCTCTCTTCATTTTATATGGATTTATCATGTCTCCCCTCAGCCTCTGAGAAAATAATCCAAATTAGTCAAACAAATTTGCCTGTAGTTGTTGTATCCCGATTCAGACAAGAAACATCCTGATGACCCTCCCTGCACCTGCTCCAAGGCCTCCACAGTGAGGTGACCAGAACTGAAGACAATACTCTCAAATGTACAACCAACGTGTTATACAAGTGTTTACAACATGACTTGCCAACTTTCACACTCAATGAAAGCACGAATGTCCTTGCCTTCTTTGCCATCCCGTCCACTTGTGTTGCCACTTTCATGGAGCTGTGAACTGGCACCACCTGTACATCCTTGTATACACTGGAATTTAGGAGGATGAGAGGAGATCTTATCGAAACGTATAAGATTATTAAGGGGTTGGACAAGTTAGAGGCAGGAAACATGTTCCCAATGTTGGGGGAATCCAGAACAAGGGGCCACAGTTTAAGAATAAGGGGTAGGCCATTTAGAACTGGGATGAGGAAAAACTTTTTCAGTCAGAGAGTTGTGAATCTGTGGAATTCTCTGCCTCAGAAGGCAGTGGAGACCAATTCTCTGAATGCATTCAAGAGAGAGCTATGCTCCTGAGTGCCCTGCCCTGCCATTTACGATATGCTCTCTTCTTGCATTTGACCCCCTAAATTCAACACTTCACTATTGTCTGGATTAAACTACATCTGCAAATTCTCTGTCCAGATTTCCAACTGACCAATATCCTGCTGCATCGTTTGTCAACCTTCCTCACTATTCACAGCTCAATCAATGTTCCTGTCATCTGTAAACTACTGATTGTTGTGGAAGATCATAGCTCCACTGGGCCGGCCTATCAGATATAGGTCATAGACCAGTACAGCACAGGAACAGGCCCTTCGGCCCACAATGTTGGTGCCAAACATGATGCCTAGTTACACTGATTTCATCTGCCTGCATATGACCCATATCCCTCTATTCCCTGCACTTCCATATGCCTGTCTGAAAGCCTCTTATACACAACTATCACATCTGCGTCCACCACCACCCCTGGCAGTGCGACCCAGTGCACCACCACCACCCTCTGGCAGTGCGACCCAGGCCACCACCCCTGGCAGTGCGACCCAGGCCACCACCACCCCTGGCAGTGTGACCCAGGCCACTACCACCCCTGGCAGTGTGACCCAGGCCCCCACCACCCCTGGCAGTGCGACCCAGGCCACCACCCCTGGCAGTGCGACCCAGGCCACCACCACCCCTGGCAGTGTGACCCAGGCCCCCACCACCCCTGGCAGTGCGACCCAGGCCACCACCACCCTCTGGCAGTGCGACCCAGGCCACCACCCCTGGCAGTGCGACCCAGGCCACCACCACCCTCTGGCAGTGTGACCCAGGCCCCCACCACCCCTGGCAGTGTGACCCAGGCCACCACCACCACCCTCTGGCAGTGCGACCCAGGCCACCACCACCACCCCTGGCAGTGTGACCCAGTGCACCACCACCCCTGGCAGTGCGACCCAGGCCACCACCACCCTCTGGCAGTGCGACCCAGGCCACCACCACCACCCTCTGGCAGTGCGACCCAGTGCACCACCACCCCTGGCAGTGTGACCCAGGCCACCACCACCCTCTGGCAGTGCGACCCAATGCACCACCACCCCTGGCAGTGTGACCCAGGCCCCCACCACCTCCACCCTCTGGCAGTGCGACCCAGGCCACCACCACCACCCTCTGGCAGTGCGACCCAGTGCACCATCACCCCTGGCAGTGTGACCCAGTGCACCACCACCCTCTGGCAGTGTGACCCAGTGCACCACCACCCTCTGGCAGTGTGACCCAGTGCACCACCACCCTCTGGCAGTGCGACCCAGGCCACCGCCACCACCCTCTGTGTAAAACACCTGCCCTGCATATTTCCATTAAACGTTCCCCCTCTCACTTTAAAGCTCTATCTTTTATTGTTGGACATTACCACCCTGGGCAAAAGGGTCTGACTGTCTACCCTGTCTATATTTCTCATAATTTATATATTTCAATCAAGTCTCCCCTCAACCTCTGACTTTCCAGAGAAAACCATCTACGTCTGTCCAACCTCTCCCTGTATCTAATGCCCTCTAATCCAGACAGCCTTCTGGTAAACCTCCTCTGCACACTCTCCCTGAATCTAAACCCTCTAATCCAGGCAGCGTTGTCATAAACCTCCTCTGCACACTCTCCCTGTAGCTGAAACACTCTAACCCAGGCAGCATTCAGGTAAACTTCCTCTGCATCCTCTCCAAAGCCTTCACATCATTCCTGTAATGGATGACAGTCCATGGTAAGAGAGGGAAAGTGCTAACTTGGATAGCAGGTTGGCTGAATGGCAGGAGGCAAGATTGGCAATAAAGGGGCTCTTTCTGCTTGGCTGCCAGTGACTGGCTGAGTTCCGCAGGGCTCGGTGCTGGGGCCGCTGCTCGTCACTGATTTGGACGAGGGGATTGAAGGCTTTGTGGCCAAGTTTACGGATGATATGAAGATAGGTGGAGGGGCAGGTTGTGTAGAGTCAAGTCAAGTTTATTTGTCACATACACATACACGATGTGCAGTGAAATGAAAGTGGCAATGCCTGCGGGTTGTGCACAAAAAAGAATTACAGTTACAGCATATAAATAAAGTTAATAAGTTACTATAGTGTAGACAAAAATTTAGTCTCTGGAGTTATAAAAGTTGACAGTCCTGATGGCCTGTGGGAAGAAGCTTCGTCTCATCCTCTCCATTTTCACAGCGTGACAGCGGAGGCGTTTGCCTGACCGTAGCATCTGGAACAGTCCGTTACTGGGGTGGCAGGGGTCCCTCATGATCTTACTTGCTCTGGATCTGCACCTCCTGATGTATAGGTCCTGCAGGGGGACGAGTGTAGTTCCCATGGTGCGTTCTGCCGAACGCACTACTCTCTGCAGGGCCATCCTGTCCTGGGCAGAGCTGTTCCCAAACCAGACTGTGATGTTGCCGGACAGGATGCTCTCTACAGCCCCAGAGTAGAAGCAATGAAGGATCCTCAGAGACACTCTGAATTTCCTCAGCTGTCTAAGGTGGTAAAGGCGCTGCTTTGCCTTACCCACCAGTGCGGCAATGTGCGTTGCCCATGTCAGATCCTCTGTGATGTGGACTCCCAGGTATTTAAAACTGCTCACCCTATCCACAGTAGACCCATTTATCTCCAGTGGCGTGTACATCCTTGGATGTAGAATACAGAATATAGAAAGCAGGGACTCTGCAGAAGGACTTGGACAGGTTGGGAGAGTGGGCAGAGAAGTGGCAGATGGAACACAGAGTAGAAACGTGTACAGACATGCATTTTGGTAGAAGGAATAAGGGCGTAGACTATTTTCTAAATGAGGAGAGGATTGAGAAATTTGAGGTGCAAAGGGAATCTTCTCTCTCTCTCTCCCTCTCCCCCTCTCTCTCTCTCTCTCTCTCTCTCTCTCTCTCTCTCTCTCTCTCTCTCTCTCTCTCTCTCTCTCTCTCTCTCTCTCTCTCTCTCTCTCTCTCTCTCTCTCTCTCTCTCTCCACTCATTCTTTCGAAGGTTTTGCAACCAGAACGGCACAATATTCTGTGCTGCCAAACCAGTGTTGGTAAAGTTCCCAACACAGGAACAGCAGTCTGAATAGGGCTTAAGGCCCACAATATCATCTGTCCACTCCGTCCACAGATGCTGCCTGACCCATTGAGTTCCTCCAGCAGTTTGTATTTTTCTCCACACTCCATCATCTGCAGTCTCTGTATCTGTAATATTCTTTCCCCTGACCTTTGAAGGCAAACATGCCATATCCTACTTCACTGTCCTGTCTACCTGCGTTGTCACTTCCAGGGTGCTATGAACCAGAACATAAAGTCCACCTGCAGATCAACATTCCTTAAAGCCTGGCCACTTACTGTATCTGTCCCACCGCTACTTGACTTTCCAAAATGCATGACCTCACGCTTGTTGGGATTACATTCCATCTGCCACTGCTCCACCCAACCTTCTAATTAATCTCCATCCTCCTTCCCCGGCAACCTTCCCCACTCTCGTTTGCCGGCACTCACTGGAGTTTAGATGAGGGGTAGGGTTGCCAACTGTCCCGTATTAGCCGGGACATCCCGTATTTTTAGCCGGGTGGCCGCCATTGGTGGAGTGGGAGCACGTGGCCTCTGGCTGGGTGAGGTCACGTGGGGCGCGGGGCGGTGACGTCACCTTGTCCCGTATTTGGGAGTGAGGAAGTTGGCGACCCTAATGAGTGGGGGACCTCATTGAAATGTACAGGATAGTGAGCGGCCTGGATAGAGTGGATGTGGAGAGGATGTTTCCACTAGTGGGAGAGTCTAGGACCAGAGGGCACAGCCCCAGAATAACAGGACTTTCTTTTAGGAAGGAGATGAGGAGGGATTTCTTTAGTCAGAGGGTGGTGAATCTGTGGAATTCATTGCCACAGAAGGCTGTAGAGGCAAAGTCAGTGGATATTTTTAAGGCAGTGATATAGATTCTTGATTAGTGCGGGTGTCAGAGGTTATGGGGAGAAGGCAGGAGAATGGGGTTAGGAGGGAGAGATAGATCAGCCATGATTGAATGGCGGAGTAGACTTGATCAGCTAAATGGCCTAATTCTGCTGCTATCACTTATGATCTATCGGTCACACCCACCAACGCGGGTGTCATCTACAAATGCACTAACCGTGCCTCCTGCAGTCAGAAACATATTCAACCATCTGGGGTGAGACTTTCAAGAATTTGCAACCCTCTGCATTGACATTCTCCCTAAAATAGCCAGGACCTTGGGTTGGGCCGGTTATTCTTAAATGCTCTTCATATGATAACCCTCCTCCCAGAACGAACCACCCTTGCTAACTGATATTGCATTGACCCTCGTAGAGATACAAGAGAGAAGCAGGCTTTCTCGGCCCACTAATCCACCCCCATCATCTAGCACCCAGTTACACTCCTCCAACACTAACCCCATTGCACTCATTCAAACCCAGACTGGGCGCAGAGCCGGGATCAGGCTCACGAGATCCCACCAGAGCCCTGTATATCCCCAGCAAGATCCTGTGATTCCAGTACTCCAGTACCCTGCAATAAGGGCCAACAGTGCTGCAGCTTTGGAGTGGCACAGTGGTACAGCTGGTAGAGCTGCTACTGCACAGCCCCAGAGGCCCAGGTTCAATCCTGACTTCAGGTGCTGGCGAGATGTTCTCCTGATGATAATGTGGGTTTCGGAGGGTGCTCCGGTTTCCTCCCACATCCCACAGATGTGCATGTTGGGCGATGAATTGTCTCTGTAAACAGCCCCCGCCCGTATGTACTGAATGTGGAGGGGTTGATGGGAATAGTGTTGTCATGGGTCAGCCTGGGTGGGTGAAGGCCCTGTTTCCAAGCTGTATCTCTCTGTCACCGTTTTGGATTGTTACTGCAGAGATGTGGATTGTGTTACAGGGACATTCATCCAAGCCTTGCCTCGGCAGACTGAGGCTGGGTTTTATTTGTGAATAGAAGTTGTTTAGAGAAACTGTGGCATCTTGAGGCAGGATTAGCGCAGGCAAATCAGATGCAAAATGATGCAGCACCATGAAGTAAAACAAATAAACACGGGGATATTTTGGAATTATACAAATTCCATTTGAGTAATTTCAGGAAACTGACAGAATTATTCTGGTGCAGGATCGCTGGAGAAAGACATGTATTGACTTGTTGGGAACCAGCATTACGAAGCCTTGGTCAGGAGGGCTCTGCGTTCGGTTTTTTAGCCCTTTGCATACTGTGGCTGCAGCTCTGTTTCAACTAATGGAGAGGCGAGCCCACCTGCGTCGGGGGAAGAGCCTCGGCCGCCGTCCCAGCTTGCAGTTGGAAAGAAAAGGTAGGGTTTTATTTACATGGTGGATTTGAGGAAGGAGTGTGGAACACTCACCTACTGTTCAGTCAGGTGTGCTGTTAGCAGAGTGTCTCACAGATACGATCTCTGCTTCTACACAGAACGCAAGGTCACTGGTCACTCTGCACCCTGCAATATTCAGCTGGGCCACACACAAAATGCTGCAGTAACTCAGCGGGTCAGGCAGCATCTCTGGAGAGAAGGAATGGGTGACGATTTGGGTCGGGATCCTTCTTCAGAATAATAAATGCAGTATCTTGTAATCCATGTACAAGTAGACACCGAATTTACAACTCAGAAACTCTGCATTCCTTTCAACAAGTTGTGACCTGATCCTCCCCTGCCCAGCCCTTATCTAATCCTGTCCATATCTTTGTTGTTACTTTCTCCCTCATTTACTTCTCTAGTTTCTCCTTGAGTGCAGTAAACAGTGGGATTGCTGGAGCCAGTTATCCTTAAATGGTCTTCATACAAACCCCTCCTCCCAGGAACCACCCTTGCTAATGTTGAGCCTCACAGTGATACAGGCTTGGAAAGAGATACAGTGTTAATGTTGCAGGCCTGGCCAAGGGGTTTACAGTTCACTCCCGCCACACACGCCGCCTCATCTGCTGAGATTTATGTTTTTGTTTCAGATTTCAGGCAGTCGCCACTTGTTCTCTTTACGTTCACCCAAAGTGCGTCCCTGCTCTTTGCTTCCACATTTGTATCATCTCTAGGTAGCCGTACCACCCAGTCTAGAGCCCTCTCTTTGTCAGCACTTGCCCACCGCTCCACACCACTGCACTGGTATTGTTTGTTTGTTTGTTTGTTGTGCATACCTATATGTGTGTGTATGTATATCTCTATTTATCTCTATATATCTATATATCTATATTTATCTCTATATATCTCTCTCTCTATATACTGGAGTCTGAAGAAGGGTCTCGACCCGAAACGTCACCCATTCCTTCTCTCCCGAGATGCTGCCTGACCTGCTGAGTTACTCCAGCATTTTGTGAATAAATCGATTTGTACCAGCATCTGCAGTTATTTTCTTATATCTCTCTCTATATATATATATATAGTGTGTATATGTACATACAGACACACTAGGGTTGCCAACTGTCCCGTATTAGCCGGGACATCCCGTGTTTTGGGCTACTTTGTCCCGTACGGTACCGCCCTTGTCCCATATTAATAGGGTTGCCAACTTCCTCATTCCCAAATAAGGGACAAAGGGTGACATCACTGCCCCGCGCCCCATGTGACGTCACCCAGCCAGCGACCACGTGCTCCCGCTCCACCAATGGCGGCCGCCTGGGCCGGGAGCACGTGGCCGTTGGCGGGGTGAGGTCACGTTGACGTCACCTTGTCCCGTATTTGGGAGTGAGGAAGTTGGCAACCCTAACACACACACACTCACTCACATATATATGTGTAGAAACACACACTGAACCTTGCTCTCGTTTATTATATTGTTTACAATGTATAATGTTTACTTATTCTGTTGTGCTGCTGCATTAAGAATTTCATTGTTCTATTTGAGACACCATGACAATAAAACACCAAAGATAGACACAAAATGCTGGAGTAACTCAGAGGGACAGGCAGCATCTGTGGAGAGAAGGAATGGGTGATGTTTTGGGTCGAGACCCTCCTTCAGGCTGAGAGTCGGGGAAGGGAGTCTAGAGATATGGACAGGGTAAGGTGTGAAAAGGACAGATCAAAGGGGATGTGAACAAGGGAAATGCAGAATAGATCATTGTGAGCTGAGGGGAAGGTGACAACGAGGCATCCTATCAGTGAAATGTAATTAGGAGGATGGTGAAACTAGTTGGGGAACTGGGATGGGGAGGGATGTGTCAATCTTCGGTGTAAACCAGCATCTGCAGTTCCTTTCTACACATCCCTGACAATAAAACACTCTCGACTCTGGACACCATTCCCTCGGCCCCCGGATTGTCTGATACTCAGTGACAGCAGGACAGGGGATTGTGTCGGGGGTAATGGGGAGACCAAGACTCACAGACTCACCCCCTGCTCCGACACACTGCCAGCAGTTACGGGGAGAAGGCAGGAGAATGGGGTTCGGAGGGAGAGATAGATCAGCCATGATTGAATGGCTGAGCAGACTTGATGGGCCGAATGGCCTAAATCTACTCTTAAAACTTATTAACATATGTGTTAGGGGATTCCCTTGCACATATATATATATATATATATATATATATCAATATATAACAAGAGCTATATTGAATGGCTTTATACAGAGGATGAAGGGATTTAGATGTCCTCATTGTAATTACCACATACACTGGAATTTAGAAGGATGAGAGGGGATCTTATTGAAACATATAAGATTATTAAGGGATTGGACACGTTAGAGGCAGGAAACATGTTCCCAATGTTGGGGGAGTCCAGAACCAGGGGCCACATTTTAAGAATAAGGGGTAGGCCATTTAGAACGGAGATGAGGAAAAACGTTTTCAGTCAGAAAGTTGTAAATCTGTGGAATTCTCTGCCTCAGAAGTCAGTGGAGGCCAAATCTCTGAATGCATTCAAGAGAGAGCTAGATAGAGCTCTTAAAGATAGCGGAGTCAGGGGGTATGGGGAGAAGGCAGGAACGGGGTACTGATTGAGAATGATCAGCCATGATCACATTGAATGGTGGTGCTGGCTCGAAGGGCTGAATGGGCTACTCCTGCACCTATTGACTATTGTCTATATTCTGAATAAAATATATTATTCTCAGTAGTGACCCCTGACTGAATGATGGGGAGAGCTGGCTCAGGCCCCCACCGGAAGCCTTGACCGCTGGGTCATAGTGGGGAAAATACGGGAATCCTTCATTAAGGAAGTAGTGTGTGTGAAGGAACTGCAGATGCTGGTTTACACCGAAGATAGACACAAAACGCTGGAGTAACTCAGCGGGACAGGCAGCATCTCCTTTCTCCAGAGAAGGAATGGGTGGCGTTTTGCGCTGGGAGACTAGTCTGAAGAAGGGTTTCGACCTGAAACGTCACCCATACCTTCTCTCCAGAGATATACTGCCTGTCCCGCTGAGTTACTCCAGCGTTTGGTGTCTATTAAGGAAGTAGTAACAGGTCACTTAGAAAACAATAGCAGGGTTGTGCAGAATCCACAAGACGTTAAGAAAGGGGAATCACGCTAACGGGCAGGGGAGAGTCTGGAGGTTAATATTAACAGGAAACGTAACAGCAATCAATGGGTGGAATGTAGCTAAACACAGAGTGTTGGAGGAACTTCTGCTCCCATCACTTATGACCTTTTGATCACTTAGAATGGGCCGAATGGATTCTCAGCCCCCGGTCCAGTCAGGGGGCAAGGAAGAAGTGGGGAGACATCAGTAAACAATGACCGTTGCCCATCTCTCTCTCAGCCCCAGCACTGTATTCCATCAATGTTATTGGCTTGCCTGAGTGGGATCGTTGCCAGGGACTGACTGGGCAAGTTCTGTGGTTTCCAGTGTGGAGCATGCATTGAAATATTCCGTGACACCATGAATATAATTGCAATTTGCAGCAATGAAACGGCAGTGTGACAGAGCAGTGGGCAGTATTTCAGCACGTGTTCCAGCCAAGCTGTGAGGCTGAGCTGAGAGTGTTCTGCTTGATTGTAGTTTCCAGCAATGGAGCCGAACTGAGCCAGCACGGAAACAGGCCCTTCAGCCCCGGGGAACTATTCAACATTCATTTACACCAATCCCATTGTTAACTCCCCTCAAATCCCATCCACTCCTAAAGTCATAAGGTCGGAAGCGATACAAGCAGGATTAGGCCATTCAGCCCATCAAGTCTACTCCTCCATTCAATCATGGCTGATCTATCTCTCCCTCCCAACCCCATTCTCCTGCCTTCTCCCCATAACCCCTGACACCCGCACTAATCACGAATCTATCCATCTATCTCTGCCTTAAAGATATTCACTGACTTGGTCTGTGGCAATGAATCCCCCCTCCCCCTCCCCCTCCCCCTCCCCCTCCCCCTCCCCCTCCCCCTCCCCCTCCCCCTCCCCCTCCCCCTCCCCCTCCCCCTCCCCCTCCCCCTCCCCCTCCCCCTCCCCCGCTAATACCTCTCACCCGCCCACTGGGGACATTCTGCAGTGAACAATCAATCTAACAACTTGCAAATTAACAAGTAACCTAACGACTTGCAAATTAACAATTCGCTGAACAACTTGCAATCTTTGGATGCTGGAAGAAAGCGGAGCATCCAGAGGAAACTCATGAAGTCGCGGGGAGAAGGTGCAAACTCCACACAGACAGTAGGACTGTGGGCGAGGTCAGTATTGGACCGGGGTGACGGGCGCTGTGAAGTAGCTGCTCTGCAGGCTGCATGGCAGGCACCACCATGGTGCATCAACTAATATTGCTCCACACCCAGCACAACGTCACAGCCTGGTGACTGGTGAACAGGACCAGGGCTGGCCAGAGAGACTACAGATTCAAGCTTCCCCACAGAAGAATATTTAATACACATACAATCCTAGCAAATTATTGTCACGTTGCTTTCCTTTATATGTTTATTATTTAAAATAATGCACTTCAGAAATGTTAAATATTGTTAATTTATATTTAGATAAATCAATAAACGCAGAAGCATTATAATATCAAATAGGTGGACACAAAATGTTGGAATAACTCAGTTGGAAAGGCAGCATCTAGAGAGAAGGAATGGGTGATGTTTTGTGTCGAGACCCTTCTTCAGACTAGTCAGGGGAGAGGGCAACTAGATATATAGACAGTGGTAACCTGGTGTGAGTGGGTGGGGAAGGAATGGAGAGAGACAGAAAGCAACAGTTACTTGAAGTTAGTGAAATCAATATTCAATACCACTGGGTTGTAAGCTGCCTGTGAAATATGAGATGCTGTTCCTCCATCATCTCCATCCCTCCCCCACCCAGGTCATACCAGGTTCATGTTCTCGCCTAGCAGACAGCTAACAATGGCCTGCTTCCTTTATCATCGTTACTTTTTTGCAGATCTTTCATTCATTTGTTCTATATCTCTCTACATCACCTTCTATATACCTCATTTCCCTTTCCCTTGACTAGTCTGAAGAGGGGTCTCCACCCAAAACGTCACCCATTCCTTCTCTCCAGAGATGCTGCCTGTCGCACTGAGTTTCTCCAGCTTTTTGTGTCTATCTTCGGTTTAAACCAGTATCTGCAGTTCCTTCCTACACAGAATATCAAGTCGAGTTTATCCAGAAAAGCACTGATTAGATTGAAAGCATTGTGAGGATGTTTATAAATAGTTTCTCGTTGGTGGCCAAGCTTCTGTGTACAGTGTCCCCCACACGAGGACACATGAGATCACAAGATATGACATTTAGACTAATCCTAGTTAAATCATTCCCCTCCCCACCCAAGCCCTGCTTGTTCCCACCCAAGACAAGCCAAGTCTTCCTAAAGTGGGCGAGGAGGCTTTCACATGCTGAGCTGCTGTCAAATATCTCAAGATTCTGCAATATTTAGAGCAATCATGCTTGTTTCCTAAACACAAGGGAATCGCCCCCAGGCTAAAAGTTGATGGGATTCAAGTATCGTTTCTTTAAAACTATTGGAAGTAATTATTTTGCAGAATTCTCTTTGTCAAAGATCAAACAGAACCTCAGAGGCACAGACTATGCTGGGTCCCAGCTCTCCTTTGTCTCTCTCAGTCTCCGGCATCTGCCCGCTCACTCTGACTGGCAGATGCAGTATAATGGAGATAAATGTGAGGTTATCCACTTTGGTGGCAAAAACAAGGAGGCAGATTATTATCTCAATGGTGTCGGAATAGGTAAAGGAGAGGTGCAACGAGACCTGGGTGTCCTTGTACACCAGTCACTGAAAATAAACATGCAGGCACAGCAGGCAGTGAAGAAAGATAATGGCACGTTGGCCTTCATAACGAGAGGATTTGTATAGGAGTAGTGAGATCCTTCTACAGTTGTATAGAGCCCTGGTGAGACCACATCTGGAGTATTGTGTGCAGTTTTAGTCTCCTAATTTGAGGAAGGACATCCTTGCTATTGAGGCAGTGCAGTGTAGGTTCACCAGGTTAATCCCCAGGATGGTGGGACTGTCATATGAGGAAAGATTGAAAAGACTAGGCTTGTATTCACTGGAGTTTAGAAGGATGAGAGGGGATCTTATAGAAAAGTATAAAATAATAAAAGGACTGGACAAGCTAGATGCAGGAAAAATGTTCCCAATGTTGGGGGAGTCCAGAACCAGGGGCCACAGTCTAAGAATAAAGGGGAGGCCATTTAAAACTGAGGTGAGAAAAAACTTTTCACTCAGAGTTGTGAATTTGTGGAATTCTCTGCCACAGAAGGCAGTGGAGGCCAATTCACTGGATGAATTTAAAAGAGAGTTAGATGGAGCTCTAGGGGCTAGTGGAATCAAGGGGTAAGGGGAGAAGGCAGGCACCGGTTACTGATTGCAGACGATCAACCATGATCACAATGAATGGCGGTGCTGGCTCGAAGGGCCAAAGGGCCTCCTCCTGCACCTATGTTTTATGTTTCTCTGCTGCCCAGCAGTCCCGGGCTGTCACGAGTTCTCAGTGAGGCTGGATCTCGTTGTGGTGTAACAACAGTCATTGTGGACAATGGTCCACCATCTCCTTGTGGGAGCAGCAGGGTGGCACAGCGATAGAGTTGCTGCCTCACAGTGCCAGAGACCCGGGTTCCATCCTGACTACAAGTGCTGTCTGTAGCGAGTTTGTACCTTCTCCCCGTGACCTGCGTAGGTTTTCTCCGGGTGTTCTGTTTCCTCCCACACTCCAAAGACGAACAGGTTTGTAAGATAATTGGCTTGGTCTAACTGTAAAATTGTCCTTTGTGTGTGTAGGATAGCGTTAATGTGCGGGGATCGCTGGTCGGCGCGGACTCGGTTGGCTGAAGGGCCTGTTTCCGCGCTGTATCTCTAAACTAAACTAAACTGAACTAAAAGCAAGCAGCTCTCTTCCCCAGAAGGTGAACAGTAGGAGGGTCAGTGAACAGCAGGTTCCATCACATTGACACACAGGATTGGACACAGCAGTGGAGACGGCCCCCTGATACTCTCCCCAGCACCAGACAGTGGAGCAACTAACCTGGGCCTCTGCAGTACCATCTCCCAAACACAGGCCTGATTGTACCAGCACGCACGTATCAACATCTCCAAGTGGTATTCCTACTGATGCACCTTTGCCTGGTATGGCAACCAGCCTTCCCAAAACTGCAGAATACTGCAGGGAGTTGTGAATGCAGCCCAGTCCCACACACAAACCAGCCACTCCATCTATACTTCAGAATACTGCAGGGAGTTGTGAATGCAGCCCAGTCTCACACACAAACCAGCCACTCCATCTATACTTCAGGCTACCTTGGGAAAGTAGCCGACATAATCAAGAACCATTCAAACCCCATCATTTACACTTCTCCCCTCTCCCATTGCGCAGAAGATACAAACATCTGAAGGAAAGTACTTTCTGACTAAAGAAATTCCTCCCCATCTCCTTCCCAAAAGAATGTCCTTTAATTCTGAGGCTGTGCCCTCTGGTCCTAGACTCTCCCACTAGTGGAAACATCCTCTCCACATCCACTCTATGCAGGCCGCTCACTGTTCACAGCTTTTACATTGCATTGTTTCTGTTTTCTTTCTCTAACCGTCCTCACTGCAGAACCTAGAAATGCCTTTGTTTGAGCTGGGTCCCCTGAACTCCCTTCATGAATCCATCAACCAGATACTCCAGCAGCAGCAGTTGACCAACACAGCAACACCAACCTCACCCAGTCAGTATTTCTACCCTTTCTGTTTCTGGATCCAACATTTGTATTTTTTGATTTACATTTGGGAGTACTATTGTTTAATTTCTCACATGAACGAGCGTCATGGTGATGCAACAGTAGAGTTGTTGCCTTACAGCGAATGCCAGAGACCCGGTTTCGATCCCGACTACGGGTGCTGTCTGTACGGAGTTTGTACGTTCTCCCCGTGACCTGTGTGGGTTTTCTCCGAGATCTTCGGTTTCCTCCCACACTCCAAAGACGTACAGGTTTGGAGGTTAATTGGCTTGGTAAATGTAAAAAAATGTCCCTAGTGGGTGTAGGATAGTGTTAGTGTGCGGGATCGCTGGGCGGCACGGACCCGGTGGGCCGAAAGGGCCTGTTTCCACGCTTTATCTCTAAACTAAACAACGAACTATGAACTAATTCATTGTTATCTACACCAAGTTATCTAGGAAATATGAACTAGGGACTTTGGCTTCTGTTCTGCAATAATATATTTTTAAAATTTGCTGAACTTTCTTTGGTTAATGGAATTATCTATGAATATTATGTTTATGGACATGTTTAACTTAGTTTAATTATTTATTGCTGCTGCAAGTAGGAACATTGTTCCATTTTTTTAACATATGACAATTAAACTCTGAACTCTTGCCTGTTGATAATCTCCAGGCTGCCGTGTGATTGTAAGCTGGGCCATGGTAGGTCAGGAGTAGTGATAGTTGGGAGGAATCCAGGAAAATACCCAGCCAGATCTCGGAATATAAGGCTGTAAATAGGGGAGAGTAGAGGAGAGAGGAGGGATGTCCCGGGGAAGCAGACCAGTCGACAGCCACAGAGCCACAGGGCAGGAGGATTCATTCCAGAGGGGTGGGAGTGAGAGGCAAAAGTCTCTTCAACATCTTAGTTTAGTTTAGAGATACAGTACGGAAACAGGCCCTTCGGCCCACCGAGTCCGTACCGACCAGCAATCCCTGCACACTTGCACAAACCTACACACACTAGGGACAATTTTCAATTTTACCGAAGCTGATTAATCTACAAACTTGTGAGGAAACCAGAGCTCATGGAGAAACCCCATGCAGTCACAAGGTGGCTTTTCAAACTCCGTAAAGACAGCACCCGTTGTCAGGATCGCTGGCGCTATGAGGCAGCAGCTCTACCCGCTGCGCCACCGTGCTGCCCTTATTCATCAAGCGCTCTTCAGAAAATGAAGAGGTCTTCTCCCCCACCTGAAGTCATCTGTACATTTTATGAGAGGGGGATGTGGAGAGAGTACAGAATGTACAATAAAGTTCTCTAAAACTGAGGAGCCAGTGGTCAGGAAGGATGAAGCTCTCCACAAGATGGACTCAAAAACTTGGAGTAACTCAGCGGGTCAGACAGCATCTCTGGAGAAAAGGAATCAGCGACCTTTCAGGTCAAGAATCTTTGAAGGGTCTCGATCAGAATGTTCACCCATTCCTTCTCTCCAGAGATACTGTCTGACCCGCTGAGTTACACCAGCATTGCATTTGGTGTCTACCACAGTTGGACTGAGTCTTGATGACCGCCTGCCAATGATTAGCTGAGCACTGTCCATTCACACAGACCTGCCCTGACAATGGGCACTGAGTAGGGTCGCCAACTTCCTCACTCCCAAATACAGGTCAAGGTGACGTCACCGCTCCAAGCCCCACGCCCCGTGTGACCTCACCCAGCCAGCGGCCACATGCTCCTGCTCCACCAATGGCCGCCGCCCGGGCTGGGTGAGGTCACGTGGGGCGCGGGGCGGTGACGTCACCCTTTGTCCCTTATTTGAGAGTGAGGATGTTGGCAACCCTACTAATACGGGACAAACTAATTTAGCCCAAAACACGGGATGTCCTGGCTAATACGGGCCAGTTGGTGACCATCTTACCAGGCATGGCCTCTGGGTGGTATCACAAAATGCTGGAGTCACTCAGCGGGTCAGGCTCTGGAGAGAAGGAATGGGTGACGTTTCGGGTCGAGACCCTTCTTCAGACTGAAGAAGGCATGGCCTCTGAGTGAATGACTGATGTATTTGTCATCCCCAGCAGTTGCACCAGGGCCCTGGAGAGAGGAAGTGGGTTTGGTACTCGCATGTGATTTTACAGGTTGCGTGACTCTGCACTTATCTACTTGTTCTGAGAGCTGTGAGCAAACAGTGCTGTGTTAACCGTGGCTACAGGAGCTGGGATCAGAGAGCTGAACCAAGACCACAGACCAGACCAGCTCCTAACAGTCAGAGTGCTTCACCCTACAGGTAGGTAGGTAGGTAGGCAGAGGGGGCCTGTAGAGTGGGTGGGTGTGTGGGGAGAGACGTAAGCTACTGATGAAGCGATACTGTATACTGTCAGGCAGACACGTAACTAAGCATCAGGCAGCCCCACACAACCACAGCACTGCTCTCAGCAGTATTCCACAATGATTTATTTCATTAAGCTGCACCCGGTGATTCCCAATTGGAAGTTGAGTCTGAAGAAGGGTCCCGACCAGAAACGTCACCTATCCATGTTCTCCACAGATGCTGCCTGACCCGCTGAGTTACTCCAGCACTCTGTGAAACGTCACCTATCCATGTTCTCCACAGATGCTGCCTGACCCGCTGAGTTACTCCAGCATTCTGTGTCTATCTTCGATTTAAACCAACGTCTGCAGTTCTATCCCACACAAAGGGTATGAATTGATATGTTTGTAGAGAGAGCAGGAAGCGGTCTCTGGCACTCCGATGGGTACAGTGTGCCAGGGTGTGGAGAGGGGGAGTGGGCTGGAGAGGGCAGTAACAGGCAGCCCAGTGTGCTGGGCACTGTGCCAGGGTGAGGACAGGGCAGTAACAGGCAGCCCGGTGTGCTGGGCACTGTGTCAGGGTGAGGACAGGGCAGTAACAGGCAGCTTGGTGTGCTGGGCACTGTGCCAGGGTGAGGAGGGGGGTGTTACACAGCCAGGGTGCTGGGTGAGGAGGGGGCAGTAACAGGCAGCTTGGTGTGCTGGGCACTGTGCCAGGGTGCGGACAGGTCAGTAACAGGCAGCCCGGTGTGCTGGGCACTGTGTCAGGGTGCGGACAGGGCAGTAACAGGCAGCCCGGTGTGCTGGGCACTGTGCCAGGGTGAGGACAGGGCAGTAACAGACAGCCCGGTGTGCTGGGCACTGTGCCAGGGTGAGGACAGGGCAGTAACAGGCAGCCCAGTGTGCTGGGCACTGTGCCAGGGTGAGGAGGGGGGTGTTACACAGCCAGGGTGCTGGGTGAGGAGGGGGCAGTAACAGGCAGCCCAGTGTGCTGGGCACTGTGCCAGGGTGAGGAGAGGGCAGTAACAGGCAGCCCAGTGTGCTGGGCACTGTGCCAGGGTGAGGAGAGGGGTGTTACATGGCCTGTTGTCCTCGTTGTGGGAGCTGCAGGCGGGACAGTTTCAGCAGCTCAGTGCACAAACGTGCAGAAGGGGAAGGGGAGGAGCAATCCCACTGCTGAACAGAAGCAACTCTTTACATCAGGACTTCCTGATATTGTGGACAGTACACAGCTTCTCAGCAGCAGTTAGGAAGTAGCCGGGACCATTCGCTGGGAGAGCAGGCGGCTGAGCTTGAGCCCGTGACGTAGGGTGAGTACTGGGCAGCCACATCTGGTGTCCTCAGGGAACCTCTGGAGTTGCAGGCGTGTTTGTAGTTGCTGCCCGGCCCCAGTGCTGTGGGATTACTTAGCCCTGTGTTCTGGCCTTGCAGGAATGCACAGAGCCATGGGCATCTCTCCAGTGCAACGTCTCTGCCTCTGATTGCTCACCCTTGGCTCCCCAACCCTGTTCCTGTTTCTGTCTCCTCCGTACATTGCCCATGTGCGCGGTCCTCTACCTTAAAGTTTGATTCAGTGCCCCCTCGTTAAATACCCTGCCTTTGGGCTTCGTTGAGTTTAGTTCATTGTCACGTGTACCGAGGTACAGTGAAAAGCTTTTTGTCGTGTGCTAACCAATCAGCGGAAAGACAGTACATGATTACAATTGATCCATCCACAGTGTACAGATACATGATAAAGGCAATAATGTGAATAATGTTTAGTGCAACATAAAGCCATTAGAGTCTGATAAAAGATAGGCTGACGACCTCCAATGAGTATTTCAAGACTGCTCTCTGGTTGTGGTAGGATGTTTCAGTTGCCTGAAAACAACTAGGAAGAAACTGTCCCTGCGTTTTCACACTTCTGTACCTTTTGCCGGATGGGAGAGGGGAGGAGGGAGTGGCCAGGGTGAGACTGGTCCTTGACTATGCTGCTGGCCTTGCCGAGGCAGCGTGAGGTGCAGTGTTGGTGAAATTGTTCTTGTGCTTGTTGCAGGGAGCACAGTGATGGAGCCCAAGGGGCCTGAGCCAAGCAGACGTCCAGTGGAAGGCATGCCCAATGGGGGGTCTGTGGCCAGGCAAAGGATGTCCAGCTTTGCGTCTCCGCTGAAAGTCGCCTGCCGCATCCGCCACAAGTACCTGGTGATGAAGAGGCGGAGGGTTAGCACCGAGCAGCGGGAGCCTGGCGATGGGGACAGGCCGGGGGTGAAGGGGCAGGAAGGCCAGTATCGAGGGGCCAGGAGCAGGGCCAAGCAGGCAGAGTACTTCACCTTCGACAAGATCCCAGTCAGGCCCACCAAGAAGAGGCACTCACGCAAGAAGCGCAGAGTCCTCTACCCAAATGACAGCCGCAAGTACCTACCCGAGAAGAAGAAAAGCAAGGCCAAGCACTGCCTCTTCCTGCTGAGTGTCATTGTGTTCTTCCAGATATACAACGCCATCGAGAACCTGGATGACAATGTGCTCAAGTATGACTTGGCAGGGCTGGAGAAGACACTGAAGAGGGAGGTGTTTGGGCAGGCAGTTGCCATTGACAGTGTGATGGACCTGCTGAATGACTACCTGGCCACTCACAGTCACAACAAGCCGCTGGTGCTCTCTGTCAATGGGCCCATTGGGGTGGGCAAGAGCCTGGTGGGCAGACTGCTGGCCAAACACTTCCGCTCAGTGCTGAGTGACGAGCTGGTGTTCCAGTACTTTGTGCTGCATCACTGCCCGACCCACGACAACGTGAGCAGCTGTCAGCAGGAGCTGCAGACGGTCATCTCAGAGATGGTCAGCCGTGCCGAGGATGAGGAGAAGATCCCGCTGCTCATCTTCGACGAGGTGGAGTTCATGCAGCCCGCCCTCCTGGACTTCTTGTACAACCTCTTCCAACCCAACCAGACCAACGAGTTCCTCAATGTGGTGTACGTATTGATCAGCAACTACGGGCAGGCCGAGATAACCAAGTTTGTTCTGCACAATGCTTCTAGCGGCGTGACCCAGCAGCCAGCAAAGTCTGAGGAGCTCCTGTTCACGGTGCAATCTTCACTGGTGCACATCCACCCTCTGTGGAACCACGCCGACATTGTACCCTTCACCCTGCTCCACAAAAACCACATCCTGGACTGCTTCTTGGAAAAGATGATGGCGGAAGGATTCTACCCAGACCCTGCCCATCTGGACAAGCTGTCTGCTGAGCTGAATTACTACTCTGTTGGCGAGCTGCAGTATTCTGTACACGGCTGCAAACACGTAGACTCCAAGGTGAACCTCTTGCATTGATGACTGAGGCTGATTCTCAGTAACGCCTCGTGCTGCCAGGGATGTGCACAGCTGGATGACTGGAGGGGCTTTGGGACATTCACTGTGCTCTCTGGTTGCCCCTGGCTCTAGGTTTACTAATGGAATGGCAAAGGGCAGGTGTGTTGGATACTCACATGCTCACTAACTCTAACCAGACCACGCTACACACATGGAGTAACTGTGCAAAGGGAATGGCAATTCATCAAACCTCTGTCTACTGTTCACTTTCTGTCAAGAGAAATATCTGTTGTTGCTAAAATGAAGTAGCCATTTCAAAAGCAAAGTGAGTGCTGTGAATGTTGTGCCTCAGGCAAGTGTTTACACTGAGTCTGTGCAGATCTGTGTACATGTCCAGTCTGTGTTAGTGTCCACACTGAGTCCATGCTGTACATGTCCAGTCTGTGTTAGTGTCTACACTGTTAGTGCTGTACAGTACATCAGTGTCTGGTCTGTGTTACAGTGTCCACACTGTTAGTGCTGTACTGTCCAGTCTATGTTACACTGCCCACACTGAGTCTGTGCTGTAAATGTCCAGTCTGTGTTAGTGTCCACACTGTTAGTGGTGGACTGTCCAGTCTATGTTACACTGCCCACACTGAGTCTGTGCTGTACACAGGTAGTTGGTCACATATTATTGTATCTGCAGTTAAATGAGATGGTAGTGCCTAACCCTGCTTGACTCTAAACTGCAAAGCCGACAGGCATTTTCTATTCTTGAATTGTGTTTGTAGGTCAGACCCACACCAAGAGGCGGCCTCAGCATGTACGACTGCACTGTGGTGACATATTATCATGCTTCTCATCTGCAGTTAAACTGGCTGAATGGGGCCGGTGTGCGTGGTAATTACATTGTTTGCACCCGCTTGCTTTCACAGACCAACGAGAGAGAGAGAGAGAGAGAGAGAGGCCGAGGCTCATTTGCACAGAATGCAAATTCTGCAACAGCTCGTGAACATGAGCTCGCCCAGACCCGGGCCCAGACCCGGGCCTGCCCGCAGTGAATGACCACGAGCTCACCCAGACCCGGGCCCAGACCCGGGCCCAGACCCGGGCAATGTGTTAAAGGGGAGCGAGAGCCCGCAGTGAATGACCACGAGCTCACCCAGACCCGGGCCCAGACCCGGGCCCAGACCCGGGGCCTGCCCGCAGTGAATGACCACGAGCTCACCCAGACCCGGGCCCAGACCCAGGCCGGCCCGCAGTGAATGACCACGAGCTTGCCCAGACCCGGGCCCAGACCTGGGCCGCCCCGCAGTGAATGACCACCAACACAGCAAGCTGGCAGCACCCAGAGTGGTTGCAGGAACACAAAGACCCTCACCCTCTTCCTGCTGCACTCTCAATGCCCAGACCCCTGGCACACAGCACAAGCTGGCTCTCGCTCCCCTTTAACACATTGCCTCCATCTGAAAGAGTAAAGGGCCGCTTCTGTTAGGCCACCCCACCCAACCCACCCCCTCACTCCACTGCCCCACCCCCCCCCTCACCCCATCCCACCCCCTCACCCCACCAAACCCCCATCCCACCCCACCTCAACCCATCACCCCACCCCACCCCCTCACCCCACCCAACACCCCCATCCCACCCCACCTCACCCCATCACCCCACCCCACCTCACCCCATCACCCCACCCCCTTACCCCAGCCCACTGCCCCACCCAACACCCCCATCCCACCCCACCTCACCCCATCACCCCACCCCCTCACCCCACCAAACCCCCATCCCACCCCACCTCACCCCATCCCACCCCACCCCCTCACCCCACCAAACCCCCATCCCACCCCACCTCACCCCATCACCCCACCCCACCCCCTCACCCCACCCAACACCCCCATCCCACCCCGCCTCACCCCACCCCCTCACCCCACCAAACCCCCATCCCACCCCACCTCACCCCACCCCCTCACCCCACCCCACTGCCCCACCCACCACCCCATCCCACCTCACCCCACCCCCACACCACCCCACCCTCTCACCACACCCCACTGCCCCACCCACCCCCTCACTACACCCCACTGCCCCACCCACCACCCCATCCCACCCCACCCCACCCCCACACCACCCCATCCCACCCCACTCCACACCCTCACCCCACCCACCACCCCCTCACCCCCCGCACCCGACCTCACTCCCTCACCCCATGCCCCCATCCCACCCCACCGCTCCCAACCCCCTCACCCCATCCCACCCATCACCCCCCAACCCACCCCCTTCACCCAACCCACCCCACCCCTGCACTCCACCCCCCCCCCAACACCCCATCCCCCCCACCCCACCTAACCCCAGAAACATAGGAGTTAGTTAGTTAATGCAGTCCTCCAGTGTGGTTTTAAGGCTAAACGCTGCAATGGGTGGGAATACTCCAATTCCTCAGCGAGTATGTGTGAAACTGGTTGTTGAAGGAACTGTGACACGGTGTGGGTGAAGTTCAAGAGCCGCAGGATGTTTAATGCAGAAGAGGAAGCAAGCACTGAACGTCAGTCAGTCAGTCAGTGAGCGAGCCCAGCTTGCTTGTCCACAGCGGCCTACCGCACTCCCACATTTCCCCGTGCGAGTGGACACCAGGAGGATATAACCCGCAAATATCCCTCTTTTTACTGCTCAGCAGAGGTGGTGCTTTTGCGGATCCTGGCACCAGCTCTGCTGGGAAGTCAATGGTCACCATTGAGTTCACGGTCAGTATGTTTGAACAGTAACTTCATTCAGTCGGATGAGTGTCTGATTAAATTTAGCAACACTTCCTGCTGAAAGTCTAGATTGCACAACAGCTAACGTTAACCAGGGGCATTGTGGTGTGCTATAGCTCACTGTGGCAGCACTTTCACAACAGCTAACGTTAACCAGGGGCATTGTGGTGTGCTACAGCTCACTGTGGCAGCACTTTCACAACAGCTAACGTTAACCAGCGGCATTGTGGTGTGATACAGCTCACTGTGGCAGCACTTTCCTTTCCCTAAAACAAGCCACGCTGGTCAAAAGAGCAAACGTCATGTGCCTGAAAAGCAGAAATGTTTAAGAATGGGACCTGCAGGAAGGAACTGCAGATGCTGCTTTAAAACGAAGATAGTCACAAAGTGCTGGAGTAAGTCAGCGGGACAGGCAGCATCTGTGGAGAGAAGGAATGGGTGACTTTTCGGGTCGAGACCCTTCTTCAGACTGGGATGTTGTGGGGGTGGGGATAAAGGATGTGATTTAGTTATTGAGGGACATATAGTTTCCAAAGTTGTGTCATTTTAAGAGAGTGAATCCTCAGGGCCCCTGCTGTTGACATTACTCATCACACGTCTCGTTTCCGTGAGTCTTCTCTCTGGGCTGCCCACAGTTCCAGTCACACTGGCGAGACACCTCAGCAAGTGAGTGGGCCCTGATCGCAGGTCAATGATTCACCAAAACCCCATCTGGCCCCCTGCGAGAGTCACACAGCGTGGAAACAGGCCCTTTGGCCCAACTTGCCCACGCACAGACCGTTCCCTCCGCAACCCCCTGGTTAACTAATCCCTTCCCCCTCCCCAGGTACCTCCCCCTGCAACCGCAGGAGATGCAACACCTGTCCCTATACCTCCTCCCTCGACTCTGTCCAGGGACCCCGACAGTCATTTCAGGTTAGGCAGAGGTTCACTTGCACCTCCTCCAACCTCATCTACTGTATCCGCTGTTCAAGATGTGGACTCCAATACATCAGCGAGACCCAATACAGACAGGTCGATCGTTTCGCGGAACACCTTCGCTCAGCCCGCGTGAACCAGCCTGATCTCCCAGTTGCTGGACACTTTAATTCTCCTTCCCATTCCTACACAGATCGTAAACGCAAATTGGAGGAACAGCATCTCATATTTTGCTTGGGCAGCTAAGAGCCCTGTGACATGAATATTGATTTCTCTCACTTCACGTAACCCTGGCATTCCCTCTCTCTCCATCCCTCCCCCACCCAAGTCACACCAGCTTCTCGTTCTCACCCAACAAACAGCTAACGATGACCTGTTTCCTTGATCGTCATTACTTTTTTACATATCTTTCATTCATTGTTCTTTATCTCTCCACATCACCGTCTATATCTCTCCTTTCCTTTATCCCTAATCAGTCTGAAGAAGGGTCATATCCCGCTAAACTTGTCCTATCCATATACCTGTCTAATTATTTCTTAAACATTGCAATAGTCCCTGCCTCAACTACATCCTCTGGCAGCTCATTCCATATACCCATCACCCTTTTGTGTGAGAAAGTTACCCTCAGATTCCTATTAAATCTTTCCCCCTTCATCTTAAACCTGGGGCCTCTGGTTCTCAATTCCCTTGCTCTGGGCAAGAGACTCTGTGCGTCTACCCGATCTATTCCTCTCATGATCTTATACACCTCCATAAGATCACCCCACGTCCTTGTGCGCTCCAAGGACTAGAGTCCTAGCCTGCTCAACCTCTCCCTGTAGCTCACACCCTTGAATCCTGGCAACATCCTCATAAAATGTGACTGTTTACCAGCCCCATCTCTGTTCCCTGTTACTGTTCACCAGCATCCATTGCATCAGTTAATCTCACCCACATCCTAGCCTAACACATCCCTGCCCTGTTCCCTCCCTGCTTTTTATATCTTATTTATCTCTTTCACTACCTTGAAAGGTTGGTTTCCTGAAGCACCACCTGTTTCCCTCACATAACCCCATTCCCACCTGAAGATGCTGCCTGACCCGCAGAGTTACACCAGCACTTTGTGCCTTTTCTTGTAAACCAGAGTCTGCAGTTCCTGGTGGCTCCACACTACCCTACATTTCCACACAACCCTCTACCCTCCACACTGCATGTCTCCCCACAATGCTGTGTGTTGAACGGCCCCTGTCTCAACACTACATGTGGAAATATAGAACTGTGGATGTTGGTTCATACACAAAAGGACTCAAAATGCTGGAGGAACTCAGTAAGATCCTGACCCAAAACGTCACCTATCCATGTTCTCCACAGATGCTGCCTGACCCGCTGAGTTACTTCAGCACTCTGTGAAACGTCACCTATCCATGTTCTCCACAGATGCTGCCTGACCCGCTGAGTTACTCCAGCACTCTGTGAAACGTCACCTATCCATGTTCTCCACAGATGCTGCCTGACCCGCTGAGATACTCCAGCACTCCGTGTCCTTACTTCTGCATGTGTTCACCTATGAAGTGGCAGGTTAGGCTGTTAATACCTTTCATCGATTTTGCAACCAAGGAAGCTATTCTTTTGTGAAATCTATCTGCATTATTTAAGCTGCTGCCCATCTCTGCTCCAGCAGTCACATGCTGCTCCCACCACAACAGTGCACCTAATACTCACAATTCACTGCACGTGTGGCCAGTGTTGACTTCACCTACCACACATCCATCTCCAACCTCACATCTCCCACATCCCTTGTACATCCATCAAGTATATATCTGCTCGTTATATATCCTGCACAAGTATATACTTTGCTTAGAGTCATAGATTCATACAGGACGGAAACTGGCCCTTTGGCCCAACTCATCCATGCTGACCGATGCAGCCCATCTAAGCATGTCCCATTTACTTGCGTTTTGCCCAGATCCCTCCAAACATTTTATTTCTCACCTTAAACTCATGCCCTCTAGCTCCAAGACAATGTATTCATCTTACCTATTCTCCTCGTGGATTTACACACCTCTTTCAGGTCGCCTCCCCAACCTCTCCCTGTACCTCCCTCTCTCAGGTCTGCCAATATCCTCGTCAATTTTCTCTGCACCCTTTACAACTTAATGGCATATTTCCTACAGCACAAACTAAAACTGAACACACTATTCCAAGTACGGCCTCAACGACATCTTATACAATTATAACATAATGTCCCAACTTCTATATTCCCTCACTGATGAAGGCCAATGTGCCAAAAGCTTTCTTCACCACCCTGTCTACCTGTGACACCACTTTAATGGTACTCCAAGATCCCTCTGCTCTACAATATTCCCCAGGGCCCTGCCAGTTCACTGTGAAGGACCTGCCCTGGTTTGACTTCCCAAAATGCATTCATGTTATACATCTGTTCAATTATCATGGCAACTTTTATACATCACAGCCGTAATTCAAGCTCATTTTTCCCCTAGCCACACAGGTTTAACACACCACGTTACACACGCAGGTTGTTCGAAATCCACCCAAGATATATCCGGCTGATAATTGTTCCAAGCTGTTTACCTTGCCAGTTATAAAGTTGTTTAGACAACCTCTCCTTGAACACACAGAAACTGCACACCCTACCGAGTGCACGTATACCACCACAGCACATCCAGCTGTTTTACATTTGGCTTGTGGCATTGCCCCTCAGTCACCTCTCCATTGTATTCACCAACCATTACCTGCTCAGCTAATGATTCACCACACCTAGTTTACACACCTAGTTTACACCCATCCTAGATTACAACCCACCCATTGTACACTCCACCTATTACATATATACCAGCCAACATGCACCCTCCCACAGTACACCCAAGATGGAGGACAATTTGATTCTACTCTGCCTCTGAGATGGGTAATAAAGGCAGTGTGGAAACCACAGTCTGTGGTGACTGGTGGGGCAGTGGGTGGTTTGTGAAGTGGTGCGTTTCTTTCACTCATACGCAAGGCTTCTGTGCTCCAATGCATGGCTCCAAGTTTGATAATACCCTCCTCAACAGCAAGGCAGTGGTCAGTCTCTTCATGGATGCACTCCTTCACCAAACATGCCTCTCGGGATATGAGAAGTGGTCTATTTCTCTAACGTCGCTGTGAATCTTCATTTTTGGAGGATGCTGTGGTATTGCAAGGCCTTTACCCTATTCACGTTATTCCCTTTAGCATGTATCTGTACACTGTGGACGGCTCCATTGTAATCATGCAGTGACTTTCAGCTGACTGGTTAGCACGCAACAAAAGCTTTTCACTGTACCTCGTACACGTGACAATATACTAAACTGAAGTGAAACGGAACCTTGTGCATGTGGCTAAGGTCCACATCAGCTGTACCTCAGTGAACAAGACATTGATGCCTTGCAGTGCACACAGATATAAGCATCATCTATATACGGAGGCTCAACCTCTGATGTTAACATGACTTATATTCACTGTGCATTATACATAATACATATAGACAATAGACAATAGACAATAGGTGCAGGAGTAGGCCATTCAGCCCTTCGAGCCAGCACCGCCATTCAATGCGATCATGGCTGATCACTCTCAATCAGTACCCCGTTCCTGCCTTCTCCCCATACCCCTCACTCCGCTATCCTTAAGAGCTCTATCCAGCTCTCTCTTGAAAGCATCCAACGAACTGGCCTCCACTGCCTTCTGAGGCAGAGAATTCCACACCTTCACCACTCTCTGACTGAAAAAGTTTTTCCTCATCTCCGTTCTAAATGGCCTACCCCTTATTCTTAAACTGTGGCCCCTTGTTCTGGACTCCCCCAACATTGGGAACATGTTTCCTGCCTCTAATGTGTCTAATCCCCTAATTATCTTATATGTTTCAATAAGATCCCCCCTCATCCTTCTAAATTACAGTGTATACAAGCCTAATTGCTCCAGCCTTTCAACATACGAGTCCCGCCATTCCGGGAATTAACCTAGTGAACCTACGCTGCACGCCCTCAATAACAAGAATATCCTTCCTCCTATCCTCAACTCCTCTTGTTATGAAGGCCAACATTCCATTGGCTTTCTTCACTGCCTGCTGTACCTGCATGCTTCCTTTCAGTGACTGATGCACTAGGACACCCAGATCTCGTTGAACATCCCCTCTTCCTAACTTGACACCATTCAGATAATAATCTGCCTTTCTATTCTTACTTCCAAAGTGAATAACCTCACACTTATCTACATTAAACTGCATCTGCCATGTATCCGCCCACTCACACAACCTGTCCAAGTCACCCTGCAGCCTTATTGCATCTTCCTCACAATTCACACTACCCCCCAGCTTAGTATCATCTGCAAATTTGCTAATGGTACTTTTAATCCCTTCATCTAAGTCATTAATGTATATCGTAAATAGCTGGGGTCCCAGCACCGAACCTTGCGGTACCCCACTGGTCACTGCCTGCCATTCCGAAAGGGACCCATTTATCCCCTCTTTGCTTTCTGTCTGTCAACCAATTTTCTATCCATGTCAGTACCCTACCCCCAATACCATGTGCTCTAATTTTGCCCACTAATCTCCTATGTGGGACCTTGTCGAAGGCTTTCTGAAAGTCGAGGTACACCACATCCACTGACTCTCCCCTGTCAATTTTCCTAGTTACATCCTACACCCTACCCATTCCCAGCTCATCTATTACCATTCATTACACATACCTCCCATTATACATCCCATGATATACTCTAGCCATGTTACACCTGCCATCCATATACCTCCCACATTATATATCTGCCCATTATGTAGAAATGAGGAACTGCAGATGCTAGTTAATACACAAAAGGACAAAGTGCTGGAGTAACTCAGTGAGTTAGAGCCTCTCGGGAGAGGTGTGGATAGGTGACATTCCTCAGACTAATGGAAGGAGGGGAGAGGGAAGCTGGAAAAGGGGAGAGGCAGGACAAAGCGTGGTTGGTAATAGGTAGGCACAGGCGAAGGGGGGCTTTGATAGGCAATGGTTGGAACAAAGGCCAGAGATAAAAGCAGAAGGTGTGAGATAGGATTGAAGAGTTGTGGATTATGCAAGAAGCAGGCGAGGAGGGCAGGAGGGCAGCCATTATGCAGCCACTCAATCTGCATCCTTCCCATTCTATACACACATATTATATCTATAATTATACACTCTGCTCATTTAACATCGCATCCATTACCCTCATTATAAAAGGACACAAAGTGCTGGAGTAACTCAAGTGTTTGTTTGTTTTACATATTGAATGGTTTCCACAGCAGGCTATTTCTATCAAAGGTATCGACATGCACAAGCAGCCTCAATTGCTATTTCGACTTCCTCTGATACTCAGAGTTCAGAAGCCCCCTACCCCTGTTCTGGCCAGCTGAACTGCAGCTCAACCCGAAACTTTACCTATTCCTTCTCTCCAGAGATGCTGCCTGACCCGCTGAGTTACTCCAGCACTCTGTGAAACGTTACCCATTCCTTCTCTCCAGAGATGCTGCCTGACCCGCTGAGTTACTCCAGCACTCTGTGAAACGTTACCTATTCCTTCTCTCCAGAGATGCTGCCTGACCCGCTGAGTTATTCCAGCATTTTGTGTCTATCTGCAGGGGAGCAATGGTCCAAAGGGATGAGAGTGACCAGAGGACCATTGGTGTTGTGTGGAGCATGACGTGGCATTGACCATTGGTGTTGCGTGGAGCATGATGTGGCGTTGACCATTGGTGTTGTGTGGAGCATGATGTGGCATTGACCATTGGTGTTGTGTGGAGCATGATGTGGCGTTGACCATTGGTGTTACGTGGAGCATGACATGGCGTTGACAGCAGCGTGGAGCATGATGTGGCGTTTACCATTGGTGTTGTGTGGAGCATGATGTGGCGTTGACTGGCAGTGTGGAGACCAGAGCTGTACTGCCCTCTCCAGGCGAGCCCCAGGTATCCGTGAGCCACATCAAGCCGACTTCATCCCCAACATTGGCCCAAGCTGACAGGCGTCCACTCTGTATCTGTCAATCCTGGGCCATACCTGACCTCTATCCACCTATTTGCATCTATCCAGGCCAGCATTTACATACATTCACACAATGTTGAAAGAAAGATTCATGCTGCATATGTACACATTTGCTAAATAGCTGAGAGCAATGAGCTCTTCCAACAGGTCATTGATCTGGAGAATGAATGTTTAGTTTAGTTTAGAGATACAGGATTGAAACTGGCCCTTCAGCCTAGCAAGTCCACACTGACCGTTGATCACCCATTCACACGAGTTCTATGTTCTCCCACTTTCACATCCACTCCCTACACACGAGGGGCAATTTACAGAGACCAATAAACCTACACCCTGCATGTCGTTGGGAAGTGGACGTCGGAAGCTTGCAGGCCCTGCCCTGGGTGGGGGCCAACATCAGGAGCTCCGGCAGCGGCAGCGTCTTCTCCCGCCCCTAATCGCGGGGCTTGGGTTGGCCCGCTGCGGACCTTTCACCGTCCGGCACGGCCTGGAATAGGCCGCGGGATTTTCTCCGCCCGGAGGGGGCTTCAATGTTGGGAGCCCCGACCGACCCGACGTGGCAACTCCAACAGCCTGACCGTGGGAGAAGACGGCAGGGGAAGAGAAAAGACATTCTGGCCTTCCATCACAGTGAGGAGGGACTGGAGGAGACTCACTGTGATGGATGTTTCTTTTTTGTTTTGTGTTGGTTTTGTGATTGTGTGTGTTATTGCTTTGTTTTTATTGCTCTTATTGTTGGACTGTGGGTAACGGAATTTCATCCAAAAGACATGATTTTTTGGATAACAATAAAGGCGATTCTGATTCTGATTCTGATGTGGGCGGAAACTGGAGCACCTGGAAGAAACACACGTGTGAAAGGGGAAACGCGCAAACTCTACACAGGCAGCAGCTGAGGTCAGGATGGAGGCCGTGTGTCTGGTTTAGAGAGGCAGCAGCAGCTGAGGTCAGGATGGAGGCCGTGCGTCTGGTGTAGAGAGGAAGCAGCCATTCCAGCTGTGCCACAAGCAGACATTGCGATGAAGGGCACCAGCCTCCCTGACCAATCATTCCTGCACAATTTGAGTCTCACTCACAACATCCTCTGCCCTTATTCATAAAGTGCTGGAGTAACTCAGCAGGTCAGGCAGCATCTCAGGAGAGAAGGAATGGGTGACGTTTCGGGTCGAGACCCTTCTTCAGTCTGAAGAAGGGTCTCGACCCGAAACGTCACCCATTCCTTCTCTCCTGAGATGCTGCCTGACCTGCTGAGTTACTCCGCACTTTGTGAATAAATACCTTCGATTTGTACCAGCATCTGCAGTTATTTTCTTACACACCCTCTGCCCTTGGGACATCAGCCACATTGCACTCCCTGGTCCATGCCCACCGATGATCACCCGTACAATAGTTCTATCCAGCACACTAGGGACAATTTGCAGAAGCCAATTAACCTAACAAACCTGTGTAAGGAGGAACTGCAGATGCTGGTTTACACCAAAGATAGACACAAAAAGCTGGAGTAACTCAGCGGGACAGGCAGCATCTCTGGAGAAAAGGAATAGGTGATGATTCAGGTCGCGGCCCTTCAGTCTGATGAAGGATCTTGACCTGAAACATCACCTATTTCTTTACTCCAGCGATGCTGCCTGACCAGCTGAGTTGCTCCAGAATTTCTGTTAACCTACAAACCTGCACGTCTTTGGAATGTGGGAGGAAACCGGAGAAACCCCACGCGGTCACAGGGAGAACGT
Organism: Rhinoraja longicauda; assembly: GCF_053455715.1. Classification (NCBI taxonomy): domain Eukaryota; kingdom Metazoa; phylum Chordata; class Chondrichthyes; order Rajiformes; family Arhynchobatidae; genus Rhinoraja; species Rhinoraja longicauda. The sequence goes on along the minus strand of NC_135983.1, from coordinate 29,193,365 downwards.
ACAAACTCTACACAGAGGGCACCCATATTCAAGATCAAACCTGGATCAAATTATAGTTCTTAAAGCATTATGAACCACCAATAGAGGGATTGAGAATAATCAGTGCTGGGGTTCGAGGGGCAGGGGCCAAGGTTCATCAGGGCCCGACATGCAGAGCACGGATAAATGACATCCCTCTTTTGCGGCACGGTGGCACAGCGATTGAGTTGCTGCCTTACAGCGCCTGAGATCGGGGTTCAATCCCGACCACAGGTGCTGTCTGTATGGAGTTTGTACGTTCTCCCCGTGACCACGTGTATTTTTTCCGAGATCTTCGGTTTCCCCCCGCACTCAAAAGACGTACAGGGTTGCTGGTTAATTGGCTTGGTATAAATGTACATTGCCCCTAGTGTGTGTAGGATAGTGTTCGTGTGTGGGAATCACTGGTACGTGCGGATTCAGTGGGTCGAAGGGCCTGTTTCTGCACTGTATTTCTAAACTAAACTAAGATGAAAGGACAGAAGGTGTAAGACAAAATGATTGAAGAGTTGTGAATTGTGAAGCTAGAGGAAGGAATGTAAGTTCCAGGAGAGGGAGAAAGGAGAAATGGATGTGAGTGCAGGTGGGGCACAGGGGGGACAGGTGGTGCGGGGAACGGGGTGAGTATATGGGGAAGAAGGGAGAGGGGGAGCATTAAGCAGTTCCTAAAATTGGAGAATTCAATGTGCAAACCATCGTAACTATCAATGTGCAAACCAACGTATGCTACCCACGTGAAATATGAGGTGCTGTTCTTCCAATGTGCGTGGCATCACTGTGACAATGGAAGAGGCCCAGGACAGGAAGGTCGGTGTGGGAATGGGAAGGGGAGTTAAAGTGTTTGGCAACCGGGAGATGCAGTAGGCTTAGGCGCAGTGCCCATCACTTTCTCCCCATTCCAACATTGCTGACTGATTACAGTTTAGCTGTCACCTCTTCCCAGTCACTGGCTGGTCCTATCTCCAACATCTATAAATAGAACGTTCCCAGCGACTACGCCCACACCCACAGGAGCCGAGCCTACTCACTCCACAGGCCCATCCCAACCTTCAAAGACATTGCAGTCAACTGTGACCTCATTCCATCCACACACCTTTCCCTCTCAATGGTTATTGCTGCTGGCTATCAAAAGCCTCCACTTCTTGTGAACAATTGACTGAGTATCGGTTAGCTCTTGCAAACGAGTGATCTCATTTATCCGTGCTCTGCATGTCGGGCCCTGATGTACCCTGCCCCCTGCCCCATGCCCCTCGAACCCCAGCACTGATTATTCTCAATCCCTCTACTAGTCAAGTCAAGTCAAGTCAATTTATTTGTATAGCACATTTAAAAACAACCCACGTTGACCAAAGTGCTGCACATCTGACTAGGAAAAACATACAGAAACATACAGTGGCAGGCAGCCAAACACAACGGCGCGGCCATCTTGAACAAAATGTTAATTCAATCACCCACAGTCCAACAATAAAAGCACTAAACAGGCACCCAAATTACCCAACCCCAAAAACCCCCCAAAACACAGTCCAACAATAGAAGCATTAAATAGGCATTCAAATCACACACCCTAAAACCCCCAAAAACACAGTCCAACAATAAAAACATCAAACAGGCACTCAAACCACCCAACCCCAAAAAAACACTAGTGGTTCATAATGTAAGATTCTAGGGGGAGAAAGAGGCTGCCAAAGGAAGTCAAGGACAGTATAATACTACAAGAGAAGGTGTATAACATTGCAACGATTAGTGGGAAGCCAGAGGATTGGGAAGCTTTTAAAGAACAACAGAAGGTAACTAAAAAGGCAATATGGGGCGAAAAGATGAAATACGAAGGTAAGCTAGTTAATGAATGAATGAATGAATGAATGAATGAATGAATGAATGAATGAATGAATGAATACGTTTATTGGCCAAGTATGCATATACAAGGAATGTGCCTTGGTGCTCTGCTCACAAATGACAACACAAACATACAGTTAACAATTAAGAATAAAGCATAAACACATCAAAACAATAATGATACACCATTACAGTCTAAACCTGTGGGTGAAAATAAACCAGAGCAAAAAAGAGACTACAGACTTTGGCTTTGTTAATAACATAAAAGAAAGCAAGAGTCTCTTCAGTTCTATAAAGAGCAAGAAAGAGGCAAGAGTGGATGTTGGACCGATGGAGAATGATGCAGGAGAAGTGATAATGGGGAATGAAGAAATTGCAGAGGAGTTGAATAACCTTTTTGCATCAGTCTTCACAGTGGAAGACACCAGCAACGTGCCTGAAATTCAAGAGAGTCAGGGGGTGGAAGTTAGTGGAGTGGCTATTACCAGGGAGAAGGTGCTTGGGAAGCTGTAAGGGCTGAAGGTGATAAGTCAACTGGGCCGGATGGACTGCACCCTAGGCTTCTGAAAGAGGTGGCTTTAGAGATTGTAGAGGCATTTATAATGATACTAGAACAAGTGAACCTATTGGGCCCAAACCTCTCTGCATAAGTGCAGCACCCTCTCCTCTCCCTGTAGTTCAGGAACAAACGAGAATTTTAGCATATAGATTGTATAGATTGGAGGAATCACTAGAGTCAGGAGTGGTTCCAGATTATTGGAAAATTGTCAATATTACCCAGCTGCACAAAAAGGGAGCAAAGCAGAATAGTCCCCCCATTTCAGGGCACCATAATGTTTGGGACACATGGCCTCACAGGCGTTTGTAATTACTCAGGTGTGTTTAATTACCTCCTTAATGCAGGTATAAGAGAGCTCTCAACATCTGGTCTTTCCTCCAATCTTTCCAAAGACGTGCAGGCTTGTAGGTTAATTGGCTTCTGTAAATTAGAACTAGTGTACAGATGATTGTTGGTCTGCGCAGAATCGCTGGGCCGAAGGGCCTGTTTCCACACTGTATCCCTAAACTAAGAGAGATTCAAGAAGTCGAAAATGTATAATCTCCCTCTTTGCTGATCCAGCAAACAATTTCAGATAAGATATGTAAGATAAGATAAGATATGTACTCTCAGTGGAGAGTAAAATATGTTCTACTTTGCCCTATCAACAGCTTGTAAGTCAGTTAGAGTATGTTCGATCTATAGTAAAGATCTGTTCTGCCTAGCCCATAAAATGTTTGTAGAACAGGTATAGCACGACTTGGATATGAAATGAAGCTGCCTCAGAACTGTCCCATTACACATTCCCAATGTAGTAGCTACAAAGATAATTATATACAAAGCTTATATACAAAGCTGCAAAGTTAGACACAGAATTAAGCTACCGAGGAGACACGAGTGAGGGCCTCACCTATGATGGGATCGGAACCCCCGTTCCCTAAGGATGTCCTAGTATGGTACACCTCATCTTGGGCGCAGACGCGGCATAGACGGAGGAATTGGGAAGAAGTGCAGTGGAAATAGTTGTGGGAGTCAGTGGGTTTGTAATAGACATCAGTCACTATGTCAGTCCCAATTCCTCTGTCTACACCGCATCTGCGCCCAAGATGAGGTGCTCCATACTAGGACATCTGAGATGTCTTCATTCTTTAGGGAACGGGGATTCCCCTCCCTGATCTGGGACCATCCTCGTAAATCTTCCCCGTACCCTTTTGTGGTCTGCCGTTTCGGAAGTCAAGGATCTAATTCCATAGAGACCCAGTTCCCTGAGTTTGCTGATAAGGTTGGAGGAGAGTGTTGAACGCCGAGTTGTGGTCAATGAACCACAGCCTGGCGTATGTATTCTTATTGTCCAATTGTCCAGTGCAGAGTGGAGAACCAGTGAGATTGCATCCCTTGTTGACAATAGACAATAGGTGCAGGAAGAGGCCATTTGGCCCTTCGAGCCAGCACCGCCATTCAATGTGATCATGGCTGATCATTCACAATCAGTACCCCGTTCCTGCCTTCTCCCCATACCCCCTGACTCCGCTATCCTTAAGAGGTATTGTGTCTGTAATGTCGTGGGTCCAGGTCCTTCTATGGCAGATATGTTTTACAGATATGCGTCATGCATAACCTTTCAAAGCACTTCATCACCACAAACGTTAGTGCCACAAGCAATGCATCGAGGCATGTCAACTTACTCTTGTTCGGCACCAGTGTTATTGATGTCGTTTTAATGCACTTGGGAACCTTGGACAACAGTAATGAGGGATTGAAGATTTCCGCAAAAACTCCGTCCAGTTGGTCTGCACGGGTTTATAGAACTTGGCCAGGAGCACTCTGTTTGCTTCCCAGTTGCATCATACTGTACATCAGCATGCGGTGCAAAGTGAACAATAACAACGTGTTACAGAATTATAGCGTTACAGTTACAGAAAGTGCAGATTAACAAAATGCAAACACCCCACGAGGTAGGTCGGGAGATGGGGACTGGACCTTTAGTTTATGAGAGGTCTGTTTACAGCAGAGAAGCTGCATTTAAACATAACCTTTCTGCAGTTTGTCAGGTTTACATTTATTACTCGCCCACACACTGCTCAGGAATGTTTGCCGACGTTCAAGCTTTAATAAATCTTTGCGGCCGGGCAAGTGGGCGGCCCCGCCTGTCACTGGGTGAATGAGGGAGGGAAAATTCAAGCCCCAGCCCTGGAGCTCTGCGTGGATATAACCCGGGGACCGGGCAGCGAGAGGAGCACAGAGCACCGGAGAGAGAGAGAGAGAGGCAGAGAGAGAGAGAGAGAGGCAGAGAGAGAGGGAGAGAGACAGAGAGAGAGACAGAGAGAGAGACAGAGACAGAGAGAGACAGAGAGAGACAGAGAGAGACAGAGAGAGACAGAGAGAGACAGAGAGAGACAGAGAGAGACAGAGAGAGACAGAGAGAGACAGAGAGAGACAGAGAGAGACAGAGAGAGACAGAGAGAGACAGAGAGAGACAGAGAGAGCGAGGCCGGAGGCCGGGGACAGTGCGGCCAGAGGCCGGCATGTGCCGCAGCGCTGCGGGCCTTGCTCTGGCTCTGCCCTGGACGCCGAGTGGCGGTGCGGTGCGGCGGAGCCGGTGGCCGGGGGCCCGGTGAAGCGGCAGAGCCACCGCCAGGTGGGCGGGAGGAGGAGACGGAGGCCCCGGGCCCGGCGGGTGCTGTACCCAGCCTCGGGCCGGCGCTACCTGCCGCCGCGGCAACGGGACGGGCCCCGGCTCTGGCTGCTCGCCCTCGGCGCCCTGGTCGCGCTGCAGGTCTGCACCGAGCAGCCGGACGGGGAGGAGGGAGAGGCGGGCCCGCGGGACCCCCCGTGCCCGGCCCTGGCCCACAACTACAGCGGCGACACTGGTGGAGGCGGCCTGGGGCTGGGTCTGGGGCCGGGCTGGAGGCTGGGGCCCGGGGCCAGAGACGCCAAGGCCAAGGCCGGGCCCTGGAACCACTCGCAGCTGTCCTCAGGCCACAGAGAGCGGTGCTGAACGACCATCTGCCTCTGTGCAGACCATCCCTCGGACTACCCTTGATGGCACATTACCTTGCACTCAACCCTGATCATGTCTCTGCACACTGGGAATGTATTGTATTATCTTTCCGCTGCAATGTATTATCTTTCCGCCAGACAGACACGGAGTGCTGGAATAACTCAGCGGGTCGGGCAGCATCTGTGGAGAAAAGGAATGGGTGACGTTTCAGTCGAGACCCTTCTTCAGACTGTCTTTCCTCTGACTGGACAGCGCGCAACAAAAGCTTTTCTCTGTACATGACAATAAACTCCACTGGAACACACAGGCTCCAGGTCGGGCGGGCTGTGGTTAACTGTTTATTATGTGACACTGTTGTTAATGTTGACTTATTGTTTATTTATTGATCGTTAATGGTGCGGCCCATGTGCGGGATTTGCTGAATAAAAGAAAAAGTCAAAAGACAAAACGCGTGCGAGTGATATGTGGGGCGAGATGGGGATTAGAGAGTGCATGGACTCGGCGTGCCAACATGCCCAGAGCTGAGGGGGGGGGGGGGGGTGTCCACTCCCTGGTGACAAGGGTGCAGGCACCCAGTGGATTCCACCCACCTCGGCGGCTCAGAGCAAATAGCCTCACCCCGCTCAGTGAAGGGTGACTGAAGCATTCCTGGTTCCCTCTCCCCCAGCGGCTGCCCGGCATGCCGAGTGTTTCCAGCACCGCTCATCATTGCTGGAGTCCGCGTCCGTGCACCGCAGAGCATAGGCAGCTGCCTCTGCCTGTTCCCCTACAACATATGTTGTAGGAGCAGAATTAGGACATTTAATCCACCAATCATGGCTGATCTGGCTCTCCCTCTTAACCCCATTATCCTGCCTTCTCCCTGTAACCCCTGACACCAGTACTGCAAGAACCTGCCAAACTCCTCCTAAGAAATATCCAGTGACGGCCTCCACAGCCGTCTGTGGCAATGAATTCTCAGATTCACCACTTTATATAGTCCCCCCTCCCACCCCCACAAGTGCCCACCCCCTGTAACTGGCCCAGCTGTGTCCGTGTCTGCATCTTGCAGTCCGCATGCTGCTCCACAATGTAGCAGAGAGCAGAACAAATGCCCTCCCACCTCTGGTTCCCTTTCCTCTCCCTCTGAGGTTGGGGTTCACTGCTTGCTGCCACTCTTAATTACTGCACAAAGCATCTCTGCCTGTCTGTGACCACCCACACCAGGGGGGTTCAGAATGAATATCCAGCTTCTCAAAGGAGACCTCGTGTTACTGAAGGGGCAGGCGTGTTGCATCGTGATGAAGATTTTGTCCTGTACTTTAATGTAGGATTCATGGCTTAGTTGTTTGGATGCTGAGATGGGAGTTAGGGTTAAATTGTGTTCATTAGCTGTTTGCTGCTTCTGCCCTCTGGAGCCAGTCCAGACTGTGCTACAATGCTGCCATCCGGTGGACTTGGTTGGCAGGGTGCAGCAGCCCTTCGTTATTTGAAAATCAAATCATCTCCATACTTTCTCCCAAATGCTCACCTCTGGTCTAAACGCATCTGTTTATTTTCTACATTTTCAAGCTGGGTAGGTGTTTTAGAATGGGAATTTTGACATTAACTGCAGACAGGTGACATATTACCAGGGTATCATACCAAGTGAAATATTGCCAGCAAATCATCAGACAGTCATCAGGATATGTTACTTGCTTAATTACAGCCTCACTGCCAGGCAAACTCATCTTGGAGTTTGTGTTTTAAGTCTGTCAGTTTGAATTCCATCCCTTGACCCATCTGACCTTTCTAACTCTGAGTAACATGGACATCCCCTGGCGTGGTCGAGGATGCTCCGGCGCCGGCCCTCAGTGCAGGCCGCGGGCCTCAGTGAGTGCAGGCCGCGGGGCTCAGTGAGTGCAGGCCGCGGGCCTCAGTGCAGGCCGCGGGCCTCAGTGCAGGCCGCGGGCCTCAGTGCAGGCCGCGGGCCTCAGTGCAGGCCGCGGGCGGGCTGGCGGTTGGTTGTTGCCGGGCGACGGCGGGCCTGCGGGCGCGGGGTGATGACGATATTCCAGCGGGTGCGGGTTGATGATGGCGAGGCGGGCGGTTGCTGGGCGACCACGGGCGCGGACTGATGACGGCGGGAGGCTGGGACGGCCGCCATGACACTCCAGGGCGCCGCGCTACAGACCGGCAACAACGAGCTGCTTACATGTGAGTGGGGCAGTGGTATAGTTCAGCATTCGATTCAATTCGAGATACCAACGATTAAGACAGATGTGTATAGCAATTCATTCTTCCCTCGCACAATTAAAGCATGGAATGGTCTTCACCCTACTATAGTTACCTAACCAGACGCAACTAAGAAGCCCTTCTTGCTTAAGTCCACACTCCGCCACCTCCAGTTTAAATCCCTTTTGGAGGACCAAGAACCACGCACGGAAACAGACCCTTCGGCTCACCAAGTCATAGAAAAATAGGTTCAGGAGCCGACCATTCGGCCCTTCGAGCCAGCACCGCCATTCATTAGGATCATGGTTGATCATCCACAATCAGTAGGAAAAAAACTGCAGATGCTGGTTAAAATCAAAGGTAGACACACAATGCTGGAGTAACTCAGTTGCACGACCCGCTGAGTTACTCCAGCACTGTGTGTCTACTATTCACAATCAGTACCCCGTTGAAGGTATTTATTCACAAAATGCTGGAGTAACTCAGCAGGTCAGGCAGCATCTCAGGAGAGAAGGAATGGGTGACGTTTCGGGTTGAGACCCTTCTTCAGACTGATGTCAGGGGGGCGGGACAAAGGAAGGATATAGGTGGAGACAGGAAGATAGAGGGAGAACTGCGAAGGGGAGGGGAAGAGATGATTTGTTGGATACGCTGGCTGGTGGGATGGAAGGTGAGAACGAGGGAGATTCTGTCCTTGTTACGAATGGGGGGAGGGGGAGCAAGAGCGGAGCTGCGGGATGTAGAAGAGACCCTAGTGAGAGCCTCATCTATAATGGAGGAGGGGAAGCCCTGTTTCCTGAAGAATGAGGACATCTCTGATGCCCTATTGTGAAACACCTCATCCCGGGCGCAGATGTGGCGTAGACGAAGGAATTGGGAGTAGGGGAACTGACTCGTTCAGTACCCCATTCCTGCTTTCTCCCCATATCCCTTTATTCCTTTAGCCCTAAGAGCTAAATCTAACTCTCTTGTTCTGCACCGACCAGCGATCCCTGCACATTAACACTATCCAACACACACACTAGGGACAATTTACATTTACACCAAGCCAATTAACCTACAAACCCGCACGTCGTCGGAGTGTGGGAGGAAACCGGAGCTCCCGGAGAAAACCCACGACGGTCACGGGGGGAACGTGCAAACTCCGCACAGACAGCACCCATAGTCAGGATGGAACCCGGGTCTCTGGCACTGTAGGGCAGGAACTCTACCGCTGCACCACCGTGCCGGTCCTAAACTTATTGTCAGGAGTGGGATTCGACCCCACACCCCCACATGAGCGTCAGAATACCCGCATTCTAACCAAACCAAACTAAACAAAACGTTTTCCTTACACGTAGCACCAATGCTACTCGTGTGTCCACCTGGAGTGATAGCCCTTCCCTTGCATGAGGGTTTCCCCGTTGGACTTGGTCCCTCAAGGTCCAGCAGTGGAAGAAACTGAGACTGTGGTCCTCCCTCACAGAGCCTTTGCGATGGCTGCATCAAGCTTCAGCGCGTGTCCTCAGCAGCATCTCACTGTGCTGGGAGACCATATCTTAACAGGGGCGGCACGGTAGCGCAGCGGTAGAGTTGCTGCTTTACAGCGAATGCAGGGCCGGAGAATCGGGTTCGATCCTGACTACGGGTGCTGTACTGTAAGGAGTTTGTACGTTCTCCCCGTGACCTGCATGGGTTTTCTCCGAGATCTTCGGTTTCCTCCCACACTCCAAAGACGTACAGGTATGTAGGTTAATTGACTGGGTAAATGTAAAAATTGTCCCTAGTGTGTGTAGGATAGTGTTAGTGTGCGGGGATCGCTGGGCGGTGCGGACTTGGTGGGCCGAAAAGGCCTGTTTCCGCGCTGTATCTGAAATATGAAAAATATGAAATATGAACATTATTATCTTGTTGCTTAAGGTATTTGCAAGAAATAAATTAGCTGCTTTGACTTGATAAACAGTGACCATGTTTAAGGATGTCCTGGAGTTTTGAAGGCATTGTGTGAGTGCAGTGTGTTTGTTCTCTTTCAGAGAATAGTCACAGCTATAACTGATGTGAGGATGAGGCCCCAGCTCCTGACGTGGGATGTGAGGGGCACTCTGCTATGTGTGCGCCGCTCAGTTGGTGAGCTGTACTCCTCAGAGGCCAAGCTCCACGGACTCCAGCTTGAGGCCAGAGCTCTGGACAGATCATTCCGAGCTGCCTTCCAAATGCAAGACAAGCAGTTGCCCAACTATGGGCGAGGCCGGGGTCTGACCTCCCAGCAGTGGTGGGTGGACGTGGTCAAAAAAACCTTCTGTTTCTGCGGAGTGAGCGATGAGCAGGTGTTGTCTCCACTGGCAGAGAAGCTTTACCACCAGTTCTGCAGCGCTGCCAACTGGGAGGTGTATGGTGACGTACAGGACACCCTGGATCACTGCAGGGAGCTGGGTGTCAGCATGGCAGTGATTTCCAACTTTGATCGCCGCCTGGAGCAGATTTTAGCCAATTGTAACCTGCGGCAGTATTTCCAGTTTGTGATGACGTCGGAAGATGCCGGAATCGCCAAGCCGGATCAGCGGATCTTCCGTGCAGCCCTGAACCTCGCCCAGGTAGAGCCCAGACAGGTCTTGCACATCGGAGATGACATCAGGATGGATTACCTGGCAGCCAGGGCTGTCGGAATGGAGAGCTACCTGATCTGCAGAGGACAAGAGGAGCCCTGTGGTGCGAAGGGGCTGGTGCCTAGCGCCCACATCCTCAGCTCCTTGCACCAACTGTGTGGCCTCATTAAATGAAGGCTTAATAGTGTGTGCCTGTCCTAGCACATGGTGGCACGATGGCGCAGCGGTAGAGTTGCTGCCTCACAGTGCCTGAGACCTGGGTTTGATCCTGCCTACGGGTGCTGTCTGTACGGAGTTTGTACTTTCTCCCCATGACCATTTGGGTTTTCTCCGGGAGCTCCGGTTCCCTCCCACACTCTAAAGACGTACAGATTTATAGATTAATTTGCTTTGGTAAAATTGTAAATCGTCCCCAGTGTGTGTAGGATAGTGTTAGTGTGCGGGGATCGCTGGTCGGTGTGGACTCGGTGGGCCAAAGGGCCTGTTACCGTGCTGTATCTCTAAACTAAACTCCAAGTACCCTCATCCTGACCATCGATTGCTGATGTTTAGACTTCTGATAGTTATTGAAACGTTCAGGTAGGATTTGCTTCCTGAGAGAATTAGCTGTGGGAGCTGGTGTAAATTAGCAGTGTGAGTGGTGTAAATTAGCAGTGTGAGTGGTGTAAATTAGCAGTGTGAGTGGTGTAAATTAGCAGTGTGAGTGGTGTAAATTAGCAGTGTGAGCATGTAAATTAGCGGTGTGAGCTGGTAAATTAGCAGTGTGAGCTGGTGTAAATTAGCGGTGTGAGCAGGTGTAAATTAGCAGTGTGAGCTGGTGTAAATTAGCAGTGTGAGTGGTGTAAATTAGCAGTGTGAGCTGGTAAATTAGCAGTGTGAGCTGGTAAATTAGTAGTGTGAGCTGGTGTAAATTAGCAGGGTGAGTGGTGTAAATTAGCAGTGTGAGTGGTGTAAATTAGCAGTGTGAGTGGTGTAAATTAGCAGTGAGCTGGTAAATTAACAGTGTGAGCTGGTAAATTAGTAGTGTGAGTGGTGTAAATTAGCAGTGTGAATGGTGTAAATTAGCAGTGTGAATGGTGTAAATTAGCAGTATGAGCTGGTGTAAATTAGCGGTGTGAGCTGGTGTAAATTAGCGGTGTGAGCTGGTAAATTAGCAGTGTGAGCTGGTGTAAATTAGCGGTGTGAGCTGGTGTAAATTAGCGGTGTGAGCTGGTGTAAATGAGAGTGCTAGGCAGAGGGATGTCTTCAACCCCAGTAAATATTCCCTCAATGAGCAAGCAGTGGAGGAAATCTGCACAATTCTGTGGGTTGATGCAAATTGATAACATTTATAAAAGAGAATCCAATGGATTACATTCTGCTGTGGTTCTTTGGTGACATTTTAATCAGGAATGTTTTGATAATTTTTTTTCACATTTAATATGGAAGAAAAAAAAATTACACATTGCACTTTAGATCAGTATCTGCACAGTCTTTCTCAGATGTGGAGCAAATGCGACCCGCGTGTTCTTGCCTGGAAACAATGATTAGTTTGCAGTGAGTGCACCATGTTGAACGGAGAGGCAACGGAAGAGTGCGAGCACAGTATAAGTTGTTAATAAAGTGCATTCTTGCTCCACCTTATGACTGATCGATTTATTGCATTTTAGATGCTGTTGAAATCTCAATTTGTTGGTGAATTTGCTGGTTAACCTGCACATGGTGGTGCTTTGGGAAGAATGTTGGCTCTGGTATGTAAATCCCACTGCTGTTCAAACTGTGCTTTTGTTTCCCCTGGGCTAACGACACACTGGAGTTCACCACACCAACGTGCAAACTTAAGTTTGGAAGAAAATAACAAGATTAATTCAGAATAAATATAGAGCGTTGAAATCTCTGAGAGAAAAATGCACTCACCAGTGTCTTTCAGAGAAGAGAGTTGCTGTTGTTTATTGGTCCTGCCTCTACGTCTACAATAGCTTTCCTGCTAAAAAATATTAAAAGGTAGCAGCAAGCTCCTTAGCAAGGCATCTGGGGAGGCTCAATCAATGCTGGGCTTGTCATCGATACCCACTGCAGTGAATAATAGAATCTTTAACGTTTACTCCTTACAATGCATTGTTTGCATGTTGGTGTAGTAAACTCCAGTGTACTGTTAGCCCAGGGCAAACAAAAGCACTGCCCCAGTACTGACCAGAGCCAATGTTGGGGGAGTCCAGAACAAGGGGCCACAGTTTGAGAATAAGGGGTAGGCCATTTAGAACGGAGATGAGGAAGAACTTTTTCAGTCAGAGGGTGGTGAAGGTGTGGAATTCTCTGCCTCAGAAGGCAGTGGGGGCCAGTTCGTTGGATGCTTTCAAGAGAGAGCTGGATAGAGCTCTTGAGGATAGCGGAGTGAGGGGGTATGGGGAGAAGGCAGGAACGGGGTACTGATTGATAGTGATCAGCCATGATCGCATTGAATGGCGGTGCTGGCTCGAAGGGCTGAATGGCCTACTCCTGCACCTATTGTCTATTGTCTATTGTCTATTGTCTTCCCAGAGCACCATCATGTGCAGGTTAACCAGCAAATTCGCCAACAAATTGAGATTTCAACAGCATATAAAATGCAATAAATAAATAGTTCAGCCATAAGGTGGAGCAAGAATGCACTTTATTAACAACTTATACTGTGCTAGCACTCTTCCAAGCATTGATACCAAGTGGAATCTTTTTAAAGAGAGACAAATAAAGTTATGCAGCACGGAAACAGGCCCTTCGGCCCACTTGCCCATACCGACCAGTATGACCCAGCCTGCCCGCGTCTGGGCCATTGCCCTCTAAACCTGTCCTATCCATGTACCTGTCTAAATGTTTCTTAAACGTTGGGATAGTCCCAGCCTCAACTCTGGCAGCGCATTCCATACATGCACCACCCTTTGTGTGAAAATGTTACCACTCCTTTTCCTATTAAACAACATGAAATAAACTTAGCTAAAGGCACCCTTCCACATATCCTCCACTCTACAGCACATGGAGGTGTAAGCAGGGCCAACAGTAGTGGGAATAAGCACTGTGGAAGAGAGCTTCTGTAAGTATGTCGTCAACGCTCATCATACGTCAACCCGATCATTCTCGTAAACCTCCTCTGGGCCCTCTCCAACGCCAGCACATCCCTCCTCAGATATTGGGTCCAAAGCTTGTCTCCAAATATGGTCTAACCAGTCCCCTGTGAAGCCTCAGCATGACATCCCTCCTTTTATATTCTAGTCCTCTTGTAATGGATGCTAACATTGCATTTGCCTTCCTTACTACTGATTCATTCTGCAAATTAACCTTTTGGGAATCCTGTACCAGCACTCCCAAGTCCCAATGCAGTGTAGGCCATTGATTTGCGTTCTTCCACTGCCGACATTCACTGACAATATTTGCAATCTGTTAACATGACTATGTTTAATGAGGTGAGAGGCCAGATGGCCCTGCATAAAGAATACATGTGCCATGTAGATGTTGTGTCTCACCCAGGCTACCCAGGTGAGAGGCCAGATGGCCCTGCATAAAGAATACATGTGCCATGTAGATGTTGTGTCTCACCCAGGCTACCCTGGTGAGAGGCCAGATGGCCCTGCATAAAGAATACATGTGCCATGTAGATGTTGTGTCTCACCCAGGCTACCCAGGTGAGAGGCCAGATGGCCCTGCATAAAGAATACATGTGCCATGTAGATGTTGTGTCTCACCCAGGATACCCTGGTTTCCTCCCACACTAGCTGGTTCTATGTTGTGACTGGGGTGATCATTTGTCAGCGTGAACTCGGTGGGCCGTAGGGCCTGTTTCCACTCTGTATCACTAAATGTTAATATTGCCACATGTACCAAGGTCCAGCGAAAAGCTTTTGTGTTGCGTGCTATCCAGTGAAGAAAAGACCAGACATGATCACGATCAAACCGTCCACAATGCACAGATAAATAAAGGTTTAGAAGAGTGGAGCGATGGTAATGTTTGATCGCGGATCCACTTCTGGGACCAGCATGCAGAGTCGCCTGGCTTCAGCGCCATCTTCAGTGACACTTTATTCCAGCCTCTAATATTTCTTTAAGCGTATTCTGTTATGCTGCTGCAAGTAAAAAAATTATTGTTCCTGTTTCAGTAAATATGACAATTAAACACTCTTGATTAATAAGTATCAATCCTGTGGAAATCACATATTTTGTTGCATCACATTGGGGCAATAGTCCAAACCATCGACCCCAGTGAGTTCATGGTCTCCTACCTCCCTCTCAACCATTTCCATAATTCATAATCGTATCTGCCTTGTCCACAATGCAGCTGCACCATTTTTTTAAAGTTTCTACTGAGATTTAGGTCGCCACTGCTATTAATTGCTCATCAGAAGCTCATATTTCATGATTCATGAAAGAGGCGAGGGGCAGTTCTAGAGAGAGACTGCTGAATCATTTCTCTCTGTGCCTCTCTCCGGCTTTTCCACATTGTGTCTTAGTTTCCGCGTATGGAACTTGGCATTTTAACGTGGGTTCAGAGAATGCACTGGTCATTAAAGACTGGAGGACAAAATTGTGTTGAATGAAGATATATTCATATGTCAAAAGTACAAACATGAGTTTAAATATTTCTGCTGAACTATAACAGGCTACAGAATAAATAATACATTCATCAGTAACTATTAGGGACCAGGCACGATACAGTTCCAGAGGTGCAACCTATAACCCTGTAATGGGCAAGGATGTTCATTCAGCTTAGAAAGTATGACAGCAATAATCCTTTCAGTCACGAGAACAATATGTTTGGGGCATGTTTCTGAGGTCCGTGGTGGCAGAGAGCATAAAATGATGGCACAAAGTGCTGGAGTAACTCAGTAGGTCAGGCAGCATCTCATCAGAGTGAAGAAGGGTCTCGACCTGAAACGGTTGCCTATCCATGTCCTACAGCGATGCTGCCTGACCTGCTGATTTATTCCAGCACTTTGTGTCTTTTTGTGTATTAACCAGCATCTGCAGTTCTTTGTTTCTATATAATAGCATGCCCTTGGCATCCAACTTTCATCCCTTTGAAATCAGAATTTTGAATTAACCAACCTTCCCATCACCCCATTCATTCCACCATATTTCTTATGTCTTTCAATACAGCAGAACCTTATCTCACTGGGCCACTGGGCTTGTTAACTCCCTCCACACCTCCCCCGCTTCAGCTTCCCGCAAGCCATTCCCATCCCCCCACCCTAAACACCTCTAGGCTTTAATACCTCTAGAACTCAGAAGTAAACATGTTTTAAAATATAGTTTAACCACTTCTATTCACTTTTCCCTTGGGTTGGTCATGGCTTTACAATTTCCGGAAGAATGCAGTTCAACCCAGAAGATTGTCATCCAACACTTTCCAAATAGCTTTCAAGGTTCATAAGAGTCACACAGCAAGGAAACAGGCTCTTAGGCCCGTGCTGAGCAAGATGCCCCATCTACACTAGTTCCACGTGATAGAGTCATACAGCGTGGAAGCAGGCCCTTTGGTCTGTGGTTGTGTGACACAGCTAGAAAGGGGAGAGATGCAGATACAGATACATGCAGACAGAGATGAATGGAGAGACACGGGCAGAGAGCAATGGAGGTGAGGAGGGCAATACAACATGGGCATCACATCACGACTGTCTAACATGGATCAGTATAGCAATCCCGGTGAATTAGGACGTGTAGGAGCTGGGTCAAGCTACTGAGCTCTCCAGCCTCTTCCTCTCAGTATCACCTGGTCACACTGCACATGGAACTGAGATCCCCCTAACTATGTGGCCTCAAAAGAGTTTGGAGGTACTGAGTTCCAGACCAATCGTCTCATGTTTGAATACCAGACATTTCCTGTCACAAACAGCCAACACTGAAAGCTTCATGACAGCTGCCAGCAACTAGGTTTGGATCACCAGCTACCGGGTGACAGTGGTAGTATTGGGATTATCACTCTGAGCTCAACTTTGGTGGGAATCATCCAAAATTTCTATCATGGCAGAGTGGTGCAGCGGTAGCCCCGGGATTGATCCTGACTACAGGTGCTGTCTGTACGCAGTTTATACCTTCCACCTCTGGCTGCATGGGCTTTCTCCGGGTGCTCCAGTTTCCTCCCACACTCCAAAGACGTACGGGTTTGTGGGTTAAATCACTTATATAAAGTGTAAATTGTCCCTGGTGTGTAGGATAGTGCTAGTGTACGGGGAGGGGTCGCTGGCTGGCGAGGACTCAGTGGGCTGAATGGCCTATATACACGCTCAATCTCTGAAGCCTAAAGTTTGTTGTCCTATTCAAGAAGTGCCTGACAGTGAAATGGCCTGCCAACATTTACTCAAAGATCTTGTGTCAACATTTTACCATTGAGGTTAGATATGGTCATATTGTGGATATGTAACTCGGTTAGTAATCTCTTAAATAAGTTCACTTCAAATTATGGTGAGTTGGTCATTTCTAAAACATGAAACTAAAAATGTGGCAACATAAAAGTGGCCATGGAGTTACTGGAGCAATATAAAACCACACTGGTTCTTTGGGGAAGGAAATCCTTCCGAGCCTGGCCTGGCCTGTGCGGGTCGCTTGGCCTGGCCTGTGTGGGTCTCCTGGCCTGGTCTGTGTGGGTCTCCAGGCCTGTGCGGGTCTCCTGCCCCACCCATCACTTGTTTTAATTCAATCCCTGGAGTTCAATAAGGCTCAAAATGCTGGAGTAACTCAGCGGGTCAGGCAGCATCTCTGGAGAGAAGGAATGGGCGACGTTTCAGGTTTGAGAACCATCAGTCTGAGGAAGGGGTTTGACCCGAAACGTCACCCATTCCTTCTCTCCAGAGATGCTCCCTGACCCACTGAGTTACCCCAGCTTTTTGTGTCTATCTTCAATGTAAACCAGCATCTGCAGTTCCTTCAATAGTTCAATATAACAGTTCAATAAGGCACCCCATGATCTTCTCTTCAAGAGAACCATGGGCAATGAAGAAATCCTAGTCTGGCCAAAGCACCAACACCCAAGTATGACATTTATTTAAAATTACCACTCGCAAGGAAATCGTTTTTTTCTAAAGGCAAATAAGATCAGAAACAACTGAAGCAAGTCCCAGTTACCCAACCTTTCCCACACAGTCAACATCTTATCCAAACTCTGACCCAAGAATGAAATATCAGTATGTTGATGACTCAGTTTGGTGGGCAGATGAACCCAGATTTGGCATAGATGTTGATTCCCAGCCCATAACACTGGAGTGTTGTCCTAGAATAGGGATATTCCAGAGCCAAAATATTAGGTGAGAATCAAAGATCTCATTCGATCGTGCGATCCATAAACATGCTTCTAGATGATTGAGATACTTTCATCTGTTACAGCCAATGCTGCATGGACAGGATGGGTGAACTTTGTTCTGTAACACTGCAGTATGGCACAGGTGTTAGGGTCATAGAAGAGGATTTCACCTCCATCGTAGTCTACAAGCACACCAATCACTGTTGGGCGCCTCAACAGATCCAGACTCTTCACCTGTCCATCGTGGGCAACTGTGTATTCTTCATCGTACCGGGAGAAGACCCAGGAAGACGGGTTATATCCGAGCCGGCATTCATTGCCAGCACCTTTACGTGGAAGGCAGTCGCACGCCAGCCCCACTTTGTAGGCACAGCTTCTCCCCACATCCACCCTCCAGGTGTGGAGTCCACTTTGGAAAGACTCCAGTCCCAGAGCGTTGGGCCAGTGGTCAAAGCGTTCAGGGCCTTCCGGGTACAAGTGGACCTTCTTGCTTGCAAAGGTCAATCGCTTTTTATTTTCAGATAATACCAAGGATGGGTGTAATGTTTTTTCATCAACGTGAACATCTTCGGCACCTGAAACAGGGGATTCTGTTTTACTTCAATTACATTTACTTATTCGTTAACAATTGTACACACTGTATTCACCAAAGCCTTGAATATGTGTTTATGCATCGTTAGTGTGACTTCTCCACTCCTATATTCCATGCATCGAGCTAGCAAAGCAAAGTATCACGTTTGTCGTGTTGACCACCTCGTCTACCTGCGTTATTGACATGGAAAGGGGAGGAGGCAGTAGGTAGCCCGAGGGGTAAAACACACACTGACCAGCCGACCTTCCATGACACCATGACACTAACTTCAAGGTTCCTCTCTTCCTTTGTAATTCTTAGTCACTACTCGTCCATTATCATTGATACGATCAAATTGGCATTAAACTCCACCACTGTTCTCCAGGAAAATAAATCTGATGTCCCTATCTTGTTTGGGCTAATAGATGCCTGGAGACCACATCACAACGATGACGTCTCTGAACCAGGGATGAGTGGGTTAACATATGATGAGCGTTTGTCGGCACTGGGCCTGTACTCGCTGGAGTTTAGAAGGATGAGGAGGGACCCCATTGAAACTTACCGAATAGTGAAAGACCTGGAGAGAGTGGATGGGGTGAGAATGTTCCCACTAGGACCAGAGGTCACAGCCTCAAAAGAAAAGGATGTTCCTTTAGGAAGGAGATGAGGAGGAATTTCTTTAGTCAGAGGGTGGTGAATCTGTGGAATTCTTTGCCACAGAAGGCTATGGAGGCCGTCAATGGATTTTTTTTAGGCAGTGATAGATTCTTAATTAGTACAGGTGTCAGGGGTTATGGGGAGAAGGCAGGAGGATGAGGTTAGGAGAGATAGATTAGCCATGATTCAATGGCGGAGTAGATGTTGGGCCGAATGGCCTAATTCTGCTCCAATCACTTATGAACTCATGAACTAGTTCATGAGCCACTCAGCTGACATTGAGACAGCTGACTCCTATTCCACGGTACCAGTTTATTATGTGGATGGACCTTTACTGACCTGCCATGCAGATCATGGTCGCAGATGTCCACAGGCTACTGAGGAGATTACTGCGAGCACAGGCAAGGTTGAAGTTCAGCTTGTTCGAGTCCGTAGGTTCCAGGATCCCCTCTGCTTCCTCTGCTCTGGAACAAAGAAGAATCGCATTCAGAACAAGAGAAACAGAAAGAGGAACTTGCATAATCTAGTAGACAGACACAACATGCTGCAGTAACTCAGCGGGTCAGTCAGCATCTCTAGAGAAAAGGAATAGGTGACGTTTCGAGTTGAGACCCATCTGCAGACTTCAGCATTACCGAGCACCTAACATAACCTTAGGGGCATTCCAAAGAGCTCCATGCCCAGGGGGGAAGGTTTGGAGAGTAGGTGGTGGCAGCCAATGAGAGCACATGGTCTCAGAAATATGATATCAACCAGATTACCCCTTGAACTGAGCAAAAAACAAAGTGCTGGAGGAACTCAGCAGGTCAGTCAGCATCTGTGGAGGGAAATGGACAAATGACTTTTCAGCGAGTATTATTTTGCCAGCTTTTCCAGGTCTTGCAGTTTATTCCCATCCTGAGTGCATGATATTCTTTCAATCTCTGGAATATCCACAAACATGGACATTTTTCCATAGATACCAAATTATTAATGGTTATTAACAAACCCAAGGAGTCCCATACTGTTCCCTAGAGAACACCACTGTAACCATTCTTGAATATGAGGTTTCGTTTTTTAGTTTTGGATATACAGCATGGAAACAGGCCCTTCGGCCCACCGAATCCATGCCGACCAGCGATCCCTGTACATTATCACTATACTACACACATTAGGAGCAATTTACAATTTTACCGAAGCCAATTAACCTACAAACCTGCACGTCTTTGGAATGTGGGAGGAAATTAGAGATCCCAGAGAAATCCCATGCAGGTCACAGGGAGAACATACAAACTCCGTACAGACAGCACCCGTAGTCAGGGTCGAACCCGAGTCCCTCAGTCTGTAAGTCAGCAACTCTATTGCTGTGCCACCCTGTCGCCACTTGAGAAACAACATTCCCTTTGCTCTCTGCTCAAACGCCTTCCAGAAGTCCCTGTAGCCAACACCCACTGCAATCTCTTCATCAACTTCTCTGTGACTTGAGCAAACTTTCATCCAGTTTAATCAAACATAATTTGCCTTTAACAAATTCCTATTAGCTCTCCTTTATCAAGCCGATGAAGGGATTGCAGTGTGTGTTACCTGCATGGACCTCTGGAAGGGTTTTGATAAATCCCACACAAAAGATTGGGCAGCAAAGGTAAGGGTTTCACCACCTGGATAGGAAATGGGATTCAAGGCAAGAGCAAAGGGAATATTGTCTCTCAGATTCAAGAGTTCTTACAATGGTGAGTTACTTAAACTTCATTAACAGGCTGTGGGTGATGTTGAACAGGAAGAATATTATGACCTTGAGAAGTTGTCATCCACCTGGTGAAGGCTGCAGTCTCTCCACAGATACCGCTGGACTAGCTGAGTTCTTCCACTGTTTCTGTTTTGGTTTCACAATGCATCTGTGCCACTTAGTGGACAGGACCGATGTGGGAGATTGGTCACGTTGTCAGGAGGTGACAGTGTTAGCCGGTACTCATGTGTTCAGACAAGGCGCAGCGCTAATCGCAAGTGAAGACCAAGCGCGGAATAATTCAAGACATCAGAAAGGTTAGGCACTATCAAGAGCCCAGAAACAGTGCAGCACTAGTCAAGAATTCAGATAGTGTTAGTGTGGTTAGCACAGTAGTAGAGTTGCTACCTCACAGTGCCAGAGACCCGGGTTCAATCCTGACTATGGGGCTGTCTGTACGGTGTTTGTACGTTCTCCCTGTGACCACGTGGGTTTTCTCCGGGTGCTCTGGTTTCCCCCCACACTCCAAAGACATGCAGATTTGTAGGTTAATTGGCTTCGCTAAAATTGTAAAATTACCCCTAGTGTGTGTGTGGAATAGTGCTGGTGGAATGGGTGAATGCTGGTCGGCACGGACTTGGTGGGCTGAAGGGCCTGTTTCTGTGCTGTGTTGCTAACGTCTAAATTAAAGTCTGAAGATGAGCAAAGACAATTCTGACATTGAACGGCACTACTTGGGAGCTTGGGCATGGCACTGGGATACCACTAGTCAGAACAAGCACAACTAAAGCTTGTGAGTCTCTGTGACATTCATAACTTGCAGGGGCATTGCTCGGGGGGTGAGTTGAGTTGGGTGTCATTGGCTGGACGTACTTTTCAAGTATTTCCTTCTGTCGTTCCTGCAGGAAAAGAAAGTGAGTTCAGTTCATTTGAAAGAGGGACAAATGATAAATTGGCAGACCACCCATGGAAAGCCTTGACCCACCATGAGTGCAGCGTCATCCATCTTGGTCAGCATGTCCACCAGGTACTTTTTGATGTCCGTCAGTTTTTGGTGGGCCTCCGCCCAGTAGGTTTGTTGTGTGAGGACACTCTGCTGGACCCGCTCCTCCTCATCATGGACAACGTCCAGCAGTCGCTGCTCCTCGTTCTCACACACCTCGCGGATGAAGTTCAAGCGATGGATGATCAGCTCCCTGGACCCGCTCGCGTGTGCCTGCCAGCGGGAAGGGGAGCGAAGCTGTTAGTGAGGACGAGCTGCTGTCTTCCTCATCGTAATCGCCAAGTCCATAGAAAGACGGCATGATTGAACAGTGAATGGCCTGGATGTGGGGAGGATGGTCCCACTAGTGGGAGAGTCTAGGACCAGAGGGCACAGCCTCACAATAAATGGGCGTTCCTTTATGAAGATGAGGAGGAATTTCTTCAGTCAGAGGGTGGTGAATCTGTGGAATTCATTGCCACAGAAGACTGGAGGCCAAGTCAATGGATATATTTAAGGCAGAGATAGATAGCTTCTTGATTAGTGCGGGTGTCAGGGGTTATGGGGAGAAGGCAGGAGAATGGGATTGAGGGGGAGAGATAGATCAGCCATGATTGAATGGCGGAGTAGACTTGATGGGCTGAATGGCCTAATTCTGCTCCTATCACTTATGAACCTATTGCAGCAACTTCCATTTGTTCATCAAAGTCTTTCGCTTATGCCCCACTGCAGCACTTACAAGCAAACTATCCACCAGGTCCCGATCCTCATGCTCTTCAACCAATACCACCCATCAGAGATGATCTGTGAAAACCCCGTCAAAAGGTGCAGAATATTTGTGTTTTGGATCCTGCAAATAACATTCTCGGCACATTTTGCCCACTTCAAGGATTTTGCCCCCTTCAAGAACTAAGGTTTTGTTGACCAAATGCACTTACCTTAACGTGGTGGTCTTTATTGTTCAGAGTATCTCCCATGAACCTGGTGACTGAGGCTATCCTCACCTGCAGCTTCTCACAAACATCAACCAGTTTATTCTGTGGGGAATAGGGGGGAGGGGAAAGGTTGATGCAAAAAAAAGAGAATAAACTGATTATTCACCTAGTTATAGAGTCATACAGTGTGGAAACAGGCCCTGTGGCCCAACTTGCCCATGCTGGCCAACATACCCCATCTCCACTAGTCCCACCTGCCAGCATTTGGCCCATATCCCTCCAAACCTGTCCTATCCATGTACCTGTCTACATTTTTCTTAAACGTTGGGATAGTCCCAGCTTCAACTACCTCCCCTGGTAGCTCATTCCATACATCCACCACCCTTTGTGTGGAAAAGTTACCCCTCAGATTCCTATTAAATGGTTTCCTCTTCACCTTAAACCTATGTCCTCTGGTCCTCGATTCCCCAACTGTGGGCAAGAGACCCTGTGCATCTATCATTTATACAGAAACTAGACCAAGTGGACCCATTGGGTCCATTCCTCATAGAGGGGGGACAGGGAAGGGGAGAGGGTGTCACTGTGAGCCCTGGATCCAAAGCCTCTCCTGTATTGGTGTAGCACCCTCAACCCCCCCCACTCAATCCCCCTTATCCCCCTCCTCCCCCCACTGACCCACTCCATCCCCCCTACCCACCCCACTTGCCCCTTCCCTGCCCCCACCCCCACTTGCCCCCAGCCCCACTCCCCCCAGCCCTGCCTCCACCCCCATTTCCCAAAGATCTGTTAATTAGTGGGATATGAGAGACATCATTTTGTTTAGCAGCATCTGTAAGGTGATATTCTCCTCATTAACATTTATATTAAGTAAAATAAAGATGGTATCGCAGTTAGATAATTGTATATGACATCCAAATAACCTGATTCACATGTCCAAATGTGGAACTTAAGTCTTGCTCATTAAATAACCTGGAATTAACATCACTGAGACATGAGCATCTGTCAGTGGGAATACAAATGTTTATACAGCAAAAGATATTCTCTGTCAAGATCATAATTCCAGCACTACACAAGAGTTTCACATTCTCTGGGTAAAGACGTTTTCCCTGAAATCTCTAGTGGGCAAATTGGTGATGATGGTCGAAGGTAGACACAAAATGTTGGAGTAACTCAATGGGACAGGCAGCATCTCTGGAGAGAAGGAATGGGTGACTTTTCGGGTCGTGACCTTTCTCTAAAACATCACCCATTCCTTCTCTCGAGAGATGCCGCCTGTCCCGCTGAGTTAGTGCGGCATTTTAAGACTGTCGTCGGTGTAAACCAGCATCTGCAGTTCCTTCCCTATGACCCTTGGTTTTCACTGCAGCAGGCAGTGAAGAAAGCGAATGGTATGTTGGCATTCATAGCAAGAGGATTTGAGTTTAGGAGCAGGAAGGTTCTGCTGCAGTTGTACAGGGCCTTGGTGAGACCGCACCTGGTGTATTGTGTGCAGTTTTGGTCTCCTAACCTGAGGAAAGACGTTCTTGCCTTAGAGGGAGTACAGAGAAGGTTCACCAGATTGATCCCTGGGATGGCGGGACTTACATATGAGGAAAGACTAGATAGACTGGGCTTGCACTCGCTGGAATTTAGAAGACTGAGGGGGGATCTTATAGAAACATATAAAATTCTTAAGGGGTTGGAGAGGCTAGATGCGGGAAGATTGTTCCCGATGTTGGGAGAGTCCAGAACCAGGGGTCACAGCTTAAGGATAAGGGGGAAGTCTTTTAGGACCGAGATGAGAAAACATTTCTTCACACACAGAGTGGTGAGTCTGTGGAATTCTCTGCCACAGAAGGTAGTTGAGGCCAGTTCATTGGCTATATTTAAGAGGGAGTTAGATGTGGCCCTTTTTGCTAAAGGGATCAGGGGGTATGGAGAGAAGGCAGGTACAGGCTACTGAGCTGGATGATCAGCCATGATCATATTGAATGGCGGTGCGTACAGGCTCGAAGGGCCGAATGGCCTACTCCTGCACCTATTTTCTATGTTTCTATGTTTCTATTTCTCCAGGAAGTAAAGATTAGATCATCAGAATTAGGACCCCATCACACCCAATGTTCTAACCGTCTGCCTGTCAACTCCCCTCCCCTGCACCTCGCCTGTCAACTCCCCTCCCCTGTACCTCGCCTGTCAACTCCCCTCCCCTGTACCTCGCCTGTCAACTCCCCTCCCCTGTACCTCGCCTGCCACACTGTCCTGTCTCTTCCCCTTTCCAGCTTTCCAGCCCCAACCCAAAACGTCACCTATCCATGTTCTCCAGAGATGCTGCCTGACCTGCTGAGTTACTCCAGCACTCTGTGTCATATCTAGTGCCTTGTATGTTCATGTGTGGATGCTAATGGGCACTGAAGGAAAATCAGAATGGTATCGAGCCTTGGTGAACTAAACTCCCAGAACTAAGTTAAATGTAAGCCATACAAAGAGAGAGAAGATGATTAAGTGTTTAAGATATAACCAAATTCCTCCTTGATGTTTATTTATATTCCATATCAAGGAGATATTCTGTACATAAATATGTTTACGGTTCAAGGAGGCAGATCTTGATTTTGTCCAACAGTTTAAGATGGGAGATTGTTAATTGATACGATGTTTTACATCTCTGTTCATTTTTATTTCCACTGAAGTCAGTGAAGAAATACAAATGGGCAACACATCCTTGGTCAGCTGCTAAAACCACGAGACCATCATGCTTTGTGCCAGTGTAAACAGAACACGAACTACATTTCTAAGTGGTCCATTGGTTGAGAAACATATAACAAATAACTACATAAATCCTGGTCTCTCTTTGCCTTTAGAGATACAGTGCAGAAACAGGCCCTTCGGCCCACCAAGTCCATGCCAACCTCATACAACTGGTACTATCCTACACATTAGGACCAATTTACAATTTTACCAAAGCCAATTAACCTACAAACCTAAACGTCTTTGGAGTGTGGGAGGAACCGGAGCACCCGGAGCAAACCCCCGTGGTCACAGGGAGAACATACAAGCTCCGTACAGACAGCACCCGTAGTCAGGATCAAACCCAGGTGCCACTTTTCTAAGTAGTTTTCGAAGCCAGCAGGAAATAACTAATCAATTCCAGAAAAGAAAAAGCACGTTTTTTTTTTAGAAAGCCTGATAATGATCAGGAAATCCGAAGATAGACACAAAGTGTTGGAGTAACTCAGCGAGACAGGCAGCATCTCTGGAGAAATATTGGGTGATGTTTCGGGTCGAGATCCTTCTTCAGACTGAGAGTCAGAGGAGAAGAAGACACAGAGATAACTTCAGCATTTTGTGTCTATCTTCAGTGTAAACCAGCATCTGCAGTACCTTCCTATACAGTGATCACGAACACAATGGGTGCTGGAAATGCAAATAAAACTCTGTCCTTCAGGTTAACTATGGATGGGAGAGGGACCGGAAAGAGAATTCTGTACTCTAAATAAGGACACAAAGTTGCAGAGTAACTCAGCGGGTCAGGCAGCATCTGCGGAGAACATGGATAGGTGATGTTTCACAGTGCTGGAGTAACTCAGCGGGTCAGGCAGCATCTCTGGAGAACATGGATAGGTGACGTTTCACAGAGTGCTGGAGTAATTCAGCGGGTCAGGCAGCATCTCTGGAGAACATGGATAGGTGACGTTTCACAGAGTGCTGGAGTAACTCAGCGGGTCAGGCAGCATCTGTGGAGAACATGGATAGGTGACGTTTCTTTCCTCGGCCCATTGTCTGATGAATCTGTTCTGCATTCTCCTGCTGTCCTGCTCCACCAACACACAGGAATATGGATACCAATAAGTCAACATGATAATGATTCAAATGGCGGCAATGTTTGAAGCCTCCTGCACTTCCACAATGTGACCTGTGTTATCTGAATATCCTGCACCGTTTACAACCTCAGGTTCCAAAGTCAGACTTGACTGTTCACTCTCTCCAATCCAATCATGGAACTGTGGCAACTAGTCTGAAACTAAAGCTCCTTAGTACACACGGCAGCGTGACACACTCGTGCCTTGTCCATACCTCATTGTATTTGAATTATACGTTTTAGAGTATAATTGTGCAATTTATAGATTTCCTCTCAATTACAGGTCAGCTGTTCACCGGATACAGCCTCACACACACACACACAGTTGTGCCACGGCCTAGTTTAGCTTTAGAGATACAGCGTGGAAACAGGCCCTTCGGCCCACCGAGTCCGCGCCGACCAGCAATCCCCGCACATTAACACTATCCTACCTATCCTAGGAACAATTAACATTTTTACCAAGCCAATTAGCTTACAAACCTGTACGTCTTAGGAGTGTGGGAGGAAACCGGAGCACCCGGGGAAAACCCACGCAAGTCATGGGGAGAGCGTACAAACTCTGTGCTGACAGCACCCGTAGTCAGGATCGAACCCGGGTCTCTGGCGCTGTGAGGCAGCAACTCTACCGCTGTGCCACCCTTCTGCAAACCTATCCGGCCATTGCAAGACTTTCTCAATGTTTGTCTCAGCGGCTCATTGTGTGGTCTGATCATCCACAGAGACACAGGTGGGAGGTTCAATAGCTTCCATCATTGCCTGCACTGTAACTTGCTGCAAGGATGTGTGATAATAGGGCAACGAGCATTGAGCATATCTCCTGAATTATGAATGTTCAGGAAAGAACTCCAGATGCTGGTTCAAATCGAAGGTAGACATAAAATGCTGGAGTAACTCAGCGGGACAGGCAGCATCTCTGGAGAGAAGGAATGGGTGACGTTTTGGGTCTAGACCCTTCTTCAGACTGATGTCAGGGGAGGGGGCGAAACAGAGATAGAATGTCGTCAGAGACAGTAAGACTGGTGGGAGAATGGGAATGGGGGGGGGGGGAATAGAGAGGGAAAACAAGGGCTATCTGAGGTTAGAGAAGTCAATGTTCATACTGCTGGGGTGTAAACTACCCAAGCCAAATATAAGGTGCTGGTTCCTCCAATTTGTGCAGGGCCTCAATCTGACAATGGAGGAAGCCCAGGACAGAAAGGTCAGTGTGGGAACAGGAGGGAGAGTTGAAGATAAAGAGTTAATTATGAAGATTGAAGGACTGAAATAGAAATAATGACAAGAGCAGCAGAGTGAATTAGAGTCAAATTAAGTACAGGCTGAGAAATGAAGCAAGGAGGAAAGGAACAGATAGAGAAAAACAATCCTCATGTTTAAAACTCCGCTGGAGCAGTTCACGACCAGTTGGAATGGAAGCTCTGCGGTTTAATATGTGTGTTTATTCAGTTGGAGAGGGTGGTCAGCATTGCAGGAGCAGAAATCGTGGAATTAAAAAGTCACACACACCAGTGGATACCTGCCACAACTTCTTGGAATGAATACACAAAAATGTAGAAACAACTTCACTCATGTGGAGAGTGTTCTCACGAGTGTAATTGTAGAACAGAGCAACATGTCCTGTAGCTTCTGCCGATTGATTCTCCTTGCCTCCCTCCAACACATATTCTGCACTCTGCTCTCTTTCCCTTCATTCTACCTTTTGTACTTGTGTTTGGCGTGATGTAGTTCACTTTAGTTTATTGTCACGTGTACCGAGGTACAGTGAAAAGCTTTTGTTGCATGCTAACCAGTCAGCGGAATTGCAATACATGGTTACAATCCAGCCATTCACAGTGTATAGATACATGATAAGGGAATGACGTTTAGTGCAAAGTAAAGCCAGCAATGTTGTTGGGGGAGTCCAGAACCAGGGGCCACAGTTTAAGAATAAGGGGTAGGCCATTTAGAACGGAGATGAGGAAAAACTTTTTCACTCAGAGAGTTGTAAATCTGTGGAATTCTCTGCCTCAGAAGGCAGTGGAGGCCAATTCTCTGGATGCATTCAAGAGAGACTTGGATGGAGTTCTTAAAGATAGCGGAGTCAAGGGATATGGTGAGAGGGCAGGAATGGGGTACTGATTGTGGATGATCAGCCATGATCACAGTGAATGGCGGTGCTGGCTTGAAGGGCCGAATGGCCTCCTCCTGCACCTATTGTCTATTGTCTATTGAAACATCCTCTCCACATCCAAGTCCTTTGGCCTTTGGTCAGACCAAGGCTGTCAAGTCTGGAGCCAAGTGGAGGCCCAAGTGGAGTAAATGTCTCCTGATAGCATCGTCAGTGACACGTACCGTTACTTTGCGGACACGGTGACGCAGCGGTAGAGTTGCTGCCTTACAGCGCTTGCAGCGCCAGAGACCCGGGTTCAATCTTGACAACGGGTGCTGCCGGCATAGAGTTTGCATGTTCTCCCCGTGACCTGTGTGGGTTTTCTCTGGTTTCCTCCCACACTCCAAAGACGTACAGGTTTGTAGGTTAATTGACTTCAGTAAAATTGTAAATTGTCTTCAGTGTGTAGGGTAGTGTTGTGTGCGGGGATGGCTGGGCAGTGTGGAGTCGGTGGGCCCATGAGCCTGTTACTGTGCTGTATCTCCAGTGTGTAGGGTAGTGTTAGTGTTGTGTGCGGGGATCACTGGGCAGCGTGGACTCCATGGGCCCATGAGCCTGTTACTGTGCTGTATCTCCAGTGTGTAGGGTAGTGTTGTGTGCGGGGATCACTGGGCAGTGTGGAGTCGGTGGGCCCATGAGCCTGTTACTGTGCTGTATCTCCAGTGTGTAGGGTAGTGTTAGTGTTGTGTGCGGGGATCACTGGGCAGTGTGGAGTCGGTGGGCCCATGAGCCTGTTACTGTGCTGTATCTCCAGTGTGTAGGGTAGTGTTGTGTGCGGGGATCACTGGGCAGTGTGGAGTCAGTGGGCCCATGAGCCTGTTACTGTGCTGTATCTCCAGTGTGTAGGGTAGTGTTAGTGTTGTGTGCGGGGATGGCTGGGCAGTGTGGAGTCGGTGGGCCCATGAGCCTGTTACTGTGCTGTATCTCCAGTGTGTAGGGTAGTGTTGTGTGCGGGGATGGCTGGGCAGTGTGGAGTCGGTGGGCCCATGAGCCTGTTACTGTGCTGTATCTCCAGTGTGTAGGGTAGTGTTGTGTGCGGGGATGGCTCAGCAGCGTGGAGTCGGTGGGCCCATGAGCCTATTTCTGCGCTGTATCTCTAACCTAAACCAAACTTTGCTGCCTGCATGTCTTTGTAATTGCCTTTACTTGTTTAAGACATTAGTTTTGGACTAAGCTTCTCCGAATCTGAACGTGAAGTTCTATTATTGTATGATCACCTCTCCCCAAAAGGATCTTTTACCATGAGATCATTAATTAATGCAACCTCTGGGTGGCAGCGGTAGAGTTGCTGCCTCACAGCGCAGAGACCCGGCTTTGATCCTGACTATGGGTGCTGTCTGTACAGAGTTTGTACGTTCTCCCTGAGACCTTGGGGGTTTTCTCCCGGTGCTCCGGTTTCCTCCCACACTGCAAACACATGCAGGTTTGTACATTAAGCGGCTTCTGTAAATTGTCCCTGATGGGTAGGATGGAACTTGTGCGTGGGCGATCAATGGGTGGCGTGGACTTGGTAGGCCGAAGGGCCTGATTCCACATTGTTTCTCTAAACTTACTAATTCTACATGTCCAGATCTAAAAATGTTCACAGCCTGGTTTGGGAACAGCTCCATCTATGACCACAAGAAATTTTAGAGAATTGTGGACGCAGCCCAGACCATCACACAAACCAACCTCCCTTCCATTGACTCCATCTCCACCTCACGCTGCCTCGGCAAGGCCAGCAGCTTCATCCAGGACCAGTCTCACCCCGGCCACTCCCTCTTCTCCCCTCTCCCATCAGGCAAAAGGTACAGAAGTGTGAAAACGCACACCTCCAGATTCAGGGACAGTTTCTTCCCAGCTGTTATCAGGCAACTGAACCATCCTACCACAACCAGAGAGCAGTCCTGAACTATTATCTACCTCATTGGTGACCCTCGGACTATCTTTGATCGGACTTTGCTGGATTTACCTTGCACTAAGTATTATTCCCTTATCTGTACACTGTGGACAGTTCGATTATAATCATATATTGTCTTTCCGCTGACTGGTTAGCACGCAACAAAAGCTTTTGACTTCATCTCGGTGCACGTGACAATAAACTAAATTAATGGAAACAAAAATAGGGGATGTTTTAGATTGAGACCTTTCTTCTGAAGACCCTATGAGTCTGAAGAAAGGTCTCGACCCGAAAGGTCACCTATCAATGTGTCCTTTTGTGTATTAACCAGCATCTGCAGTTCTTAACTTCTACTGTGTAAAGGTGCTGAGGCCTCCCCTTTGCATCGAGGACCTTGGGCGGAGAACACCGCACAGAGCAACCGGGTTTCAAGCTGGTTCACGGTTTCCCAGACCACCTGCTACTTCTGCAGCCTAGAGGAGCCCACCTTTCAAAAAAGATAGACCAAAAGAATGGAATGAAATAGTAGAAACAAGGCACTACAGATGCTGGTTAATACGCAAAAGGACAAGTGCTGGAGTAACTCAGCGGGTCAGGCAGCATCTGTGGAGAACATGGATAGGTGATGTTTCACAGTGCTGGAGTAACTCAGCGGGTCAGGCAGCATCTCTGGAGAACATGGATAGGCGACGTTTCAGGTCTAGACCCTTCTTCAGACTGGATCTGAAACGTCACCAATCCATGTTCTCCAGAGGTGTTGCCTGACCAGCTGAGTTACTCAGTACACTGTGGACGGCTCGATTGTAATCATGTATTGTCTTTCCGCTGACTGGTTAACCCGGAACAAAAGCTTTTCACTGTACCTCGATGCACGTGACAATAAACAAAACTAAACTACTCCAGTACTTTGTGTCTTTTCATGAGATGAAATAGATTGGGAGAAGACTAATACAGATACTGTCAGAGGACCATTAGTCAAATGAGCAGTTAGTGAGCTGCACATCACAGTCTAGCCCAGAAACGTCATGTCTGACAGCTCTGCTCCAGTGCCACAGGTGCATCATCAATCAGCTCAGGGCTTGGAACCAACTCACACCCCGGTCCCAGCACCAGGGAGAGAATCACAGAGTGATACACTGTGGAAACAGGCCCTTCAGCCCAACTTGCCCACACCAGCCAACATGTCCCAGCTACACTAGTCCCACCTGCCTGCGTTTGGTCCATATCCCTCCAAACATGTCCTATCCATCTACCTGTCTAACTGTTCCTTAAACGTTGCAATAGTCCCAACCTCAACTATCTCCTCTGGCAGCTCGTTCCATACACCCACCACCCTCTGTGTGGAAATGTTACCCTTCAGATTACTTTTAAATCTTTCCCCCTTCACCTTAAACCTATGTCCTCTGGTTCTCGATTCCCCTACTCTGGGCAAGAGACTCTGGACGTCTATTCCGATCTATTCCTCTCGTGATTTTGTACACCTCTATAAGATCACCCCTCATCCTCTTGTGCTCCATGGAATAGAGTCCCCAGCCTGCTCAACCTCTCCCTATAGCTCAGGGCCTCGAGTTCTGAAAAAATCCTCATAAATCTCTGTTGTGAGGCTGGAAGGGGGGGGGGGGGGGGAGAGCTGATGAATGGCAGTGTTTACCAGCGTGACCTGATTTAGGTTCTACAAGGACCAAAAGCACTGATCATTCCCAAAGCAACTCCTGTTGATCCAGGAGTCACGTTTCACAGCTGAGATTGAACACAGGGTGTACATTTTTAACCTGACTCCTGAGAACAGGTTTATGCAGTCGCAGTTTCCAAAAATAGGCTGAGACGTGCGTGCCCTCCCTCTGCCTTCAGTCCTCTGCCTGAGAGCCTGCACACTCTTCTCTTAATGCCCCACTTCCCCAGGCGTTCTCTGTGATATATTCCCCTGTATCCCACGCCCCATTCCCCTTGTATCAGCCCTGCACATTGCTCCCTGTACCTGCTTCACTGGAACCTCACCTCCCTGTATCCTGTATCCCAGTCCCCCTGTACCCCAGTCCCCCTTGCACCTGGCCCCCCCCATGCACCTGGCCCCCCATGCACCTGGCCCCCCATGCACCTGGCCCCGACACTTCAACCCTACTCCCACTGCACCCCATTCAGCCCTGACCCGCTGCCTCTACCTGGTACCCGTCACCTGTACCCTAGGGAATAGTGAGGTGGGGAGGGATGTTGTGTGTGACTGTGTCTCTGTACCTGCTACCTGTACCACACTGTCTCTGTACCCAACACTCTCTGCACCTGTTACCTGTTACCTGTCACCTGACACCTGCCCCCTCCCCTCACACCCTCTCTCCTCTCCTCCCCCTTCTCTCCCCCCTCCCCCTCCCCCTCCCCCTCCCCCTCCCCCTCCCCCTCCCCCTCCCCCTCCCCCTCCCCCTCCCCCTCCCCCTCCCCTCACACCCCCTCTCCCTCCCTCCCCCCCTCCCCTCACTCACCCTCATGCACTCCGCCGCCGCCTGCCCGGTGCCGGTGCCGAGGTGTTGGCTGCCGGGGGCGGGGACACAGCGGGGACACGGCGCCCTCCCCCCGGTGAAGCTGACCCCGTCGGCCGGGGCTCCGTGGACGGGACAGGCGCCGCTCCCAGCGGCATCTCCACCCCCAGCCTCGGCTCCAGCGGCCGGGCCGGCGGGGACAGCGGGTCCGGGCTCGGACATGGGGGCAGAGAGAGGGAGAGAGGGAGAGGGAGAGAGGGGGGGAGAGGGGGAGAGAGAGGGAGAGGGAGAGAGGGAGAGAGGGAGAGGGAGACAGAGAGAGACAGGGAGAGACAGGGAGAGAGGGAGAGAGGGAGAGGGAGAGGGAGAAGGGGAGGAAGAGAGGGAGGGAGGAGCGGCCGGTAACAGGTGAACGCGGAAACTGTGGAGGTCAGTGGGTGGGGAGATGGGTGAGTGGGAGGGAGGGAGGTTGAAAGGCAGGTGGGGAGGAAGAGAAGAGGGTGGGGGAGAGAGTGAGGGGGAGAGGGAGTGAGGTGGGTGGGTGAGGGAGGGAGGGAGGGGAGATGGGGAGGGAGGAGATGGGGAGGGAGGGGGGAGATGGGGAGGGAGGGTGGAGGGAGATGGGGAGGGAGGGGGGAGATGGGGAGGGAGGGTGGAGGGAGATGGGGAGGGAGGGGGGAGATGGGGAGGGAGGGAGGGGGGAGATGGGGAGGGAGGGAGGGGGGAGATGGGGAGGGAGGGGGGAGATGGGGAGGGAGGGGGGAGATGGGGAGGGAGGGTGGAGGGAGATGGGGAGGGAGGGGGGAGATGGGGAGGGAGGGTGGAGGGAGATGGGGAGGGAGGGGGGAGATGGGGAGGGAGGGAGGGGGGAGATGGGGAGGGAGGGTGGAGGGAGGGAGGGAGGGAGGGGGGAGATGGGGAGGGAGGGTGGAGGGAGATGGGGAGGGAGGGGGGAGATGGGGAGGGAGGGTGGAGGGAGATGGGGAGGGAGGGGGGAGATGGGGAGGGAGGGAGGGGGGAGATGGGGAGGGAGGGTGGAGGGAGGGAGGGGGGAGATGGGGAGGGAGGGGGAGGGGAGGACATGGCGAGACTGTGATATGGAGATACCGAGGCGCTGCCTGTTCGCCTCTGGACATTTGAACACTTCACGCACCTCCCGCCCTGAGCTGATGGGTGGGGAAAGTATTGAGATCCAGCGAGCTCCTTGCTCTCAAACCCTCAGCTTGTCCTGTGCGAATAAAGCGATTTAATGGAAGAATCCTTGTGTTAATAACCCTCCAAGACGCCCAAACTCGCTTCACAGAGATGTTTGGGAAGGAACTGCAGGCGTTGGTTTAAACCGAAGATAGACACAGAGTGCTGGAGTAACTCAGCGGGTCAGGCAGCATCTGTGGAGAGAAGGAATTGGTGACATTTCGGGTCGAGACCCTTGTTCAGAATGAGTGAATTCAGACCTTTCTGAAACGCCACCCATCCCATTCCTTCCCTCCACAGATGCTGCCCGACCCACTGAGTTACTCCAGCACTTTGTGTCGATCTTCGCTTCTCAGACAACTCCGCGGCTCCGGGTTCCCCAACAGTCCACCAGGTTTGCAAATACCAATGAACATCCGAAACATCTCAGAGTCACAGAGTGATACAGCGTGGAAACAGGCCCTTCGGCCCAACTTGCCCACACTGGCCAACATGCCCCAGCTACACTAGTCCCAGCTGCCTGCGTTTGGTCCATATCCCTCCAAACCTGTCCTATCCATGTACCTGTCTAAATGATTCCCAAACGCAGCGATAGTCCCAGCCTCAACTACCTCCTCTGGCAGCTCGCTCCATACACCCGCCACCCTCTGTGTGAAAAAGATTCCTATTAAACCCGTTTTCCCTTCAACTTAAACCTACCATCTCTTCAAAACGAAATCGGTTATTTCACCTCCTCTTCACGGCCACATCTCCAGTCATCTGCGATCTTACATCTTTGCAACCAGACGGTTGTTGTTCTTGGGGCAAGACCTAAGAGAGATGACATGGCTGAGACAGGGTCAGGGAGTGCTGGACATCGACATTGAACAGCTGTGGGAGGCAGAGTGGAAAACTCACAAAGGGCAGCTCTTAAACACCATTCATGGTAAACTCACCAGGAATCTGCCATGGAGTCACAGAGACACAAAGCATGGAAACAGGCCCTTCAGCCCAACTTGCCCATGCAACAAACATGCTCCATCTACACCAGTCCTACCTGTCCAAACTTGGCCCATATCATAAGTTCATAACTGATAGGAGCTGAATTAGGTCTTTCAGCTCTTATACAGTCTATAAGATCACCCCTCATCCTCCTGAGTCCCAAGGAATACAGCCCTAGCCTGCTCAACCTCTCCCAACAGCTCAGGCCCCATCACCTCTCCCAACAGCTCAGGCAACATCCTCGTAAATCTGCTCTGCACTCTTTCCACTTAGCAACCTACTCCGTACAGGTGGGTGAGCAAAACTGACCACAAGACTCCAAATGTGGCCTCACCAACAGTAATATGATATCTCAACCTCTATACTCCACACTCTGACTGATGAAGGCCAATGGACCGAAAGCCTTCTTGACCACCCTATCTAACTGTGATACCTCTTTCAAGTAACTATGTACCTGAACTTCTAGATCTCTCTGCTCTACAATATTCCCCAGAGCCCGGTCTAATTAAGAATAAATTGAATCATATAGTAATTAATTATTTATGTTTATTTTTCTAATTGGTTATGGCCAATGGTTATCTTCGAATGTTTGTTACAAACCCATTTACTGGAATTAGAAACAAAGTGAGAAATAGGCCTGAACTCGAATGTGTGGACCACAGAGTCACCACCTACCCAAAACCATGTTCCTCATGACTCATAAGGGAGTCATACTCTGTTGAAGCAAATACTGGGAAGCAAATAGTTAAATCAAGTTTCTAGACTTTGAAATGGCTCAACGGGTCAAGCAGCATCTGTGGGGGGATGGATAGGTGACATTTTGGGTTGCATATCTTTCATTCATTGTTCTTTATCTCTCCACATCATCGTCTACATCTCTCATTTCCCTTATCCCTAACCGTCTGAAGAAGGGTCTCGACCCGAAACATCACCCATCCCTTCTCTCCAGAGATGCTGCCTGTCCCGCTGATTTACTCCAGCATTTTGTGTCTATCTTCAGTTGAAACCAGCATCTGCAGTTCCTTCCTACACTTTTTGGGTTGGGGTCCTTCTTCAGGCTGATTTTAACTGGTGGGGGTGGCTGGGGGGGAGAAAGCTGGAGAAGAGAGTTTGGAGGCACGACAAAGCTTGGCCAGTGATAAGTGGATGCCTCTCTTTTCAGCTTTCCTCCCTTCTACCACAATCAGTCTGAAGAAGGATCCCAAAACATCACCTATCCATCCCCTCCACAGATACTGACTTGCTCCAGCACTTTATATTTTGCTCGCGATTCCAGCATCCCTATTTCCAAATATTCAATACAAAGTTTTAAGCAATTATGTAATGAAATCATAATTCTGGATCAAGTCCAAGGAAGAAGCATTTAGTTGTTTGTTAGAAAGTTACAACTATAGATTTAATGACACGATGAATGTACACAGAACCATGTACTGTTTTGTGTTTGTTGTGTATATTTTTTAATAAACAAAGACTATTTCTGAAATAAAACAAACCCTTGATCAATATAGGTCTTTTTGCAAGGTTTATAGTTCATAACTTCTAGGAGCAGAATTAGGCCATTCGGCCCATCAAGTCTACTCTGCCATTCAATCATGGCTGATCTATCTCTCCCTCCCAACCCCATTCTCCTGCCTTCTCCCCATAACCCCTGACACCTGTACTAATCAAGAATCTATCCATCTCCGCCTTAAAAATATCCACTGACTTGTGGCCTCCACAGCCTTCTGTGGCAAAGAATCCCACAGATTCACCACCCTCTGACTAAAGATTTCCATCTATCACTAACAGCCTGTTGTAAGATAGTCCCTCAGCCTGACAATTCATTGAGGGACAGAATCAGAGAGCACGGAAACAGGCCCCCCAACCACTGCCTCCGTACACACCGCCCCACACTCAATAACACTCACCCCACACTCAATAACACTCACCCCACACTCAATAACACTCACCCCACACTCAATAACACTCACCCCACACTCAATAACACTCACCCCACACTCAATAACACTCACCCCACACTCAATAACACTCACCCCACACTCAATAACACTCACCCCACACTCAATAACACTCACCCCACACTCAATAACACTCACCCCACACTCAATAACACTCACCCCACACTCAATAACACTCACCCCACACTCAATAACACTCACCCCACACTCAATAGCACTCACCCCACACTCAATAACACTCACCCCACACTCAATAGCACTCACCCCACACTCAATAACACTCACCCCACACTCAATAACACTCACCCCACACTCAATAACACTCACCCCACACTCAATAACACTCACCCCACACTCAATGACACTTCGCTGGAAGTAACTGCTGTATAATCCAAGTTACAAGAGCTCCTTGCTAACCCAAAAGTCTCGTTTTAGCCCAACATGTCTGAGACTTGGAAAAGCAAAGAACCCAAAGACCATGGGCAGTTGCCAGAGAAAGCCCGAGCAGGGGCTAGACTCCATGTCATTAGGAAACACCGATCACACTTGCAACAGAAGGCGGACAATGCGTTTAGTTCCGTTCCGTTTAGTTTAGTTTAGTTTTAGTTCAGTTCATTTCAGTGTAGTTTAGTTTCGAGATACAGCATGGAAACAGGCCATTCGGCCCCCTGGGTCCTGATCACCCATACACTAGTTCTACTTTATCTCACTTTCACATCCTACACAGTTGCGACAATTTACCAAAGCCGATTAACCTACAAACCTGCTCATCTTTGGAAGGTGGGAGGAAACCGGAGCACCTGGAGAAAACCCACGCGGTCACAGGGAGAATGTGCAAACTCCACAGAGACAGCATCCATAGTCAGGATTGAACCTGGACTCTGGCACTGTGAGGCAGCAACTCTACTGCTGCGCCACCGTGTCACCCTGGCAGCTAGCCCTGTCCAAGCTGGTCGTTTATCTCAGCCACTATCAGGAGCCAGAGCCACCCTCAGGCCCCGTATCTCAGCCACTTCCCCATCGCCACTCAGCACCGTGCCTTGGGCCCATTTTACATCACAAAATCTCCTTGCTCACAGGGAAGGTGATTCATCTCCGTTCCCTTATCCCGGCAGCAGCGAAGACGAAGGAATGCACAGAAATCAGAAGAGAATAGTCAATGTTAGTAACATGGTCAACCCAATAGACAATAGACAATAGGTGCAGGAGGAGGCCATTCGGCCCTTCAAGCCAGCACCGCCATTCAATGTGATCATGGCTGATCATTCTCAATCAGTACCCCGTTCCTGCCTTCTCCCCATACTCCCTGACTCCGCTATCCTTAAGAGCTCTATCTAGCTCTCTCTTGAATGCATTCAGAATTGGCCTCCACTGCCTTCTGAAGCAGAGAATTCCACAGATTCACAACTCTCTGACTGAAAACGTTTTTCCTCATCTCAGTTCTAAATGGCCTACCCCTTATTCTTAAACTGTGGCCCCTTGTTCTGGACTCCCCCAACATTGGGAACATGTTTCCTGCCTCTAACGTGTCCAACCCCTTAATAATCATATACGTTTCGATAAGATCCCCTCTCATCCTTCTAAATTCCAGTGCATTGTGCCATGTGCCTTGTTGAGAGTGCAATGGAAAATTAGGCTAACTTAAAAAAGGTAACTTGAAGGTCATGTTAGAAAAGATCAGTCTAGCAATTAGAGTAGAAAAAGGCAGAAGTAATCGGAACAAATAGAGCAGTGTCTGGGGCTGGAATGTTGGGCTATTGACAGGACTAGCAAGGTATGATCAGCGCAGGAAACCAAACCCACAAAGTCCTTGTCTCTGAGAAGGAAGGAGAAACTGTGGTCAGGCAAGAAACGTATAAATGAATAACAATCCCTGTCCCCAAATAAGAGCAGGAACCTGATGATTTATTGCAAACTGCAGCATCTGTATGTAACTGATCTTGTAGAGGTGTACAAAATCATGAAAGGAATAGATCTGGTTGTCGCACAGAGACTCTTGCCCAGAGCAAGAGGAATCGAGGACCAGAGGACAGAGGTTTAAGGTGAAGGGGAAAGGATTTAATAGTAACATTTACACAGAGGGTGGTGGGTGTATGGAACGAGCTGCCGGAGGAGGTAGTTGAGGCAGGGACTATCACAACATTTAAGAAATATTTGGACAGGTACGTGGATAGGATAGGTTTAGAGGGATATGGGCCAAACGCAGGCAGGTGGGACTAGTGTAGATGGGACATGTTGGTCAGTGTGGGCAAGTTACAACATTGGGCCTGTCCCTACGCTGTATCACTCTATAAATATTGTAACCCAAATACTGGAAAGTACTGGAATATTTCTGGCAAATGGCGTATGTTTGAGCTCTCTCCCAGGTATGCTTTCCAGTATGTATGTCAATAAGGCCGTAAGAACCGGATTTGTTCAAGGGGTGGAGCGATGTGGATCATGTGCAGACAGAGGAGATTGGTTTAATTTGGCATCATGTTGTGCTGGACATTGTGGGCTGAAGGGCCTGTTCCTGTGCTGTACTGTTCTAGATTTTATGTTCTAAACGTTCCCCTGCTGTATGAGATTTTCTTTGTGTGCTGTCATAAGTTCATCCGTTTTTAGGAACAGTAAAAGGCTATTCAGCCCGTCAGGTCTACTCCACCATTCAATCATGGCTGATCTATCATTCTCTCTCAAACCCATTCTCCTGCCTTCTCCCCATGACCCCTGACACCCATACTGGTCGAAAATCTGTCAATCTCAGTCTTAAAAATATCCACTGACTTGGCCTCCACAGCCGTCCTGTGCAACACATTCCACAGATTCACCACCCTCTGACTAAAGACATTTCTTCTCATCTCCTTTCTAGAGGTACATCCTTTTAGTCTGAGGCTGTGCCCTCTGGTCCTGGACTCTCCCACTAGTGGAAACATCCTCTCCACATCCATTTAATCCTGGCCTTTCACTATTCGATAAGTTTCAATGAGGTTTAGATTTTAAAAATAGGTGCGGGAGGAGGCCATTTGGCCCTTCGAACCAGCACCGCCATTCATTGTGATCTTGGCTGATCATCCACAGCCATGATTACAATGATGGCTGTGGATGAAGTCATCCCTCATCCTTCTAAACTCCAGCGAGTACAGGCCCAGTGATTGTCCTGACCTGAGTCATAATTAAGGGGATATGTTAAGGCCAGATTCAGGGAGCAAGTTATATCCATGAATCCCTCCAACAACACATAGAATAGCAGCACCCCCATGACCAGAGAGTGATTGAATACAAGCACATACCATTTATAAATTCTACACCTTACAAACACTCATTCTGTTCAGTAACCGGTTAAGGTTAACCTTCTTGAAAGTGCAATAAATCTCAGCCCTCCACAGTACAACATGAGGCTGGATGGTCTGTGCCCAGGCAGCCTGTGTGGATATTGATCTCAGGCATCGCTTCATAGGGTGGGTTGTTATTAGGGTTGCCAACTTCCTCACTCCCAAATACGGGACAAGGTGACGTCACCACCCCACGCCCCACGTAACCTCACCCAGCCAGCGGCCACATGCTCCCGCTCCACCAATGGCGGCCGACCGGGCTGGGAGGTGGGCTGCCTAGCCATTGGTGGAGTGGGGACACGTGGCCGCTGGCTGGGTGAGGTCACCTTGGGCGCGGTGACATCACCTTGTCCCGTATTTGGGAGTGAGGAATTTGGCACCCCCACATTGACTCAATCTACACTTCACGCTGCCTCGGCAAGGCCAGCAGCATTATCAAGGACCAGTCTCACCCCGGTCACTCCCTCTTCTCCCATCCTGGACCATCACTCGCCCACTCTAGTTCTCCAACTAGTTTCACCGTCCTCCTGATTAAATGTTACTGATATCTGCCTTGTTGCCACCTTCCCCTCAGTTCACCATGAACCATTCTACATTTTTCCTTGACTTCACCCCCCTTTGATCTCTCCTTTTCACACTTTACCCTTCCATATCTCTAATCTCCCTCTCCCCTGACTCTCCCACCTGACCCTCTGGAGAAGGGTCTCAACCCAAAACTTCACCCATTCCTTCTATCCAGAGATGCTGCCTGTCCCACTGTGTTACTCCAGCTTTATGTGTTTCTGGAATGAGTCTGCTGCACCCAAGTTTGCTGATGATACAAACGTCATGGGAAAGTAGGCAGTGAGGAGAACACAGAAACAGAAGCACAGAAAATAGGTGCAAGAGGAGGCCATTCGGCCCTTCGAGCCAGCACCACCATTCATTGTGATCATGGTTGACCATCCACAATCAGTAACCCGTGCCTGCCTTCTCCCCATATCCCTTGATTCCACTAGCCCCAAGAGCTCTATCTAACTCTCTTTCAAATCCATCCAGTGAATTGGCCTCCACTGCCTTCTGTGGCAGAGAATTCCACAAATTCACAACTCTCTGGGTGAAAAAGTTTTTTCTCACCTCAGTTTTAAATGGCCTCCCCTTTATTCTTACACTGTGGCCCTTGGTTCTGGACTAGTCCAACATTGGGAACATTTTTCCTGCATCAAGCTTGTCCAGTCCTTTTAAGGGTCTCGACCCGAAA
This sequence comes from Rhinoraja longicauda, assembly GCF_053455715.1. Classification (NCBI taxonomy): domain Eukaryota; kingdom Metazoa; phylum Chordata; class Chondrichthyes; order Rajiformes; family Arhynchobatidae; genus Rhinoraja; species Rhinoraja longicauda. Next base: position 29,152,077 of record NC_135983.1, on the reverse strand, counting down.
CGTCACCCATTCCTTCTCTCCCGAGATGCTGCCTGACCTGCTGAGTTACTCCAGCATTTTGTGAATAAATCCTTTTATAATTTTGTTCTGTCTCTGTAAGATCCCCTCTCATCCTTCTAAACTCCAGTGAATACAAGCCCAGAACACAAGTGATATAACAAGTGCTCAAAACTTTGCAGTGGGGAAAATGGGAAATTATCCTTTTGTTGTAAGAAAAATATTATTTAAGTTCCTCCAGCGCTTTGTTTTTTTGTTGCAGGTGGAAGGTGAACCATGAGGATGGGTTTATGAATCAACAATGAAGCTGAAGAATGGTGGGGAGTGATAGGTGGGTCATTGTGTGGGGAAAAAGCAGAACACAACTCAGTGAGAAATAACAAGTCCAGCATGTAAACAGTTAACTCCCAGATAGTAATGCCAGAACCATTCACTTATTATGCAAAGAGGGAAAGAATTGGTATATACTGGTTTATAAAAAAAAGACACAAAGTGCTGGAGTAACTCAGCAAGTCAGGCAGCATCTGTAGAGAAAATGGATAGATGATATTTCGGGTCGGGACCCTTCTTCCATCTACCTATCTATGTTCTCCAAGGATGCTGCTTGATCTGCTGTTACTCCAGCACTTTGTGTCTTTTTAAAAAAAACCCCAACCCCAACAGGGCGGCACGGTAGCGCAGCGGTAGAGTTGCTGCTTTACAGCGAATGCAGCGCCGGAGACTCAGGTTCGATCCTGACTACGGGTGCTGCACTGTAAGGAGTTTGTACGTTCTCCCCGTGACCTGCGTGGGTTTACTCCGAGATCTTCGGTTTCCTCCCACACTCCAAAGACGTACAGGTATGTAGGTTAATTGGCTGGGTAAATGTAAAAAAATTGTCCCTAGAGGGTGTAGGATAGTGTTAATGTGCGGGGATCACTGGGCGGCACGGACTTGGAGGGCCGAAAAGGCCTGTTTCCGGCTGTATATATATGATATGATATGATATGATCTGCAGTTTCTTGTTCCGACATTTTGACTGCTCCACTGCAAAATCTCCTCAAGATCTCCTCAAGAACCTCTGCTCCTCTCTCCGCAGTCTGACGAAGAGACCCCACCCGAAACATCACCTATCCATGTTCTCCAGGAATGCTGCCTGACCTGCTGAGTTACTCCAGCACTCTGTGAAACGTCACCTATCCATGTTCTCCACAGATGCTGCCTGACCCGCTGAGTTACTCCAGCACTCTGTGAAACGTCACCTACATAATGCAAAGAGAATATATAAGAAAATAACTGCAGATGCTGGTACAAATCGAAGGTATTTATTCACAAAAAGCTGGAGTAACTCAACAGGTCAGGCAGCATCTCAGGAGAGAAGGAATGGGTAACGTTTCGGTTCTTCAGTCTGAAGAAGGGTCTCGACCCGAAACGTCGTCCATTCCTTCTTTCCTGAGATGCTGCCTGACCCGCTGAGTTACTCCAGCTTTTTATGCAAAGAGAAGATCGGTACACAAAATGTCAAGCACTCTGGATAAAGTAACTCCTTGCTGAACCTGTTGATCTGTTTTATTTGCACACAACTGAGACAGGTTGGAGCCTGCCACTCCCACCACTTGTCCCTCAGGCTGCCAATGAAATGTGGCCTCACCAACGAAGGCAAAGGATGGTCATCGTCAGGGTGAACGCACAGCAAAACCTCAGGGCCACAGAGGGGGAGGGTAAACACCATATTTTAGGAGAATTAAATAATAATCAGGGACTAAGTCACCAGTCACTAAAACAAAATATGTGGATGTGGAGAGGATGTTTCCACTAGTGGGAGAGTCTAGGACTAGAGGCCACAGCCTCAGAATAAAAGGACGTGCCTTTAGAAAGGAAATGAGGAGGAATTTCTTTAGTTAGAGGGTGGTGAATCTGTGCAATTCATTGCTACAGACGGTTGTGAAGTCCAAGTCAATGGATATTTTTTAGGTGGAGATAGATAAATTCTTGATTAGTGTGGGTGACAGGGGTTTTGGGGAGAAAGCAGGAGAATGAGGTTAGGAGGGAGAGATAGATCAGCCATGATTGAACGGCAGAGTAGACTTGATGGGCCGAATGGCCTAATTCTGCTCCTACAACGTATGAACATATGAAAAAAGTACTCGGAACAGTCAGCAGGTCAGGCAACATTTGTAGAACGAGAAACAGTTAATTCTTTGAGTTTAAGTTTAGTTTATGGTCACGTACCGAGCGAGGTACAGTGAAAGGTTTTTGTTGCGTGCTAACCAGGGGGGCAGTGCTGCTAGAGCTCACCACAGCGCCACTCCATCACCTCTGTAAACAACCCACAATAACCAGCGGGGAATTAAACAGCGGCCGCTCTGGCACCAGTGATAGCTCCGGTACCTAAACAATTAGCACTGCAACACTGGTGCTGACCAGTCAGCGGAAAGACAATACATGATTACATTCGAGCCATCCACAGTGTACTGATACGGGACATAGAATCACAAAGCTCAGTTACAGGCCTTTCGGCTAGGGTTGCCAACTATCTCACTCCTAAATAAGGGATAAGGTGACATCACCACCCCACGCCCCACGTGACCGACCTTACCCAGCCAGCGTCTACGTGCTTCTGCTCCACCAATGACGGCCGCCCGGGCCGGGAAGCGGGTTGCTAAGCAACCTCCATTAGGCGGCGCCTGGGCCTCCGGACCTACATTGTCTGGATCTACACTGTCCGGATCTACACTGCCCGGACCTACACTGCCCGGACCTACACTGCCCGGACCTACACTGCCCGGGCCTACACTGTCCGGGCCTACACTGTCCGGGCCTACACTGTCCGGGCCTACACTGTCCGGGCCTACACTGTCCGGGCCTACACTGTCCGGGCCTACACTGTCCGGGCCTACACTGTCCGGGCCTACACTGTCCTGGCCTACACTGTCCGGGCCTACACTGTCCGGGCCTACACTGTCCGGGCCTACACTGTCCGGGCTTACACTGTCCGGGCCTACACTGTCCGGGCCTACACTGTCCTGGCCTACAATGTCCGGGCCTACACTGTCCGGGCCTACACTGTCCGGGCCTACACTGTCCGGGCCTACAGCATCCAGTCCTACAGCGTCCGGGCCTACAGTGCCCCCCGGGCCTAATACGGGACAAGGGCAGTCCCATACGGGACAAACCAATTTAGCCCAAAATACGGGATGTCCCGGCTAATACGGGACAGTTGGTAACCCAACTTTCGGCCCAACTCTTCCCTGCCAATTAAAATGCCCCACCTAAGCTAGTCCTATTGACTCGAATCTACTGGAGTTACTGCTGCAGCTTCCCAGAGTCAAGCCGACCAGGCCACAAGGACATCTAGGCTGCAGCTGGTGGACACTGAGCCCACGTCTGGCTTGACTGCCCTGATGGGTTTTTTCCGCAGCTCATTGCTGTCTTTGAACTCCCATTAAATGTCTCTGCTGAGCAGAGATCTAAAACAATTAAAAATGATTTACATAATTGAAAAAACTATTTTAAACACCATTCAGGGACAGAAATTAAAACAGTTTAGTTTAGTTTAGCTTGGAGATACAGCGTGGAAACAGGCCCTTTGGCCCACCTAGTCCATGCCGACCATCAATCATCCATACACTAGTTCTATGTTATCCCACTTTCCCATCCTACACACTAGGTACAATTTACAGAAGCCAATTAACCAACAAACCTGCACATCTTTAGAATGTGGGAGGTAACCAGAGCAGCCACGATCATATTGAATGGTGGTGCTGGCTTGAAGGGCCGAATGACCTACTCCTGCACCTATTTTCTATGTTTCACCCGGAGAAAACCCACGCGGTCAAAAGGAGAACGTACAAACTCCACACAGTCAGCATCTGTAGTCAGTATCGAACCCGGGTCTCTGGCGCTGTGAGGCAGCAACTCTACTGCTGTACCACATTGCCATCCTACAGAGAAACATAAAAAATAGGTGCAAGAGGAGGCCATTCGGCCCTTCGAGCCAGCACCGCCATTCATTGTGATCATGGCTGACCATCCACAATCAGTAAACCCATGCCTGCCTTCTCCCCATATCCCTTGATTCCACTAGCCCCTAGAGCTCTATCTAACTCTCTTTTTAATTAATTCAGTGAATTGGCCTCCACTGCCTTCTGTGGCAGAGAATTCCACAAATTCACAACAACTCTCTGGGTGAAAAAGTTTTTTCTCACTTCAGTTTTTAAATGGCTTCCCGTTTATTCTCAGACTGTGTGGCCTCTGGTTCTGGACTCCCCCAACATTGGGAACATTCCTTTTTTTTATTTCCTCAAATCAAATCTGACAATAAAAGACTCTTGAGTCAAGCTGTCGTCCTCCAGCTTAAGGATAAGGGGGAAGTCTTTTAGGACCGAGATGAGAAAACATTTCTTCACACAGAGAGTGGTGAGTCTGTGGAATTCTCTGCCACAGAAGGTAGTTGAGGCCAGTTCATTGGCTATATTTAAGAGGCAGTTAGATGTGGCCCTTTTTGCTAAAGGGGTCAGGGGGTATGGAGAGAAGGCAGGTACAGGCTACTGAGCTGGATGATCAGTCATGATCATATTGAATGGAGGTGCAGGCTCGAAGGGCCGAATGGCCTACTCTTGCACCTATTTTCTATGTTTCTATGTTGCTGGCCAGACACATGGCCATCCAGCCCACAGAGGGCGAGGCAGTCTCTCTGCTCACGTTGTTTATGGGGAGGCAGCACGCCTTGAACCAGCCCCTTGTCCACAGCCATTAGTATCCTTGTCTGTGGTTGTCTGATTTACTGGGTGGGCACTCTGCAGAGCCGACGCTACTACTCTTCAGTGTGAGCCTGCCACTGCAACAATGACGAACGCAAGTATCTCTTGTATTTTAACAAAACAGCACCCACCCCAATTACAGTCAGTGCTATTGATGCGACCGAGGATTTTGTTGTTGCAATTTTAGAGTTTTATCATCTCCTTCACTCTCTGCATCCCTTTTTCCTCCCACAGACCTTTCAGACAAAATTCAGTGCAATTAAAGTTATTTTTGCAATCCTCTGTTGTTTGGGATGTGGCTCTACAACATCTCACGTGGACAATGGAAATACAATCTATGTTCAGTTGCCGAATGCTGAGCGTCGCTCGCTGGTATGTATGTTTGTATGTTTGTATGTGTCTTCTCCTCTCGCTGTGGTCAAGCTGTTTTACTCTTGTAGACATTTGCAATCCATTTTGTATCATTCATGCCACTCAGTGCAACAGTATTACCGAACAAAAATGTCGCAAGAAGGTGGCAGAGCAGGAAGGAACTGCATGCAAATAGACACAAAAATAGCTGGAGTAACTCAGCGGGACAGGCAGCATCTCTGGAGAGAAGGAATGGGTGACGTTTCAAGTCGAGACCCTTCTTCAGAAGATATTAGGGCAGGTGACCGAACATTGGTGATATTTGGTGGACATTCTGAAAAGAGGAAGCTGAGGTAATGAAATGGGGAAGGAGGGGGATTGACAGCTGAGCAAGCTGCAACCAGCAAAATAAACAACAAGCTCAAACCCATAATTAGAGAAGGAAAGAAATCTCCAAGAGCAAGGGAGGAATGTGTGGGAAGGAACTGCAGATGCTGGTTTACACCGAAGATAGACGCTCAAATGCTGGAGTAACTCAGCGGGTCAGGCAGCATCTCTGGAGAGAAGGAATGTTAACGTTTCGGGGTCGAGACCTCTGAGTTACTCCAGCTTTATGTGTCTAGCAAGGAAGGGGTGTTGCCTTTGGAAGGATTTATACACCGAGGAAAAACAATTTTAATAATGACTAGAAATAAAGAACTGCAGATGCTGGTTAATACACAACAAGGACACAGAGTGCTGCAGTAACTCAGTGGGTCAGGCAGCATCTCTGGGGAACATGGATAGGTGACGTTTCACAGAGTGCTGGAGTAACTCAGTGGGTCACGCAGCATCTCTGGGGAACATGGATAGGTGACGTTTCACAGAGTGCTGGAGTAACTCAGTGGGTCAGGCAGCATCTGTGGAGAATGTGGATAGGTGACATTTCAGAGTGCTGGAGTAACTCAGCGGGTCAGGCAGCATCTGTGGAGAATGTGGATAGAGGTCGTTTCAGGCCGAGACCCATCTTCAGACTGATTGTAGTGGCTGGCTGTCTCCTTCACATCCCCACAATCAGCTAAAAGAAGGGTCCTGACCCAAAACGCTGCCTCCCCATTTTTTCCAGAGATGCTGCCTGCACCATTGACTGCTGAATTACTCCAGCATTTTGTGTCCTTTTACAATGAATGCATTGTCGGGCATGCAATCAGTGTAGGTTGATGTAGACAGGGCGATGGGACCTCTTTAGGTTAATGCCTTTCAGCTAATGCTAACGCGGTGTGTCACAGATAACAAGGGCTGAAGCAGTCCCATGGATGGTCGTGGGCGAACAGAAGTAGCAGTCTTGCTGAATAATGCAAGGTTATTTCGTGAGACCCCACAAGCTTTCCTTAAGCCATTTTCTCAACCTATCATGGCACTTTCAGTGACATATATCGATGTTTTGCCATTTCTCTGCCTTTTGCAGCCCGTTTAGAATTGTGTCCCATTGTCTCCTCTTCTCGTCAAAATGTAAAAACTCCCTATTTCTCTGCATTAAATTTTATTGAGTGCCCACACTCCCAAATATGTTATTCAAGTCTATTATTATCTGCCTCTCTCTTCATCACATATCTAAATTTGTGCCATCTGTAGATTTGGAAACTTTGATCATCATTCTCTGATCTGACAATTTCCATGTAATTAGAAGCTTACTGAATCCTTTGGCAGCACTGGACAAAGCCAGTGAGAGACTTACTGCAAGAACAGAGTCTGAATTGCTGAATCAGGCTTTTGATTTTACGATGGCATTTTACAACTGACTTGTTGGCATCTCGCAGTGTGTGGGGGTTACATTGTGCAAAAGGTAACCTCAGGAGATATGGAGTGCAGTTTCCAGCTGAGACTTCAGTCAACCCTGGAGAGTATGAACCCATACAGTCATGCGGCACGATGGCGCAGCGGTAGAGTTGCAGCCTCACGGCGCCAGAGACCCGGGTTCGATCCTGTCTACAGGTGCTGTCCGGATGGAGTTTGTACATTGTCCTCGTGACCTGCGTGGGTTTTCTTCAGGTGCCCCGGTTTCCTCCTAGACTCCAAACACGTGCAGGTTTGTAGGTTAATTGGCTTCGGCAAAGTTGTAATTTGTCCTTTGTGAGTGTAGGGTAGTGTTAGTGTGCAGCGTGATTGCTGGTCGGCAAGGACTCAGTGGGCCGAAGGGCCTGTTTCACAGGGAGAACGTACAAACTCTGTACAGACAGCACCCGTAGTCAGGATCGAACTCTGGTGCTGTGAGGCAACAGCTCTGACATTATGGCCCACGGTACTGCCCTGTACGTTCTAGATACGGACTGCCTCGTTTCATAAGTTTCAAAAGCAGTGACTTATCTAAAAATATGTTAATTGACCTCCTCAAGCTGTGGAAGGTGTTGAGTAAACATAAAATGTTAACAAGGCTTTGGCAGTATTCCTTACATAAGAAAATGCTGAGTCCCATCAAGGACCCATATCTCTCGAGGTTAATTTTTGCACAATGTAATCTACACACACTGTGCTAGATGCTAACAAGTTCATTCCAGTTATTGTGAAATCAACAATGCAGGCTCTGTCCTTGCAGCAGAAATGTAACAGTAATTCTCCAGCTGGTAATTCTCAGTTTGATGGTATCAAGGTTCTGCTTCAATGGAAATAGTAATTCAGATCAGAGAATGATGAACAAAATATCCAAATGTGCAGATAGAACAAATCTAGAACTGTGGTGAATGCTGAAGTGGATAACAATGGCCTCTAAGAACACAGGACGTTAAGCAGGGTGGGTGGTAGGTGGAATTTAATGCAGAGAAATTGGAATGTTTATATTTTGTTGGAAAGAATAAGAAGAGTATATATAAACTGTGGGAGATAATTCTAAAGCCCTACAAAAACAGAGAGATCTAAAGGTCATTTAGTTATTTCATTGAAAGCAGGTTGACATGAAGGCTGACAAAGACATATGAGAGCCTGGCTTTATCAACAGGAGTTAAATGCAAGGGTAAGAAATCATGATGACCGTTTTATATAACATTGGCAGCACTGTAACTGAAATACTGTTCTGAGCACCACACTATAGGAAAGATATAAAGTGCTGGAGTAACTCAGCAGGTCAAGCAGCATCTCTGGAGAACATGGTTAGTTAACGTTTTGGGTCGGGACCCTTCTTCGGACTGAAGAGGTTTCCAACCTGAAATGTCACCTATCCATCCTATCCAGAGAGTAACTCAGCGGGTCAGGCAGCATCTCCGGAGAGAAGGAATGGGTGACGTTTCGGGTCGAGACCCTTCTTCAGCCTGAGAGTCAGGGGAGCGGGAGATACAGAGATATGCAAGGGTAAGGTGTGAAAACGAGACATCAAAGGGGACGGAGGTCAAGGAAAATGAAGAATAGATCTGTTAGCTAGGGGAAGGTGACAATTAAACATACAAAGGTAAAATTTAATTAAGACAGTCAGACTGGTTGGAGAACTAGGATGGGGGAGGGATGGAGAGAGAGGAAAAGAAGGGTTACTTGAAGTTAGAGAAGTCATAATTCCTACTGCTGGGGTGTAAGCTGCCCAGGCACAATATGAGGTGCTGTTCCTCCAGTTTGCGCTGGGCCTCACTCTGACAGTGGAGGAGGCCCAGGACAGAAAGGTCAGTGTGGGAATGGGAGGGGGAGTTAAAGTGTTTAACAACGGGGAGATCATGTAGGTTTAGGCGGACTGAGCGGATGTGTTCAGATGTAAGTTCACTTTTTATGTTATTCAGGCCACATTTTCCTGGGCCAACTGTGGGAGTGAGAAAGAGCCTGCTGTCCTTGAGGCTCTTTCAATTCAACCTGATCCGATCGTGCTTCCTGGGGACCTTCAGGCCAGTGCAACAGGTTCCACCAGCGTTATTCTTACAACACCTTTAACGGTAAGAATCAATCCCTTCCCTGCACGCTGTCAGCTAGGTTCCTCTACCCTGTTCCAGGCAAAAGAGAACAAAGTTACTGCAGCACTTTGTGTCTTTTGTTTTGTAAAACCAGTCTCTGCGGTTCCTTGTTTCTACATTCTTTTATTTTTGTCACCTTCCTAGTTACCTCTTAGTTGGGTCGATGTCACTTTTGATCAATATGGGTGTCAGGGGTTATGAGGAGAAGGTAGGAGAATGGGGTTGAAAGGAAGAGAGAGATCAGCCATGATTGAATGGCGAAGTCGACCTGATGGGCCGAATGGCCTAATTCTGCTGCCATCACTTAAGAACTTATGGACGTTTTGGCCTCAAAGACAACAGGGAAGTCCCTTGGGATATTTGATGTGGCAATAGCTGTATAAATTCTTGTATAAACAAGTTATATAAATAAGTTTCTGTTTGACAGGGTAATTTAACGTTGTACAAGGAAGTAATAGGAATGTGGGAGAGAATTCCATGTATTGATGATATCGGAAGCTGCGTCTACAACGATGTCTGTGAACTGCTGAACATGCTGATCCCACCCGGACAGACCTGCCCTGAACCACTGCTCACATACGGCCTTCCATGTCACTGTCCCTTTCACGCGGTAAGATGCTCATCCCTCTTTCCACAGGCAGAGTAAAAGCACAATCTGAAATGTTCTCCTGATCACAGGATCAGCCATGTGACTTTGCTAACATCAAGTAACCCGTCAGAGAGTTGTGAAACTTTGGAATTCTCTGCCTCAGAAGGCAGTGGAGGCCAATTCTCTGAATGCATTCAAGAGAGAGCTAGATAGAGCTCTTAAGGATAGCGGAGTCAGGGGGTATGGGGAGAAGGAACGGGGTACTGATTGAGAATGATCAGCCATGATCACATTGAAGCTGGCTCGAAGGGCCGAATGTCCTCCTCCTGCACCTATTGTCTATTTCCCTCTCTCTCCATCCCAACCCCACCCTAGTTCTCCGACCAGTCTGACTGTCCTCCTGATTAAATGTTATCTTTGTATGCTTTGTAGTCACCTTCCCCTGGCTAACAATGATCTATTCTACATTCTCCGTGATCTCGTCTCCTTTGATGCCTCGTTTTCACTCCTTACCCTTCCATATCTCCGTGCCCTCTGACTCTGTCTGAAGAAGGGTCTCGACCCGAAACGACACCCATTCCTTCTCCAGAGATGCTGCCTGTCCCGCTGAGTTACTCCAGCATTTTGTGCCTGTCTTCAGCCGTATGAATGCAGCAACTGTGATCATTTACACTGCATCTTTGCTGCATTATCTGAGCAATTAGAACACAAATTCATGGTTTTATGCATCCACAGCTCGTGTATACACACATCTGTCTGGGTCTTTGGTTACATGTTCAGAGATGCATCTATTTTGGGTGTGTTGGTTCATTACAAAGCACTTTAGAGCCAATTAGTTACTTCTAAAGTGCTGTCACAAGAGTGTAACAATCTGGCTGCTGGTTCCACATATTAAACGCCTCCTCATTCAAACTAATTTTGTTTGATAATGAACGATGAAACTTGTAAAAGGCCTGGATAGAGTGGATGTGGAGAGGATGTTTCCACTAGTGGGAGAGTCTAGGACCAGAGGTCACAGCCTCAGAATAAAAGGACGCCTTTAGAACAGAGATGAGGAGGAATTTCTTTAGTCAGAGGGTGGTGAATCTGTGGAATTCATTCCCATAGACAGTTGTGGAGGCCAAGTTAATTGATATTTTAAGGCAGAGATAGATAGATTCTTGATTAGTGTGGGTGTCAAGGATTATGGGGAGAAGGCAGGAGAATGGGGTTAGGAGGGACAGACAGATCAGCCATGATTGAATGGCGGAGTAGACTTGATGGGCCGAATGGCCTAATTCTACTCCTATCACTTATGAACTTAAGGAGCCAGCTTCCTCAGTCAGGGATGGAAGGAAGAGAACAAAAAGAGGAGGGATAAACAAGCAAACCTGGAGCAGGATGTAGTATGAGGAAAAAACAAAAACTAATCACTGCAAGTAGGAGCTGGTGGCTGCAGTCACAGGGATGAGCATTTCCTGCTTTACATTGTTTTCTTTCTTTGTTAACCCAGGGTAAGTACTCTCTGCCAAAGACCAACTTCAACATCCCTTATGTTCAGTTTCCGTACTGGATGGCCAATGGGAACTACAAGGCTGTGGTAATCCTGACAAGCAACGAAGAGCAGCTGGCGTGTGTCAAACTCGCCTTCTCTCTGAAGAGTGAATGATCAGATCAAGCCTGCAACTCTCCAGCTTGTAACACACAGCTGCTTGGAACCATAGAACAAGAAATAACAATTTGCCTCCATCTGCTAAGTTTTGCAACAGCAATCACGTCTGAAAAACTAATGTTCATTTTTTTCCAACTATGATCTGCTGCCACAAAAACATTATTTCAGTTTAAAATATGTTGCTTCTTTTCTTTTCATCCAGTGAGTTTCTTTCAGCGTGTAAAAAGGGGAGTAGTTAAGAAATCAATATGCCCCAGTCTGAGTAAGGTCACTAGTGCTGAGGTGAGAATTTCATGCCCCAGATATTGACTCACTGAGTAACCTTGTGCTCTGAGAACCATTCCTCTCTTTGTAGGTGGGTCAAACAGAGGTAGGGCGGGTCTCATCTTCATTTATTAATTCTGTCCAAAATATAAAGGCAGGGAAAACTCTCTCTTACGCACAGAAAACACACACACTTCATCTGATGGGAATCAGTTGTCATCCTTATTCTGATTCCTTCTTCACTGTTCGGAGACCATGATGAGGTTTAAACAGGAACATTGATAATTTCGAACGGCTGGTTGTCTTTGTGTTGCAAAATGCGTATTGAAATCCTCAGGTTATCAGATACATTTGAAATCGATTTGCCATTATTGGCAGCATCTTGTCCTCTTACAACCCTCATTACTCAAGGTTTGGGTTAAATTCCACAAGGCAGTGGAATACAGGCTCCAGACGAAGAGAGTTTTCTAAACTCACAACATTCTTGTGACGTTCTGCATTACACTAATGCTGCTCCAAATTTGAACAGAGGCCTGGCGAAATCAAAAAGCTAGTCTCAGTAATACGGTTTTCCTTATTGTATTCATCAGACGAACGATTGTTGATTGTATTGATCGGTTAAAACTCTCACATTCCCGTCAATATTTGCTTCTCATGCTAAAGGATAATAAAGTATAATTCATTCGACTATGAAGCAACTAACCCAACTACAGCAAATTTACAGCCTGAAGTGAACGCACTGCACGCCAATAGAAATTGTCGCAAGAACAATTAGCCTTCTGAACAGCATCAATAATTTACTTCACACTAACCCAGCAGATAAGTGGAGAGCTGCTGCCAACCTTGCATGTGCCTTGGGCAAACTTCAAAGATCCCCCAGTCTTTCTATTTGATGGGTACAGAAAGACGGTGAACTGCAGTGACCAGGGCCAGAATAGTCCCATCCAGAGGCAGGCCATTTCCCCATCGCCTGGGTGTCGGCCGAACTGACTCCAGTTAATCTCGCTTCCCCTTTCACCATATTTGTACAATTCTTTTCTTTCTTCAAGTTGGGGATCCAAATCCCTTTTGAAAGTCAATCCTTTCCAGACGTGGGTTGCAGGTTACTATATAAAAAAAATTAAATCTCCATCTTGCTTCCAGTTCATTTGCCAATCATCTCATTTTTTTCCCTCTGGTTATTAGCTAATCTGCTGATAAAAAGCCTTAGAGTTAAATTATTTCATTTCATATGTTTACAATATTGACATCATTCTCAGTTCTGCATTTACAATTGTAATTGATTGTAATCATGTTTTGTCTTTCCACTGACCGGTTAGCAGGCAACCAAAAATGTCACTGTACCTCGGTACACGTGGCAATAAACTAAACTCAACTAAACTACAAAAGGTACATCAAATTAAAAATTGCAACACTGCACTGTTACACTATCAAATAATATGAAACAGTCGGAACTGTTAATCAATCTGCATCAACACAAATTATTTGTTGGTGAAGTTAAACTAAGTTGCACGCTAAAACAATCACAGAGACAGTTTACTTATCCTTACATTGCACTTAGTTGATTGTTTTCGGCACTCCGAGAGATTTGCAAAACCTACTTTTAAAGAGGTAATATATTCTATTTTTAGCAGAATCTGACAATCTCAATTAGAGGGAAAGACATTAGATATATGCACCATTTTTGATAATAATCAGAGAGAAATTATGATGCATCTCAAAATCTAACATTTCACATACTGTATGCAAAGAAATGGTTAAAAAATAAACGTTGATAAATGCTTTTCTTATAACCCTTTAAGCAAATGCTCAAACTGGACCTAAAATAACATTTCTGATTTTTTAAAAATGTTTCTGAATTTTTTTGAAATGCTGTGCTTTCCCAAAATAAAGGCTTTATTTGCCAACATGAGAAGTTTCCTATCACTTTCTCTGTAATACTATATTTAATTTGTGCTCCAGCACTAAACCCAGGCAGTTTCCACAGTGAGTGAGTGTTACAATGCCTGATCTGCTGAATGTGTAGGAAGGAACTGCAGATGCTGGTTTAAATCGAAGATAGACACAAAATGTTGGAGTAACTCAACAGGACAGGCAGCATCTCTGGAGAGAAGGAATGGGTGACGTTTCGGGTTGAGACCCTTCTGATCTGCTGAATTCTGAATGAGATGTTAAACAAAGACCCCTCCTGCCCTCACAGGTAAAAGCGCAGATGCCATGGTGATCTTCAAGGGAGGCAGAAAACCTCTCCCGTATGTTTCCTGGGAGAGTGCAGAGACTGAAGATAGTTTAATGATATAACTCATAACAAATAACAGGACATACTCTTGAAAATAACACTAGAAACACCCACCACATTATCTGTTCGTACATCAAACAATGCAATTAGGAAATAAAAAAGACAATAGTTGTTTAGGATGGAACTGCAGATGCTGGATTACACTGAAGATAGACACAAAATGCTGGATTAATACAGAGGGACAGGCAGCATCTCTGGAGAGAAGGAATGGGTGATGATTTGGGTCACGACCCTTCTTCAGACTGGGAGTCGGGAAAGAGGGACTAGAGATATGTGGAAGGGCAAGGTGTGAAAATGACAGATAAAAGCAGACTGAGATCAAGGAAATGTAGAATGCATCATTGTTAGCCCATAATTAGCCCACAAGAGTTTGAGCAAATAACACAAATGCAGGGCAGGAGTTGGATGATGATTTTAAATGGTAAGTGGAAGAGGACAATGGATTTTGACAACATGGATTTGCAAAAGATTGGAGGCAACGAAGCCAACAAGAAAAATATTTGTAAAATCAATAAAAGGTGAGGTAGTGTGTCAAAAGGAACTGCAGATGCTGGTTTACACTGAAGATAGACACAAAATGCTGGAGTAACTCAGTGGGACAGGCAGCATCTCTGGAGAGAAGGAATGGGTAATGTTTCAGGTCAAGTCAAGTCCCCTCTTCAGACTGAGGTGAGTTTGGCACATGTATAGTTCCAGCAGCAGCAGTATAGACGTACTATACTCAGATTGAGCCAATATGGTGGTGGCAAACCTTAGTGGGAAAACAGAGCAAATAAAACTAAGCAGTTTACTATAGAAACTAGTGCTGATAATAAAGTGCCTAAGTTTAACCAAATGTGGGTCTAGACACAATCTTAGGAAAATTCCAATTATATATTTTAAATCATTCGGGATTAATATTCAGAAAGTCAGTACTGATTACTGTTTTTTCTCTCATGAACTTGATATACACAATATAATGAAAGTACTTGACTTGTGTGTGCGCCTTTCTCTCAGCTCCTGGGCCCCAGCACCTTCACCTGGGCGCCGTGGGAGGAGTTAGACTGACGGACCGGAAGCAGCGGCGTGGGACAGGTTAGAGGGAGGGACCCCCTTGGATACCGGAGAGGCGTTGCTAGGTGCGAGCAAGCGGGACCAGGTGGAGGACAGGTAAAGCAGAGAGAGGGGGACAGGTGAATACAGAGAGGTGGGCAGGTAAATGCAGGGAGGTGGGCAGGTGAATGCAGAGAGGGACAGGTGAATGCAGAGAGGGACAGGTGAATACAGAGAGGGGGACAGGTAAATGCAGTGAGGGAGACAGGTAAATGCAGAGAGGGGGACAGGTAAATGCAGTGAGGAGGGCAGGTGAATGCATGCGGAAAAATAGAGCGGAGACTGGAGAAGTGACAGGGATTGGAATGAAGCAATTATTCGTGAGGAAATAATTACATAAACCGGACGCAGCCCATGTTGGCAATGAACAGAGTGAACAGCCTTGAGCATTGCTATGCAAGATGAGAGCTCAGTGGTGTCCTGTGATTGAACAAGTGGCCGCAGATCTCCGATCAGGTATGTCTTTGAGATTGTCCATCATCATTTAGCCAGAGAGCAGTCCCAACACAATGCACTGAAAATTATGTTGATCCACGTAAATTGGATTTGCAATGACACATTTCTTAGAAAGTGGGCAACTTGCTGTTGTTAGCATTCCCCCACAGTTCATCAGTCTGAAAGCAAAACCCAGCATCTGAGTCCACATTCAATTACTTCTTCAGCCGAATAAACCTGCACTCGTCCCCAAATACAA
This sequence comes from Rhinoraja longicauda, assembly GCF_053455715.1. NCBI lineage: Eukaryota > Metazoa > Chordata > Chondrichthyes > Rajiformes > Arhynchobatidae > Rhinoraja > Rhinoraja longicauda. The sequence continues at coordinate 29,136,490 of NC_135983.1, read as the reverse complement.
TACATGCAAAATATAATGTTAAAATTACCATGTTTTACTAACTTCAACTGGATTGTAAAATTTCTGTACAATCTCCCTCTTGTGGTCCTGAAAATATAAAGAGGTTTTATATTTTATAGTGTTTATATATTCTGGAGTTACTCCAGGACTTTGTGTTTTTTGCACAAGAGAGTTCATCAGCCAATTTCACTCCCTTAGTCTTCTTCTTCTGTGTCCATCATCCATGTCTCAAATGTTACATCACTGTCATTGTCCGTCCTGAAAAGGGCGCAAGCTTCCGGCGACAATCAGTGGGAGCCATCACTTGTACAATAAATGATGGTGGTAGCAGAATTAGCTCAGGACACCTCTAGTTTCCAGCCCTGCGACATGGGTGCTTCTGCCATGGGGCCACTCCCTTAGTTAGAAACATTATATTGGCACATTACATCAAATTTGCACCCATATGTGGCTGAGTTTTATGTTTCTGGATTAATTAAAATAAATAAGGCTCAATTAACTTAACAGCATTCTACACAGTCTTGATTCTGCAATATGTTATTAATTCTACAGTGGAAACAAAGAACTACAGATGCTGGCTAATACACAAAGGGACACAAAGTACTGGAATAACTCAGCGGGTCAGGCAGCATCTCTGGAGAACATGGATAGGTGACGTTTCACAGAGTGCTGGAGTAACTCAGCGGGTCAGGCAGCATCTCTAGAGAACATGGATAGGTGACGTTTCACAGAGTGCTGGAGTAACTCAGCGGGTCAGGCAGCATCTCTAGAGAACATGGATAGGTGACGTTTCACAGAGTGCTGGAGTAACTCAGAGGGTCAGGCAGCATCTCTGGAGAACATGGATAGGTGACGTTTCACAGAGTGCTGGAGTAACTCAGAGGGTCAGGCAGCATCTCTGGAGAACATGGATAGGTGACGTTTCACAGAGTGCTGGAGTAACTCAGAGGGTCAGGCAGCATCTCTGGAGAACATGGATAGGTGATAGGTACTCCACCATTTTGTGACCTAAACCAATAATCTGAATGGTCAGGATTTTGGCAGTGCCGGGTTAGCAGATTCTCCACACTTATTCCTTTGATTAGAATCACCCATTTTAACCTTGTTTTTGGCGAATGATACATTATATTGTAATAAATGTCCTTGTAACTAGGTAAGTTTAGAGGGAGAAGGGGAAGTAGGACCATGCTCACTTTGATGAGAGCCAGGGAAGCAGGGGTCCCAATGAGTTGAATGTGAGCTCCAGTGAGTGGATGGCATGTGTTTTCAAGGGAGAGTTAGATTTAGCTCTTAGGATTAAAGGAATCAAGGGATATGGGGGAAAAAGCAGGAACGGAGTACTGATTTTAGATGATCAACCATGATCATATTGAATGGTGGTGCTGGCTCGAAAGGCCGAATGGCCTACTCCTGCACCTATTTTCTTTGTTTCTGTGTTCTATGTTTTCTAAAGCCAGGCCCTACATGTTAGAGGGTGGTGAATCAGTGGAATTTGTTGACACAGAACATTGTGAACGCCAAGTCAATGGATATTTTTAAGGCAGAGATAGATAGATTCTTGATTAACATGGGTGTCAGGGGTTATGGGGAGAAGGCAAGAGAATGGAATTAAGATAGATCAGCCACCATTAAATGGTGGGGTAGACTTGATGGGCTGAATGGCCTAATTCTGCTCCAATCACTTCGGAACATAGGAAGCATTGCCCTGGTGAGTTGGAAGGGAACACATAACCTGGTGAACAAACACCCAACCATTGGGATTTCTGAATGTTCAGATACAGGGTTGTCCAGGTTGAATTGTGTTTGAGTTATGGGATAGTTCAATTAAATGTTCCTTCCCTTTGATGTATCTCTGACACCTAGTTATGATAAATTTTCTGGCTCTTATAAGCAAATCTGTGGAAGCAAAATATTGATCAAACATTTTTGAATGCTGCTTGCACATTCTGTATCAAATGGCAGAATAATCTTGATGGGACGAATGGCTGAATTCTGCTCCTATCCCTTATGAAATTACAACTTTAAAACTTTCACTTAATTGGTTCTTTAACGTGATTTCTTTGCTCGATGTGATTATCTCTTCTCATAGGGTCTGACCATCACTATGTATCTATGAAAAGTGTGTTAACTGTAGCTGAAGCCATGTCTACAAGTAAGCCGTCCACCTGACTATTGGATGGTTCCAGTTGATGCTTTGTTGCCATGGGAAAACTGCAAAGTAAGCAGAAACGCAACATCTCACGATGCAGGTACAGTAAGAGTTCAGAGACCACTGAGCTTTGAACAGTTAACAAATCTATCATCACTCTGCAGTTACAAGCCGTTTGCTTTCTACTAGAGTTGTTGTATATTTTCCAGGATTGATGGGCATGCAGGCCACAGTTCTTCCACACACACTGTACAGCAATACAGCCCTGCACATAATGATGCTGTGACATCACTCACCTCACTCACGTCTGAACAATGCGTGTCCGGTGGCAAGGACAAGGTGAGACTTTTATCTTCTGAGAGGGAAGAATTGGAGAGAAAGAATTTCAGCATCACTTTACACCATTGGGCACCGGTATTGTGATAGTTTTGTGATGTGGGAACTATGTCATTATGCTCGAAAGAGAATAGAGGATCGACAAGGACGTTGCCGGGACTCGAGGGCCTGAGCTACTGGGAGAGGATGAGCAGGCTAGGACTTTATTTCCTGGAGTGCAGGAGGCTAAGGGGTGATCTTACAATGGTATATAAAATCATGAGGGATACAGAGAGGGTGAAGCACCGAGTCAGTGACCCAGAGTAGGGGATTCACAAACTAGAGCGCACAGGTTCACGGTGAGAAGGGAAAAAATTAATGAGGCTGAGGGGCAGCTTTTTTGTGCAAAGGGTGGTGGATCGGTCTGCCAAATGAAGCAGTTGAGGCAGGTACAATTACAACATTTAAAGAACATTTGGATAGGTACCTGGATAGGAAGGATTCAGAGGGATATGGACTAGGCGCGGGTAAATGGGACTCACTTAGTTGGAGCATCTTGGTCAGCCTGGATGAGTTGAGCCGAATGGCCTGTTTCTGGGCTGCCTGTCTCTATGTCTCTCAATCTTATACACATTATCACAAGGCATCTTTCATTCTCCTCTCTCTCCCTATCTCACTGTAGTGTTGTGCTTCACTTGAGACGGGTGGTTTGGTTCAGATTAGTGGTGGTAGGGGTAGATAGTGGAGGTATTGTAACTGGTGCCCTGTGCAGCAGTGTGGTAACGTCAATCACAACTTGTATTGTGAATTCCATCTTATTTAATATGTAGATTCTGCAGGTGCTGGTTTAAACTGAAGATAGATATAAAAAGCTGGAGTAACTCAGCGGGACGGGCTGCATCTCTGGAGAGAACGAATGGGTGACGTTTCGGGTCTGAAGAAGGGCCTCGACCCGAAACGTCACCCATTCCTTCTCTCCAGAGATGCTGCCTGTCCCGCTGAGTTAAACCAGCTTTTTGTGTCTATCATCCATCTTATTAAATGTTTTACATGGGTTTTCAAATGGCATCACGGTTATGGCAGCTATATTGTACATGTGCAGGTGTTTGCAGATATTTAAGTACCAATTTAATTCCATGGTCGAGTCACTGAGATGTTCCCATTTCCTGCCTTACAGACAGTGGTCATATATAACTGGAAGTCTGGTGCTGTGCAGCAGAAATTCATGGGCCATGAACGTGACGTGACCAAGGTGAGAATACGTTATTGGCAGTGTACTAACTAATCTTGATGCACAAGTGGAGAACTAGAGGTCTGCCACAGACTATTATCTCGGGCTAGGCTTTAATGTCCGGGATTTAACTTGCCCATTGGTAATAGATTTTTGCAGAGGTTTCAGTATGTATTTTGTTCTGATGTATGGTTCCCAAAATGATGTAGAAACATGAAATGCTGGAGTAACTCAGCGGATCAGGCAGCATCCCTGGAGATCATGGATAGATGGTATTTCGGGTTGGGACCCATCTTCACCTGCCTCTGAGTTGGAGGGGGTGAGATAGGAGTTTTGTTTAGAGATACAGGGCAGAGAAAGGCTCTTTGGCCCACTGAGTCAGGGCTGACCAGCGATCCCCATACACTAGTACTATCCTACACTCTTGGAACAATTCTTTACAATTATAACAAGGCCATTTAACCTACAGACCTATACATCTTTGGAGAGTGGGAGGAATCTGGAGAAAACCCATGCGGTCATGGGGAGAACGTACAAACTCCTCACAGACAGCACCCATTGTCAGGATGGAGCCTGGGTCTGTGGCGGTGTAAGGCAACAACTCTACCGCTGTGCCACCGTGCTGCTCGAGATTACCAGGAGTGGAGAAGTCAAGATGGTTGATGTGGCACGGACAGTTGGGATCACAAAGCACTGAGAGTGGAGAAACACAATCCTCCATTGATTGGTGATCTATTATTCTAGTCCTGCTTCACACTTTGGTGTACCATGGATTGTTTCCAGTTATTGTGAAGAGACGTATCAAGTTGGACAGGGCTGAGTGAAAGGTGACCTGCAGCTTTTTGCTGCCTTTATAAGCACACATGTGATTCTGCTTCTGTTAGCTGTGAAATACCATACAGGAAATGTGCACACGGTGGCCCTATGGTAGAGTGCGTCCTGACAGCGTAAGACACCCAGGTTTGATCCTAACTACAAGTGCTGTCTGTACAGAGTTTGTACATTCTCCCTGTGACCATGTGAATTTTCTCCGGTTTCCTCCCATATTTCCAAGATTTGTAGGTTAATTGGTTTCTATAAGTTGTCTCTGGTGTATCGAATAGAATTAGTGATCGCTGGTCGGCATGAACTCGGTGGGCCAAGGGGCTGTTTCCATCTGTTTCTCCGAACTAAACTAAGCCAAATAGCTCTTGGTATAGCTCTTAAAAATGTATGCAAAGTTAAAACTCAAAACACTGACGTTCAAACATCTTAATAGATTGTCAAAAACAAACTGTGTGGTGAAGATTATAATTGGTGGTAAGAGTAATTTTGACTTGGAGGAATTGCATGGTAGCCAACTTCTAAACATTGTTCCCTATTTTCATTTATATTTCCTATTTTGCATCATGAACTGAAAATAAATTCCCAGTGTCATCTTGTAGTGGGTAATTCTGACTACGTTTTTTTTAAATTGCCTCTGAGCTCCTGTCAGCTGTGAAATAATTCTCAATGTAAACTTATAAATGGAATTAACTTATAAAATAGTGGTCTTTACTTTCACATAGTCAGTTTAGTTTAGAGATACAGCGTGGAAACAGGCCCTTCGGCCCACTGAGTTCACACCGACCAGCGATCCTTGCACATTAACACACTAGGGGATAATTTACACTTGCACCAAGCCAAGTAACCTACAAACCTGCAAGTCTTTGGAGTGTGGGAGGAAACCGATCTTGGAGAAAACCCACGCAGATCACAGGGAGATCTCCGTACAAACTCCGTACAGACAAACACAGATATCAAAGTTAAGATCTGAGCAGCTGACCTGAGGGAATTGTATTACAGTGGTATGGAGTTGTAGAGATGAAGATGAGTTGTGAGAATGTGGTCAGGTCCAATCTAATGCCTGTGGTTTGTCTTTGCATTTGCACCCGTACATGGTGTGCATGAAACACCCACATAGTGTGATATTCTCTGAGGTGTCTGGGGCTATTCCCAGCTATTCACTGGGGCATTAGGGGGCAGAGTGGGCGGTGAATGGGTGGTCGTTTGAAACCCATTCCTGCATTGAAATGACCTACATGTGGATATTTTAAACTGTGCTTGTTTTTGTTTCATTTCAGGTAACGTGCATCTTTCAATCAAATAGAATCTTCAGTGCTTCACGTGATAAAACGGCCCTGATGTGGGATGTGGATAGTGAAGCTGGACCTTTGCAGGAGTTTACTGGCCATGAACTGGGAGTGACAGGCCTAGCTGTGAGCCCAGGTTTGGATACTGGAAGCTATCAATCTCCATAGCACCTTAGAATTTATATTCTGTCGTAAGTGTGGTTGCCATAATATATTTAACTAGGGCAGAGTGAAATCATGCATCTGATATAAAGAGAGAAAGGGTCACAACAGAATAGGTCTGGGATTGAATACAAAACTGCCTCAGTTGCATAAAGTGTTGGTGAGGCCATATCTGGAGCACTGCTTGGTGTAGGAAGGAACTGCAGATTCTGGTTTAAACCGAAGAAAGACACAAAAAGCTGGAGTAACTCAGCGGGTCAGAAAACATCTCTGGAGAAAGGAAATAGGTGATGTTTTGGGTCAAGGCCCTTCTCCATTGCATAGAGTATTGTCCTACTTATTTAGAGAAGAATGTTAATTCATCAGAAACAGTTGAAAGAAGATTTATTAGTTAATGCCTGGAATGGGCAGGTTGTCATAGGATCTGCCAGAAGACAGAGGATTTGATAACAACCTAAAGAGTCTGGATAGGGTTGATGTGGAGAGGATGTTTTCTCCTAGGAGTATCTAGAACTAAGGGAGTAGCTGTTTTATAATAAGGGCTTACCCATTTAAGACAAAGATGAGGCAATTTATTCCTCTCAGAGGTTCACGAGACTGAAACTGTCTTTCTCAAAGGGTTGTGGAAGCAGAGTCCTTGAATACTTTTAACACTAAAATGAATGTGTACTTGATAAGCAAGGAGATGGCAGGGTCTCGACCCGAAACTTCACCCATTCCTTCTCTCCAGAGATGCTGCCTGTCCCACTGAGTTACTCCAGCTTTTTGTGTCTATCTTCAGTGATGACAGGTTACTTGGGTGGCATAGAATGTAGCCTTGAGGTCATAACCAGAACAGCCCAGTCTTATTAAATGGTAGAACAGGCATCTTAATTGTGTAGGAAGGAACTGCAGATGCTGGTTTAAACCAAAGGTCGACACAAAAAGCTGGAGTAACAGTCTAAGGAAGGATCTCGACCCAAAACATCACTCGTTCCTTCTCTCCAGAGATGCTGCCAGTCCCACTGAGTTACTCCAGCATTTTGTGTCTATCTTGTCCTGATTTATTTGTTTGTGGCAAGTCGAATAATGATGACAGAAAACAAGAGGCTTACAGATAGAGTGAAATGAGAAAATATAACGAAAGAACGTGAAAGATTTAGAGTGAAAGAGAAAAGATGCCAATGGGATAATATTTTAAAACTTTGACAGGCAGAAAGAAAAGAAAAATAGAAACTACGGAAAAGTTGCAGAATGAACAACATGCATTGAAAGAGGCAGGAAGAGAAGAATACCATTTATTTCTGTGAGCTATCTCATATATATAATTACTATTATTAATAAATAATTTTGCTAACAGATGTTTGATCTCTTCCTGACTCTGTTCTGCGACCATTACTGAAAGGACACTGTACCCATGGTGAGCTTTCTTTGTGGCACGATGTGATTTATGCTGCAGACTGTGTCACGGTTTTGTTTCATTTCTCTTGCCAGGTGGCTTCCAGTTGTGTACGGGATCACGGGATAACTCCCTGCGAATCTGGGATGTGCAAACTGGAATCTGTCTACAAAAATCTTCCATTTCCAGGAATCTGGTACGACTGATGAACAACTATTGATGGTTTTTTTCCCAGTGTTTATGATTGCAATGTTGAGAGCCTACAAGCTGTCCCATGTTTCAGATGACCTGTTAAACTAAGTCACCATGCCTCCTCTAATAAATGTAAAAGCTGTACAGATTAGAGGTCATAGGTTTAATCAAGAACTAGAGGACATAGGTTTAAGGTGAAGGGGGAAAGATTTAATAGGAATCTAAGGGGTAACTTTTTCACACAAAGGATGGTGGGTGAATGGAATGAACTGCCAGAGAAGGTAGTTGAGGTAGGGACTATTGCGGCGTTCAAGAAACAATTAGACAGATACATGGATAGGACAGGTTTGGAGGGATATGGGTCAAACGCAGGTAGGTGGGGTTAGTGTAGATGGGACATGTTGGCCGGTGTGGGCAAGTTGGGCCAAAGGGCCTGTTCCCACGCTGTGTGATTCTATGACTCTATCACATGGCACCTAAGAGCAGCTGTGTTCTCCCTAAAATGCTGCCACAGCTGGGCCTCTCCTCCATCTCCAGTGCACAAGTCAGAAGCACGTGCAATTAGTAGTCCTCACTTGCAAAAGGCTCCACAACATTCAGGACAGAGCAGCCCATTTGACTGGAATCTGATCAACAGGGGGCACCCGTATTCATCCTCTCCACCATCAGCGCACAGTGGACATGCTATGCACCATCTCCAAGATGCACTGCAGTTATTTGCCGAGGTACTACCACCACACCTGTCCAACCTGCAACATCTATTGACTACCTGCAGCTTCCCCTCAAACTCATATAACATCCTGATTTTGGAAAAGTAAATGCGGGTCCTTAATCATTGATGGGGTAAAAATGTTGGAACTCCCTGCTGAACAACATGAGGGGAACACCTTCACCAGAAAGATACTGCAGCTGTTCAAGAAAGTGGCTCACCTTCTCAAGGCAATTATGACTGGGCAATAAATGCTGGCCTTGTCATAGCATCCAGATGATTTAACTTTATATCTCACTGCTGCTTGCTGTGTGCAGGCTGGCCGCTGCATTTCATGCTCCACAGCTGTTAACCCAACTCAAAACAATACCAAAAGCTGTAAACACAAGAAATCCTGAGGTTATGAAAGATGCAACATTTTATTTTTATGTTTCCAACTTTGTTATGACAATTACAATTTTTCTTTGCATGTTAATAAACAGTTATGTAGAGCAATGGCTTGCAATTGCAGTGCACCCAGTAAGAGTGAGCTTGGTAGATGTTGCAGGGAGCTAGCGACAAGTGGTTCAATCATGTAACTTCCCATCACAAGTTTCTGTTCAGCTTGGGAGCAATGCACAAAGGAAGTCACCAGCTGATATGAAGAAGGATCCAGGGGTTGGGACCAGCAATCATTTTAGTTATGGGGGAGGAACCATGAGGACAAGTAAAACTATCACCTGCTAAAGGTCCCAGAACAGCTTGACAAAGGTACCAATGATGAACATCTCCAGAGAACATGGTCTAAATTCTCCCTCAGTGGCCCAAAGAGAGCAATGCAAGAAGATTCAGAAGTTCATAAGTGATAGGAGCAGAATTAGGTCATTCGGCCCATCAAGTCTACTCTGCCATTCAGTCATGGCTAATCTACCTTTCCTTCCCAGCCCCATTCTCCTGCCTTCTCCCCAAAGCCTTTGACACAATTCAGTCACTATGTGTACTACTGCCACAGTCACAAGTTGACCTATAGCTGTTTGATTATGTGGCAGCATTGATTAATTGATGTGGCTTTTCTAGGTGACACATATCTGCTGGATCCCCACAGAATCACTGGTCATCCAGACTTCAGAAGATAAGATGATCAGGTAGGTAAACCAAGGTCCACTTCAACCAGTAAGAATCATTAATCAAGTGGGTACAATGGTGCAGTGGTAGAGTTGCTGCCTTACAGCGCTTTCAGTGTCAGAGACCCGAGTTCAATCCCGATTATGGGTGCTGTCTGTACGGAGTTTGGTTCTCCCCATGACCACGTGGGTTTTCTCCGAGATCTTCAGTTTCCTCCCACACTCCAGTTTCGCTGAACACCTTCGCTCAGTCCGCCTGGACCTACCTGATCTCCAGGTTGCCAAACACTTTAATTCCACTTACCATTCCCACACTGACCTTTCTGTAGTGAGCCTCCCCCATTGTCAGAGTGAGGCCAAATGCAAATTGGAGGAACAGCACCTCATATTTTGCTTGGGCAGCTTACACCCCAGCGGTATGAACATTGACTTCTCTAACTTCAAGTAGCCCTTGTATCCCTCCCCCACCCAAGTCGCACCTCTTCAAAGTTGTCTTGTTGAGTCTCATTGTCTGTAACCTGTTCTCAACTAGCCCACAGCTAACAATGGCCTGTTTCCTTTATCATCATTACTTATTTATATATCTTTCATTCATTTGTTCTATATCTCTCTATATCACCGTCTATATCTCTCGTTTCCCTTTCCCCTGACTCTCAGTCTGAAGAAGGGTCTCGACCCGAATCGTCACCTATTCCTTTTCTCCAGAGATGCCGTTTGACCCGCTGAGTTACTCCAGCTTTGTGTGTCTATCTTTGGAATCAGTCAACATCTCTCCGCTCAGCAGTTTGGGCATGATAGCAGTAACATAGGTCCTGTTAGGTTGAGCACCGCAGCTCACCCGACACAACATGTCTATGGTCCACTACAAAGAGAAGAGACTGGTTCACCGGCTGACATCTTTCTGTAGGTTTGCACCTTCTGTCTTTGCATACACATATGCCAATGTCCTGAATTTATCAGCATTTACACAATAAATGTCGGCAGTTTGCTGTGGAGCGGCTGGCATTTGTCAGCAAGAATCAGCCACCGGTTTAGTTTAAGGTAGACACAAAATGTTGGAGTAACTCAGTGGGTCAGCCAGCATCTCTGGAGAGAAGGAATGGGTGACGTTTCGGTTCAAGACCCAGGGTTTCGACCCGAAATGTCACCCATTCCTTCTCTCCAGAGATGCTGCCAGACCCGCTGAGTTACTCCAGCATTTTGTGTCTACCTTCGATTTAAACCAGCATCTGCAGTTTTCTTTCCTACTGAGGTTTAGTTTATGTGCTATGCTCTTATAATTATAATAGTCAGGTTAGTTTAGCCTCGACAGCTGCTGGTTCTGTTTCACAGCTATTTTTTGGTAAACTTCCATGTTTTGGATATATAAATAACTGTTTGTATGTATGATTCTATCACAGTGAAATGCCTGATTATCCTTTGTCAAATGAATTTGCTTGATATTTCAAAAATGTTATTATGCAATGCCCCAACGTTTTTTGAAAAAATATGAAAATAATGCCACAAACTGCTCCTCATTTAGTGGCTGAGAACACAGTTTGATGTTGAGATACAGAATGGGGAATTAGGATTTGGCTGTAAAAAATAAGGGAACTGAAATAATCTAAAAAATATTATTTTTTAAACTACGATTATTAACCAGTGGTGTCTCCGCCCCTGTTATTTGTAGGTCGACACAAAATGCTGGAGAGAAGGAATGGGGGACGGGTCTCGACCCGAAACGTCAGCCATTCCTTCTCTCCCGAGATGCTGCCTGACCCGCTGAGTTACTCCAGCATTTTGTGTCAGCCTTTGATTTAAACCAGCATCTGCAGTTTTTTTTCCTCCTGTTATTTGTGTTGTGCTTGCAGGATCTGGGATGTCCGTGAGTTGCAGGTGACCCATACCTTCCCCATGAAGCAGCACATTCAGACCCACTGTGACACCAGTCCTGATGGGCGATATTGCATCACCTGTAGCAACGGCTTTGGAGGCGAGGGATGTGAGGCGACAGTACGTAATTACCATATTAGCCCAGATTAAAGAATGCATCCATCACTTTCAGCTTTTAGTTTTTTTTAGTTTTAGAGATAAAGCATGGAAACAGGCCCTTTGGCCCACTGAGTCTGCACCGACCAGCGATCCCAGCACATTAACACCAGCCTACACACACTAGGTACAATTTACAATTACACCAAGCCAACTAACCTACAAACTTGCACGTCTTTCAAGTTTGGGAGGAAACCGAAGATCTCGGAGAAACCCATGCGGTCACGGAGAGAACGTACAAACTCCATGCAGACAGCACCCGTAGTCAGAATCAAACCCGGGTCCCTGGCGCTGTAAGGCAGTAACTCTACCACTGTGCCACCGTGCTGCCCTTTTAGACTTTGTCCTGCCCCAACCTCACTTCCAGCTTTCTTCCCCCCCTCTTTGAAATCACTCTGAAAACCCGAAACACCACCTATTCATGAAGTCCAGAGATGCTGCCTGACCAGCTGAGTTACTCCAGCACTCTGTGAAACATCACCTACCCATGTTCTCCAGAGATACTGCCTGACCCGCTGAGTTACTCCAGCACTCTGTGAAACGTCACCTATCCATGTTCTCCACAGATGCTGCCTGACCCGCTGAGTTACTCCAGCACTTTGTCTTTTTTGTAAAACAGCATCTGCAGTTCCTCGTTTCTGCATTTCACTACTTTAGTGATTTATGAATATGTAAGGAGCTCTCTTTGCACCTCTGCTCCATTTGTAAATATAATCCAATCAGTATTTTTTTCCACCAAAAATGCCCCACCTCATAATTATCTGTACTTTAATCCATCACATTTGCCAAAAACAAGTTTATTAGCGTTGTATTTTGGTGCTTTCTTCCTTTGAATATCACCCCTATCTCCACCCCCAGTTTGATTTTATTCTCAAATTCTGCAATAATAATTAATAATATAAGAGTAAAAGAAATCAAAGTCAGAGTAGGTCAGAATAAGGACCTCTCATCCTTATTCAGCAATTCCATAAGACCACGTCTAATCTTTTTCTCAGCACTACTTTGCAATAACTCAATAACCTTTGATTCCCTTAACATAGAAACATAGAAACATAGAAAATAGGTGCAGGAGTAGGCCATTCGGCCCTTCGAGCCTGCACCGCCATTCAATATGATCATGGCTGATCATCCAGCTCAGTAGCCTGTACCTGCCTTCTCTCCATACCCCCTGATCCCTTTAGCAAAAAGGGCCACATCTAACTCCCTCTTAAGTATATCTCAAAGATCCTCAATTTCTGTCTTAAATATATTTGGTGACCGAGCCGGCATAACACTCCTGGGGAAAGATTTACCAGGATTCCCTTCCCAGCAGCTGAAGAACGTTCTCCTCATCTGGAAGACAGACACAAAAAGCTGGAGTAACTCACGGGCAGCATCTCTGGAGAGAAGGAATAGGTGACTTTTCGAGTCCTTTTAGTTTAGTTTAGAGATACAGCCTTCGGCCCACCGAGTCCGTGCAGATCAGTGATCCACGCACATTAACACTATCCTACACACGCTAGGGACAATTCACAATTATACCAAGTATACAAACCCAAGCCAATTAACCTACAACCTTTACGTCTTTGGAGTGTGGGAGGAACCCAAGTTCTCAGAGAAAACCCACGCAGGTCACGGGGACAACGTACATACTCCGTACAGACAGAGCCTGTAGTTGGGATGGTACCCGGGTCTCCGGCGCTGCATTCGCTGTAAGGCAGCAACTCTACCGCTGTGGCACCGTGCCGCCCTGTCGAGACCCTTCTTCAGACATTCTCCTCATCTCAGTCCTTCATGGTCAACCCCTTATAGCAGGACTGTGTCTCTGTTCTAAACACCCCAGCAAGGGGGGATATAAGGGAGCTGGAGGGGGGGGGGGGGGGTGGCATTTCTCACGTTCATTTCTGTCCCCGCCAGAAACTCTTAATTTTACCTACAAAACAGATTGTAACAAAGTTATCAATAACCTGGTAGTGCAAGAGGGTTTTCAAAAGATTATTAAGCTGCTGGATGATATCAAGACAGTGTGAATACAGTGCAAGACTCACGAGTATCAGCGACACAGTCGAGTGGGTTGCTGCTATGATTACTAATCACTCAGCTTCCCTCTCTCTTCCAGCTCTGGGATTTAAGGCAGGCAAAGCTTAAGGTGTGCGAGTATAAGGGGCATCTTGAGAGCACTGCAGCCTGCATCTTCCTCCCACGTGGGACTTCTTCCTTCCCTCTGGTTGCAACCTCTGCACATGACTGCACTGTGAGGATCTGGAACCGCGACACTGCAGGTACTGTCCTTGTGCTGAACGCCACATTTGAAGTCATTTGAATCTAGATTCAGTCTACCTCCCTCGGCTGCCCGGCAACATAAAACCTGGGGTTCAACGGTAGAGTTGCTGCCTTACAGTTCTTACAGCGCTCCTCCAGAGAGATGTAGGAAGCCCGAACCCGTGGAAAATAAGCATTCATTTTGTAAGACAGGAAACTTTATTTTTAAAAAGCATGCAGTGAAGATTACATTGATTCCAATGGGCAACATAGAAACATAGAAAATAGGTGCAGGAGTAGGCCATTCGGCCCTTCGAGCCAACACCGCCATTCAATATGATCATGGCTGGTCATCCACAATCAGTACCCCGTTACTGCTTTCTCCCCATATCCCTTTATTCCGTTAGCCCTAAGAGGTAAATCTAACCCTGACGTTAGTAAAGGGGGTGAGGGATGGTACAGAGATGTGTTTGTACGTTGACTGGGTGACGTTAGTAAAGGGGGTGAGGGATGGTACAGGGAGGGAGAGAGATGTGTTTGTACGTTGACTGGGTGACGTTAGTAAAGGGGGTGGGGGATGGTAGAGGGATGTGTTTGTACGTTGACTGGGTGACGTTAGTAAAGGGGGTGAGGGATGGTACAGGGATGTGTTTGTACGTTGACTGGGTGTTTTCCGTCTTCACTGCAGTGTGTGTGGGCTCTCTGTGCCTGGATGGGGCCGGCACTCTCACGTCCTTGGTCTCCAGTGACGCTGCCAGCCTGCTGTGTGGCAGCTTTAACACCGGAATTCACCGTCTCCAGCTGACCCATTGGAACGGCTGCAGCCTGACAGAGGTGGCCAGGTTCTGAGCGGGCCGGAGAGCTGAGGCTGGTTTGTGGGAGGCCCTTAGTGGAATGGACGGCAGTGGATCACAAGCGGAGACCGGACCAGACACTTCAACACTGAAGATAGAGACAACAAGCTGGACTAACTCAGCGGGACAAGCAGCATCTCTGGAGACAAAGAATGGGTGTCGTTTTGGGTCGAGACCCATCTTCAGAGTTACTCCAGCATTCTGTGTATCAGTGTAAACCAGCATCTGCAGTTGTTTCCGACACACTTCAACATAGAGTAGGAAGGCAGCAACGCAAGATGCAAAGGAACGGTGGTCTCTGTTAACTAAGCTTCCTCTTATAAGCTATTTCCATATGCAACAAAGATCCTCAGAATATGGACTGTATCTGTGTAGGTCAGAATACTTTAATTTATTGTGCAGAATTAACTCCTGAATGCACTGTTGTAAATACCCATTGTTTAACCATTGGGTACGTGAGCTGCTGACATAAGAACGTTCTCCTCTTTCATTGCCAGTCAATGGTGAGCTCGCTGATGCCAGTGGGCAGGAGCAGCACTATTGCAGTCAGTCTCAAGGCCCTGGGGTGGGTAGCTGGGTGACAGAGCCACACACGTCCCCTCACTCACAAAGACCCTGTTTCTGACAGTTATCTATCAGCACTGTATCCGATGGGCCGGAGCGACCCGTGGCCACTCCTGTCCTCTGAGCTTTTCACTTTAACATCAGTTGCAGCTTTATTGGTAGTGGTGATCGGAGTACAGCATGTTAGGCAATTAACCCACGTGTCCTTGGGATGTGGAAGAAAACCCACACAGCCACAGGGAGAATGTGCAATCTCCTCAGGTAGCTCTAAAGATCTGGTCTGGACCTGGTCCTTGGTGCTACGGGGCAGCAGCCATTAGCTGTGTGTCCGTGCTGTCTGATAATAGGCAGCATTGAAGGCAAAAACCTTTGGTTATTTGAAAGGATAGGGTTCATAAGGTGTAGGAGCAGAATTAGGCCATTCGGCCCGTCAAGTCTTCTGCCATTTAATCATGGTTGATCTATCTTTCTCCCTCAACCCCATTCTCCTGCCTTCTCCCCATCACCCCTGACACCCGGAGCAATAGATAAGATAAGGCTGAACCAAAAGACGTCATGAGGAAGGACAACGGATGGTAAAATGAACTTTGGACCAATTCTAATAATTTGGGCCAATTATTTTATTGCAAACTCCCAATGTGTTATGAGACTTTGCTATGTTTGCACATTGCTGACTTCAGCACTGTGGTGTTATTGATATATGTGGCACATTATGGCAGCCAGTATCAGGACCTGGCTCACTTGATTGTAGTAACTTTCACAAGTCTTTTGGTGGGTTTCCTCCACTAATAGTTTTAGTTGAGGAGAGTAAGAAAAAAGAGAAATTAGATCTATGCAAGAAGATAGGCACAAAATGCTGGAGAACTCAGCGGGGCAGGCAGCATCTCTGGAGAGAATGAATAGGTGACGTTTTGGGGCAAGACCCTTCTTCAGACTGATGTCAGGGGGGCGGGGCAGGCAGCATCTCTGGAGAGAATGAATAGGTGACGTTTTGGGGCAAGAAGAAGGGTCTCGACCCGAAACGTCACCCATTCCTTCTCTCCAGAGGTGCTGCCTGTCCCGCTGAGTTACTCCAGCATTTTGTGTCTATCTTTGGTTTAAACCAGCATCTGCGGTTCCTTCCTACACATTAGATCTATGCAAACCTTTCTGCTGAGAGACTGTAGACTCATTGAAACAAGCAGCCTACCTTCTGGGCTCCAATGGTCCCATCATTCTACCTTGTTCTGGAGTTGACTCCTGTACTGCAGATTAGTGAAGAGATACCACCAAAGCAGGAATCTGCATCATGATGTGAAGAATTGCTCCTTGTGTACAATGTGTATGGGATCCATCTACTGATCTACGGTGCATTTTAGTGTACAATGTCTTTCACAAACAATGTAATTCACTTGTTTGGTTACAATTCTGGCATATCGTTGTAATACTGTACATGTATTCCAGGAGCAGGTGCCAAAGTAAAATGGCCTTCCTGTAACACTGCAACAAATGTTGAAAGCAAGATTTAAAGAACATAGAAACAGAAGATAAAAATATCATTCTCTATTTAAATATTTAATTTGTATAAATGTTACAGCCAAATTAGGTTTTGGATGATTAAATGAGTGCTAAAAATAATCCTGTACAGTAAGGGTTTTCTTGTTCCTCCAGCTCTGGCTGCTCGTGGTGACCACAGCAAAGGGAAGTATTTTAGTTGATTTGAATAGTAGCTGAGTAAACATGTCGGTGCCACAGCCACAGCAAGCGGAAGAAATCCAACCCATCGCAATGGTGTTGAAACAGCCTGCACTTAATCCTCAACAGAATGGTAGTTCCATCAACAGTTCCATCAAAGGGCTCCTATTCACCTGGAAGTTGCTTCCAATGTCCAGATTTGGATCTGCTCAGCTGAAGCCCATGAAACATCTGGCGCATGAGGACAGATGTAAATCTGTGGAATTTTCTGCCACAGAAGGCAGTGGAGGCCAATTCACTGGATGTTTTCAAGAGAGAGTTAGATTTAACTCTTCGGGCTAAAGGAATCAAGGGATATGGGGAAAAAGCAGGAACAGGGTACTGATTTTGGATGATCAGCCATGATCATATTGAATGGTGGTGCTGACTCGAAGGGCCGATGGGTCTATTCCTGCACCTATTTTCTATTACTCCTAACAGCATTGTTTAAGAAGGAACTGCAGACGCCGGTTACACCGAAGATAAATGCTGGAGTAACTTAGCAGGTTAGGCAGTATCTCCAGTGAAAAGGAATAGGTGACCTTTCTGGTCGAGGCCCTTCATGAGACTGAGAGTCAGGGAGGGGGACACTGGAGGTAGGGGAAGGTACAGAACAAAGCAGAGCCACCACTGATGATTCAGGGAAGGTGGAGCCCACAATGGTCCATTGTTGGCTGGGGATGAGGTGATAATGAAGGAATATAAACGGTGAAGTTAGCAAGGGGACTACTCCTGCACCTATTTACTATGTTTCTATGACAGGAAAGTTAAGTTTAGTTTATTGTCACGCGTACTGAGGTACAGTGAAAAGCTTTTATTGCGTGCTAACCATTCAGCAGAAAGACAATACATGATACAATCGAGCCATTTCCAGTGTGCAGATACATAAGGGAATAACGTTTAGTGCAAGGTAAAGCCAGCAAAGTCCGATCAAAGATAGTCTGATGGTCACCGATGAGGTAGATGGTAGTTCAGCACTGCTGTTGAGTTCCCACATTCATAAGTTCTCAGAGCAAAATTAGGCCATTCGGCCCATCAGGTCTACTTTGCCATTCAACCATCTATCTCTCTCTCTCTCTCTCTCTCTCTCTGTCCCATGGGCTGGCGAGCTGAGAGGATGTTTTCCCTCATGAAATAATCAAAGACCAGAGAGCAGAATATCAGAATAAAGGTAGTCCATTTCAGAGTGAGATGTGTTTGGATACTATTGTCAATGTACTGAGGAATAGTGAAAAGCTTTTGTTTCCATGCTCAGGAGTCAAAGTAAAAACTACATTAATACAATCAAGACATCCACATTGTACAGATAAAGGAACAACATTTAGTGCAAGATATAACATTGAAATCTGATAAAGTCGGTTTAAAGGTAATTCAATGGTCTCCAATTAAGTACATGGGAGGTCAGGACTCTTCTAGCTGGTGAGAGGAGGGTTCAGTCGCCTGATAACAGCTGGGAAGAAACTGTCCCTGAATCTGGAGGTGTACGTTTTCATACTTCTGTAGCTTTTGCCAAATGGGAGAGGGGAGGAGGGAGTGGCCGGGGTGAGACTGGTCCTTGATGATGCAGTGTGAAGTGTAGATGAGGTCAATGGAAGGGAGGTTGGTTGTTTGATGGTCTGGGCTGCGAATTACAGAAATTCTCTGTAATTTCTTGTGGTCTTGGATGGAGCTGTTCCCAAACCAAGCTGTGATGCATCCCCTTAAGATGCTTTCTCCGGTGCATCTGTAGAAGTTGGTGAGAGTTGTAGGGGTTCATGCCCAACCCCCTAAGCCTTCCAAGTTGGTGTGCATTCTTCGATGTGATAAATTGCTGGTGATATTTGAAGAATTTATTCGAAGGAAGAGTTCTTTCTCACAAGGATTATCAGTCTTTGGAATTTCTTTCCAGCAAACTGAATCCCTTTACGTGTTCAAAGCTGAAATAGATGTTTGATTATTAAGAGCCTGGATAGCTCAGTCGGTAGAGCATCAGACTTTTAATCTGAGGGTCCAGGGTTCAAGTCCCTGTTCAGGCGTTGTCATTATATTGTGGACATTGTCACCCACCCCACTGATCCGATGCACTCACGGACAGCTCCAATGACCGGTATTGTCTGTGCTGCACGTTCTACCTGTCAGCTCTGGTCTCTCACATCCCATAGATGGATGGATGAATGGATGAATGATACTTTATTGTCACCATTGAAATGCTTCGTTTTGCCCACAAGCACACGTGTTGGAGCTGACAAAGTTACAAAGTTAAGTGACCTACCATATAGATCTTTATAAACGTTAAGTGCTTAACTTGTGCGGGTTGGGAGGGTGTTTGGCAGCTGTAAATTAAATTGCCTCTGGTGTGTAGGTGACCGGTGGAGTGTGGAGATAGTTGGTGAGAATGTGGGGAGAATATAATATAGAGGATTGGCCTAAAAAGGTGGTAGATGTTTGGAGAAACTCGATGGGCTGAAAGGTTCGTAGCCATGCTGTATCTCAGACTTTGACTCTTGAAGGATCAAGGTTATAGAGAGAGCAGAGGAAAGTGGACTTGAGGAAAGTTTAGACTTTAGAGATACAGCGTGGAAACAAGCCTGTTGACCCACTGTGCCCATGCCAACTGGCGATCATCCCACACACTAACACCATCCCACACACTAACACCATCCCACACACTAACACCATCCCACACACTAACACCATCCCACACACTAACACCATCCCACACACTAACACCATCCCACACACTAACACCATCCCACACACTAACACCATCCCACACACTAACACCATCCCACACACTAACACCATCCCACACACTAACACCATCCCACACACTAACACCATCCCACACACTAACACCATCCCACACACTAACACCATCCCACACACTAACACCATCCTACACACTAACACCATCCCACACACTAACACCATCCCACACACTAACACCATCCCACACACTAACACCATCCCACACACTAACACCATCCCACACACTAACACCATCCCACACACTAACACCATCCCACACACTAACACCATCCCACACACTAACACCATCCCACACACTAACACCATCCCACACACTAACACCATCCCACACACTAACACCATCCCACACACTAACACCATCCTACACACTAACACCATCCTACACACTAACACCATCCTACACACTAACACCATCCCACACACTAACACCATCCCACACACTAACACCATCCTACACACTAACACCATCCCACACACTAACACCATCCCACACACTAACACCATCCTACACCAGGGACAATTTTACAATTTTTACCAAGTCCAATTAAGCTAGAAATCTGTGCGTTTTTGAAGTGTGGTGGGAAAACGGAGAAAACCCACGCATGTCACGGGGAGAACGTGCAAACTCCAAAAGGACAACGCCCGTAGTCAGGATGAAGCCCGGGTCTCTGGCGCTGTAAGGCAGCAACTCTACCATTGCACCACCGTGCTGTCCTGTGGTAGAACCATCCCGCATGGAAACTGGTCCTTCGGCCCAACTTGCACATACCGACCATAATGCCCCAACTACCCTGGTCCCCGTTTGTCCATATTCATCTAAAAATGAGGGCTCGTCCGGGATTTGAACCCGGGACCTCTCGCACCCTAAGCGAGAATCATACCCCTAGACCAACGAGCCAGGTCGGTTGGATTTGCTATGGTTTTATTGCATGGTGGAGGAGCCCTACCTCCATCTCGATCTTTATCTCACATTTTAGATACATGCATCATTTTGTTTTAGTTTTCCTTTCTCAGTTCATGGTGCCAACTCTTAATCAGATACACCATCACTGGCATTGGCTTCCATGTGCCTATCCACAAGTATCCTAAATGCCACTATTGTACCGGTCCCATCCACCACCCGTGGCAGTGCATTCCAGGCACTCACCACTCGTTATGCGTTACCCCACTCACCTTAAAAGCTATGCCCTCTAGTCTTTGAGTTTATGGCAGGATCTCATTGTAACTTACCGGATAATGAAAGGCCTGGGTAGACTGGATGTGGAGAGGATGTTTCCGGTAATGGGAGTGTATAGGACCAGAGGTCACAGCCGCAGAATAAAAGGACATACCTTTTAGAAAGGCGATGAGGAGGATTTTCTCTAGCCAGAGGTTGGTGAATCTGTGGAATTCATTGCCACAGAAGGCTGTGGAGGCCAAATCAGTGGATATTTTTACAGGAGAGATAGATTCTTGATTAGTACGAGTGTCAGGGGTTGTGGGGAGAAGGCAGGAGAATGGAGTTAGGAGGGAGTGATTGATCAGCCGTGATTGAATGGTTGCGTAGACGTGATGGGCCAAATGGCCTAATTCTGCACCAATCACTTATGACCTTATGAGATCATAGTTAACGTAGCTGGGAACTGGGCACGATGCGTCTGTCAGGCTCACTGGTTAAATGTAGAAATCCACGAATAAACCCAGAGAAAAATAGACTTTTTACAGATATCTCGATGTAAATTTCTGCATTTAAAAGATGAAGGACTATCATCTGGAAGATTGGAGAAGGGTGTTGACCCAAAATGTTATCTGTCAATGTTCTCCTGAGATGCTGCCTGAGCCGCTGAGTTACTTCAGCACTCTGTGTCTTTTTAAGGTCAATCATCTAATGGCTTAATATCTACAGTGAAAATTTCTCTCAGTGTCATAGTGTGTTGGCGTGAATTCGATGGGCCAAAGGGCCTGTTTCCATGCTGTATCTCTAAAAGGCGGACAGAGTAATTGTGGCCTTTCGATATATTCCCAGGTCGAGGATTGTTTAGTAGTTGCTCAGTAGGTCAGTGCGAGCCTCTGGGATTAACGTTCCTCTCTCAGTGGGGAGGGAGCTGGTTGGCTTCTGTTTGTTCATCATTCTAGTGTAGTGCGGTTGCCAACTTCCTCAATCCCAAATACGGGACGAGGTGACATCACCGCCCCACGCCCCACGTGCCCTCACCCAGCCAGCGGCCTCGCAACCCGCCTCCCGGCCCGGGCGGCCGCCATTGGTGGAGCGGGAGCACGTGGTCATTGGCGGGGTGAGGTCACATGGGGCGCGAGGCGGTGACGTCACCCTTTGTCCCTTATTTGGGAATGAGGAAGTTGGCAACCCTACTAATACGGGACAAGGGCGGTCCTGTACGGGACAAACAAATTTGTCCCTAAATACGGGATGTCCCGGCTAATACGGGACGGTTGGCAATTCTAGTTGCACTGTGTCACACCACAGCTAAATGCTCTGGCAGAGTGCCTTGCTGAAGTGGGAGTGATGGCAAGCTGTGCTGGGATACGGCATCACTCCACAAGCCCAGGCACGTTCATGGTCCTCGAACCCATCGGCAGCTGCCCGAGCCTGCAACCACGGAACCGTCCCCAACACAATGCCCCTTTACTCATCCCCACCACCACTGACAGGACAGCGCTGGCCATTGCAAACTACCAGGCCATAAAGTATTATCAACTGAAGCAAAACTGGCTGACCTTTACCGAGAAACGCTGCTGTGAACAAGCACAAATCCCAGCATGACGTCTATCCAAGCTGCAGGCAACAGTCATAGAGTCACACAGTGTGGAAACAGGCCCTTCGGCCCAACCTGCCCATGCTGACCAACAAGCCCCATCTACACTAGTCATAGACATAGAGTTACACAATGTGGAAACAGGCCCAACTTGCCCACACTGACCTACATGCCCCATCTACACTGGTCACATAGACATAGAGTCACACAGTGTGGAAACAGGCCCTTCGGCCCAACTTGCCCACACTAACCTACATGCCCCATCTACACTGGTCACATAGACACAGTCACACAGTGTGGAAACAGGCCCTTCGGCTCAACCTGCCCATGCTGACCAACATGCCCCATCTACACTAGTCCCACCTGCCTGCGTTTGCACATATCCCTCTAAACCTGCCCTATCCATGTACCTGTCTAAATGTTTTTTAAACATTGCGATAGTCCCTGCCTCAACTACCTCCTCTCGTAGCTCGTTCCATACACCCAGCACCCTTTGTGTGTAAAGGTTGTTCACTGCTCAGTCTGTTGTCACAACAAACCTCTTTGATTGTTAGTAATGAATGTGGCCAACATTCCACTGTAACACAATCCCAGTGCACCAGCCTTTCCCTTCAGCTCATCGAGTTTCAATGTAAACCAAAGGGGATACCAAAACCCATCTGGTGAAGATAGACACAGGTAGACACATATTGACACAGGTAGACATAGATAGGCACAGGTAGACATAGGTAGACACAGATAGACACAGGTAGACATATAGACACATAGACACAGGTAGACACAGATAGACACAAATAAAAGGGCATACCTTTAGCAAGGAGATGAGGAAGATTTTCTTTAGTCTGGTTAATCTGTGGTAATTATGATACAAACATTAGATGTCTTTCACATCAATGGACTTGGTAATCAATATATTTAATAAATCATCTTATATTTGTAGAATGTGTACACGGTTTCTTAAAAAATATATTTCAGTAGGACAGATAGAGTTTGTAGACACGATGACGTTATGGACTTACACACAGCATACACGCCATGAGGATCTGGAATAGGCCACTCGGTCCCTCGATCCTACCCCACCAGTCAATGCTTATGGCAGTGTAGGGTGGAACTGCAGATGCTGGTTTACACCGAAAATGGACACAAAATGCTGCAGTGACTCAGCGGGCAGGCAGCATCTCTGCAGAGAAGGAATAGGTGACGTTTCAGGTCGAGACCCTTCTTCAGACTGAAAGATAAAGGTGAGGAGGGAGGGGACAGGCGGCGAGAAAAGGCCAGAACAAATCAACAGTTGACCTCAGGAAGGGTGGAGCCCACAATGGCCCATTGTTGGCTGGGGAAGGTGTACTAATGACAAGGATACAAGGATGCAAACAGTAGGATGACTGGAGATAGACACACAAAGCTGGAGTAACTCAGCGGGTCAGGCAGCATCTCTGGAGAGAAGGAATGGGTGACGTTTCAGGTCGAGATCCTTCTGAAGAAGGGTTTCGACGTGAAACATCACCCATTCCTTCTCTCCAGAGATGCTGCCTGTCCTGCTGGGTTACTCCAGCATTTTGTGTCTATCTTCAGTGTAAACCTGTTCCTCCACAAGAGATCTCCAGACTGACCCACCCAATCCCCTCCGCCCTCCACTCCTGCTGTCCAAAGGTCAGCAGGGCTGGGCTGAGGTTTAGTTTAGATACACCATTCGGCCCATCAAGTCTACTCCACCGTCCAATCATGGCTGACCTATCTCTCCCTCCTAACCCCATTGTCCTGCCTTCTCCTCATTATCCCTGACAACCGTACTAACCAAGAATCTGTCCATCTCTGCCTTAAACATATCCATTGACCCCCATAGCCTTCTGTGGCAAAGAATTCCACCGATTCACCACCCTTGGATGAAATAAATTCCTCCTCATCTCTTTCCAAAAGGAATGTTCTTTTATTCTAAGCTTGTGCCCTCTGGTCCTAGACTCTCCCACTCCTCTCCACACCCACTCTATCCAGGCCTTTCATTATTCGGTAAGTTTCAATGAGGTTCCGCCCTCATCCTTCCAAACTCCAGCGAGTACAGGCCCAGTGCCACCAAACACACATCGTGTGTTAACCCACATGTTTGTGGGATCATTCCTGTAAACCTCACTCCTGGGATGAGTAGTGGTGGCGGGGTAGCGCTCTGTGCAAGACCACACGCTGAGTATTGTGTACCGCGCTGGTGTCGAGTGGCAACAGGAGTGATTGCTGGGTATTGTCAGCGGCCTCCTGCAGTGTGGTGACAGTGTCGTTTTTCAGACACAATGGTGTTTGGTTACTGCTGGGTGGTTACATGGAAACAGGTCTTTATCAAGACAGCTTTCTATTCTACTTGCCAATTTACAAAGTTACTCAACAGGTTCCGTGGTTCCCGATCAAAACCGTGTTGTAACCAACCAATCCCCAGTCACAGCAAGTATTGCTGAATTCACCATTGGTGCTGTGGAGAGTTGTGCAACATTCTCTCTTGCCGAACCTCTCCCTTCAACACCCTGCACTTCCACATCTCTCGTTCCCCTCTCCCCTGACTCTCAGTCTGAAGAAGGGTCTTGACCCGAAACGTCACCCATTCCTTCTCTCCAGAGATGCTGCCTGACCCGCTGAGTTACTCCAGCATTTTGTGAATAAATACCTTCGATTTGTACCAGCATCTGCAGTTATCTTCTTACATAACAGGAATGAGTGGGTCAACATATGATGAGCGTTTGTCGGCACTGGGCCTGTACTCGCTGGAGTTTAGAAGGTTGAGGGGAGAACCTCCTTGAAAGGCATAGATAGAGGATGTGGAGAGCATGTTTCCACTGGTGGGAGAGTGAAGAACCAGAGGTCACAGCCTCAGAAATTAGGAAGGAGGTGAGGAGCTTTTTTAGTCAGAAGGTAGTTAATCTGTGGAATTCATTGCCACAGAAGGCTGAGGAGGCCAAGTCAGTGGATATTTTTAAGGCAGAGATAGACAGATTCTTGATTGGAACGGGTGTCAAGGGATATGGGGGCAAGGCAGGAGAATGGGGTTAGGAGTCAGAGATCAGCCATGATTGAATGGCGGAGTGGACTCGATGGGCTGAATGGCCTCATTCCACTCCTGTAACTTGTGAACAGCATCATCTGTGCAGGAAGGAACTGCAGATGCAAAATTATCTAACAAATTTGTCCAATGCAAATTGGAGGAACAGCACCTTATATTTCACTTGGAACCCAACTTTAAGCCCAGCGGTATGAATGTTCCTGAAGAAGGGACTCGACCTGAAACATCACCCATTCCTTCTCTCCACAGATGCTGCCTGTCTCGCTGAGTTACTCCAGCATTTTGAATGAATGAATGAATGAACAAGTTTATTGGCCAAGTATGTGCAGATACAAGGAATGTGCCTTGGTGCTCCGCTCACAAATGACAACACAAACATACAGTTAACAATTAAGAATAAAGCATAAACACATCAAAACAATAAGGATACAACATCACGGTCTAAACATGTGGGTGAAAATAAACCAGAGCAAAAAAGAGACTACAGACTTTGGTTATTGAGTAGTGTGGGGGGTGGGAGTGTGTGTGTGGGGGGGGGGGGGGGGGGGGTGTATGTGTGTGTGTGAAAGTGGTGTGTGTTCAGCATGGTGTGGGGGTGGGATCTCAGGTTGTGACCCAATTACCGAGGGAGAGAGTGCGGGACTGTGATCTTGGTGTGAGTCAGAGTGGAGCCGGGGTGAAGCTGGTTTGGAGCCAGGGTCCCCGCCGCTGCCCGGGGGGGGGGGGGGGTGAGGGTAGACTAGACTAGTGTCCCTCTGCCACCCTCCCTCCCAACAACATGGACCAATGAAAGCCGCCTGCAAGAGGATTCCTCTTTCATTCAAGCGCCGTTCTCGTGTTTCAGTGGAACAGGGCGCCGGGGGAATGCGTGTCCACACAAAGCCCTATTGTGTGTGTGTGTTTGAATGTGTGTCGGCCACGCCTGAGGGAGGGAGGGAGGCTCAGCATCCCGGGACTCCACAAGGAAGTGTCCATGCGCCCTTTAAACGAGGTCGCAAACCCTCTCCACTCTCCCATGTGTAGAGTCTCCGTCTATCCCAGCGCCACTGTCCCAAGTTCTGCCCACTATCCCGGGCCAACACTGTCGGCGAGGGGGAGCCCAGCGTGGGTGAGATAGGACACGGACCTCATCACTCATCCAACAACGTGAGTATCTCTTAAATGTTCCCGTTAAACAGACTTCACTCTGAAGAATATTTACCCAGCCAATGTCTGATGCATCTCGCAGGTGACCCACGTTCAAAGCAGCAGAGACCCGAGACCCCTTTCCCAGTGCAGATTCAGTGGGGGTATTTAAGGCAGAGATAGACAGATTCTTGATTAGTGCGGGTGTCAGGTGTTATGGGGAGAAGGCAGGAGAATGGGGTTAGGAGGGAGAGATAGATCAGCCATGATTGCATGGCAGAGTAGACTCGATGGGCCAAATGGCCTAATTCTGCTCCTATCACTGATGAACTTATGAATTCACCACCCAACTCATAGCTAAGTGTCTCATCCCGGAATGCCACCCATTCCTTCTCTCCAGAGATGCTGCCTGACCCGCTGAGTTACTCCAGCTTTTTGTGTCTATCTTCGATTTAAACCAGCATCTGCAGTTCCTTCCTACACACTGGGAATTATTCACCTCCCAGATACCAGGAACAAAACTACATGGAGGCATTGGAGCAATTTTAAGCAATTTATTGATCAGTTTAGTTTTTGTCACCTGCACCGAGGTACAGTGAAAAACTTTTGTTGAATGCTTACCAGTCAGCAGAAAGACTACATTGCCTTTATCGTGTATCTGTATACTGTGGACACCTTCATTGTAATCATGTATAGTCTTTCCACTAACTGGTTAGCACGCAACAAAAGCTTTTCACTGTACCTCGGTACGCCTCGGTACGGCTGACAATATACTAAACTAACTGACTGGTAGACACAAGATGCTGGAGTAACTCAGCGGGACAGGCAGCATCTCTGGAGAGAAAGAATGGGTGACCTTTTCAGGTCGAGACCCTTCGTCTGAAGAAGGGTCTCGACCCGAAACATCACCCATTCCTTCTCTCCAGAGATGCTGCCTGACCCGCTGAGTTACTCCAGCATTTTGTGTCTACCTTCGATTTAAACCAGCATCTGCAGTTTTCTTTCCTAATTTACTAATCCACAGTGTACAGATACAGGATTATGGGAATGACATTTAGTGCAAGATAAAGTTCAGTGAAGTCTGATCAAGGTTAGTCTGAGGGTCACCAATGAGGTAGATAGTAGTTCAGGACTGCTCTCTGGTTGTGGTAGGATGGTTCAGATGCCTGATAACCGCTGGGAAGAAACAGTCCCTGAATCTGAGGTGTGCGTTTTCACACTTCTGTACCTCTTGCTCGATGGGAGAGGAGGGAGTGACCGGGGTGAGACTGGTCTTAGATTATGCTGCTAGCCTTGTAAATGGAATGAGAAAGCTGTAACAGATTGGTGATATGGAGCAGCTTGTTACATTAATTGGCTACTGTAAATTGGGCGGCATGGTGGCGCAGCGGTAGAGTTGCTGCCTCACAGCGCCAGAGACCCGGGTTCGATCCTGACTACGGGCGCTGTTTGTACAGTTTGTACGTTCTCCCCGTGACCTGTGTGGGTTTTCTCCGAGATCTCCGGTTTCCTCCCACACTCCAAAGACGTAGGTTTGTAGGTTAATTGGCTTGGTACAAATGTAAAATTGTCCCTAGTGGGTGTAGGATAGTGTTAGGGTGCGGGGATCGCTGGTCGGCGCGGACTCGGTGGGCCAAAGGGCCTGTTTCTGCGCTAAAGTGAAAACGAACTTTCCCGTAGAGTGGTAGAATCTTGGGGATTGATGGGATAATATGAGGCTGTGTGGGGTGAGTGTTATTGAGTGTGGGGTGAGTGTTATTGAGTGTGGGGCGGTGTGTACGGAGGCAGTGGTTGGGGGGCCTGTTTCCGTGCTCTCTGATTCTGTCCCTCAAGGAATTGTCAGGCTGAGGGACTATCGTACAACAGGCTGTTAGTGATAGATGGAAATCTTTAGTCAGAGGGTGGTGAATCTGTGGAATTCTTTGCCACTGAAGGCTGTGGACGCCAAGTCAATGGATATTTTTAAGGCAGAGATAGATAGATTCTTGATTAGTACAGGTGTCAGGGGTTATGGGGAGAAGGCAGGAGAATGGGGTTAGGAGGGAGAGATAGATCAGCCACGATTGAATGGTGGAGTAGACTTGATGGGCCAAATGGCCTAATTCTGCTCCTATCACTTATGACCTTGTGAAACCTGAAATCAATGCAAAAAAATGCAGGAAACACACAGCAGGTCCGAAGGCATCAGTGGAAAGAGATATGTAGGATGGGACTGCAGATGCTGGTTTACACCGAAGATAGACACAAAATGCTGGAGCATCTCAGTGGATCATGCTGCCTGTCCCGCCGAGTTCCTCCAGCATTTGTGTCTATCATCTGTGGAAAGAGAGGCAGCGTTAAACTGAAATGTGACCTCAGCCTTCCCCTGCACACACTAGTAACGTTCTCTGTTTCTCTGTCACACTAACCTGCAGCACTTTAGTGGTTTTTACATTAGGGATAGGGTTGCCAACTGTCCCGTATTAGTCGCCATTTAGTAATTTGGGCTAAAATGGTTTATCCCGTACGGGACCGCCCTTGTCCCACACTAGGCCAGCAGGCCGCTGTCGGCCGGGACAGTGTAGGCTAACGCCATGTGTTCGCTTAATGGAGGTTGCGTAGCAACCCACCTCCCGGCCCGGGCGGCCGCCATTTGTGGAGCGGGGGCACGTGGCCGCTGGCTGGGTGAGGTCAGGTGGGGCGCAGGGCGGTGACGTCACCTTGTCCCGTATTTGGGAGTGAGATAGTTGGCAACCCTAGACATAGGGGCTGAGTACAGTTGCCTACTTCACTCAAAGACAGAACAAGCAACAACAACAAATTACATTTATATAGCACCTTTCAGCCCTGGGGAGAGGAAATTAAACCCATCCAAATGGCTTTTAAATGTTGTTATAGTCCCTGCCTCAACTATCTCCTCCAGCAGCTCGATCCATACACCCATCACCCTCTGCAACTGCAGACACTGGTTAATACACAAAAGGACACATTGCTGGAGTAACTCAGCAGGTCAGGCAGCATCTGTGGAGAACATGGATAGGTGACGTTTCACAGAGTGCTGAAGTAACTCAGCGGGTCAGGCAGCATCTGTGGAGAACATGGATAGGTGACGTTTCACAGAGTGCTGGAGTAACTCAGCAGGTCAGGCAGCATGTCTGGAGAACATGGATAGGCGAAGTTTCAGGTCAGAGTCTGAAGAAGGATCTTTTCTCCAGAGATGCTGCATGACCCACTGAGTTACTCCAGCACTTTGTATCCTTTGGATCTTGTATGTTTGAATCAGGTCATCCTTCATTCCTATATCATATCATATCATATATATACAGCCAGAAACAGGCCTTTTCGGCCCACCAAGTCCGTGCCGCCCAGCGATCCCCGTACATTAACACTATCCTACACCCACTAGGGACAATTTTTACATTTACCCAGCCAATTAACCTACATACCTGTACGTCTTTGGAGTGTGGGAGGAAACCGAAGATCTCGGAGAAAACCCACGCAGGTCACGGGGAGAACGTACAAACTCCTTACAGTGCAGCACCCGTAGTCAGGATCAAACCTGAGTCTCCGGCGCTGCATTCGCTGTAAAGCAGCAACTCTACCGCTGCGCTACCGTGCCGCCCTCTGTAGTTTGTTTAGAAACATTGAAAATAGGTGCAGGAGGAGGCCATTTGGCCCTTCGAGCCAGCACCGCCATTCAACATGATCATGGCTGATCATCGAGAATCAGTACCCCGTTCCTGCTTACTCCCCATATCCCTTGATTCCGTTAGCCCTAAGAGCTCTATCTAACTCTCTTGAAAACATCAGTTTAAGTTCAAACTTAGTTTAATTTGTTCAGTTGAGTTTAGTTTATTGTCCCGTGTACCGAGGTGCTGCTATCCAGTCATCAGAAATATTACAATTGAGCCGTCCAGTGTACAGATACAGGGAAAAACGTGAATGACGTTTAGTGCAGGATAAAGTGCAGTAAAGTCCGATCAAAGATAGTCTGAGGGGCACCAATGAGGTAGCTGGTAGTTCAGCCCTGCTCTCTAGTTGTGTTGGGATGGTTCAGTTGCCTGATAACAGCTGGGATGACGCTGTCCCTGAATCTGGAGGTGTGCGTTTTCATCTGCTTACATAAAGGCACAGGCTGGGGCCTGAGCGATTCACCGCAGACACACGATGCCTTCATCCACAGGCAAATGGTGCAGATCGCTGGGTCTGATCAGCTCTGACACAATGGGCACAGTGACGTAGCAGACATTTGATAATCAAATGAAGGTGGAAAGTATGGTCAGGACAAGTTACACAGAAGCAGGCAAATCAGCCCAACCTTTGCATGGGGAGCTGAATATTAAGGAGGTCTGGCAGCCGACCAAGGACTCACTGCTTTCCCCACAGAGACCCCTCTCTGCTTCCATCACCGTCACAGTCATGCAAATAGGCCCTTCTGCCCATACTGTCCCTCACTGTTTCCATCACAGTCACGCGCACAGGCCCATAACGCTCATGCTGTCCCTCTGTTTCCATCACAGTCACAGAAACAGGCCCTTCGGCCCACACTGTCTGTACTGTCGTAATCCCTTTCAGGACTGGCAGCTGGGACTGTGGAAAAGTGCCAGTGGGCTGTACTGTACATTCTGTGCTGACCCGGTGATTGTGCTCATGTACGGGGTACGTGTTGGCCTTTGCTTACAAGGGGGGCAGGGAGAAGGTGATGCTGTCCTGCTGGGCGCAGCTCATCACAGACAGTCCCAACATATCCGCCAGGGTCAACCCCTGGGTGACAGCGTTGTCTTATCAATGTTAGCTGCAGAGTCTGGGTTTGCATTCCTTGCACTCCAGACTCGGGGACAGTTTCTTCCCAGCTGTTATCAGTCAACTGAACCATCCTACTACAACCACAACCTGGGGCAGTTTAAGAATAAGGGCTAGGCCATTTAGGACTGAGATGAGGAAAAACTTTTTCATCCAGAGAGTAAACACAAAAAGCTGGAGTAACTCAGCGGGACAGGCAGCATCTGTGGAGAGAAGGAATGGGTGACACATTCACCCAGAGAGTTATGAATCTGTGGAATTCTCTGCCACAGAAGGCAGTGGAGGCCAATTCACTGGATGTTTTCAAGAGAGAGTTAGATTTAACTCTTTGGGCTAACGGAGTAATTTCTTCACACAGAGTGGTGAGTCTGTGGAATTCTCTG
The DNA here is from genome assembly GCF_053455715.1 of Rhinoraja longicauda. Taxonomy (NCBI): domain Eukaryota; kingdom Metazoa; phylum Chordata; class Chondrichthyes; order Rajiformes; family Arhynchobatidae; genus Rhinoraja; species Rhinoraja longicauda. The sequence goes on along the minus strand of NC_135983.1, from coordinate 29,104,903 downwards.
CCACAGAAGGTAGTTGAGGCCAGTTCATTGGCTATATTTAAGAGGGAGTTAGATGTGGCCCTTGTGGCTAAAGGGATCAGGGGGTATGGAGAGAAGGCAGGTACAGGTTACTGAGCTGAATGATCAGCCATGATCATATTGAATGGCGGTGCAGGCTCGAAGGGCCGAATGGCCTACTCCTGCACCTATTTTCTATGTTCTATGTCTATGAGTCAAGGGATATGGGGGGAAAACAGGAACAGGGTACTGATTTTGGATGATCAGCCGTGATCATATTGAATGGCCTACTCCTGCATATATTTTCTAAGTTTCTAACTAGAGAGCAGTCTAGATTAGTTCAGTTTAGTTTATTGTCACGTGTACTGAGGTAGTGAAAAAACCGTGCCTCCCCTAAGTAGAGTAAACTTGATGGGCCGAATGGCCTAATTCTGTTCCTAGGACTTACAGACCCCAAAGGTCAAAGGAATGGGAAGAGGTGAGTGCTTAAGGCACTCCACATAGTGTAGGAGTTCAGTAACAGGGCAGAACTGGAGATGTACAGCCGATCTAAGAGAGTACCAGCCCTGGGGGGAGTTCCTAGAGAAGGGAGGGGTGAGAACATGGGTGGAATTGAAAAATATAATATAATATGGAGGCTGTGGTTAACAAGGAATCATTGTGGATCAGTTCAGAAGCAGGTTTAGCACTTTCTATCAGGTCAGTGTGTGAGACCGGGAAGGTGGCCAGGCTAACGTGTCGGGCTGAATGGAGAGTTTCATCTGAGAGCAGGTGGGGGCAGGGTTGGGCAATGATGATCTTGTGGAGCTGGCATGCTGAGGCCTCCACGTGACACAAGGTTACAGCCGCTCACAGGTTCATACTGTTAGTTCCAGGAGCAGAATTAGGCCATTCAGCTCATCAAGGGCGGCACGGTGGTGCAGCGGTAGCGTTGCTGCCTCACAGCACCAGAGCCCAGATTCCATCCTGACTACGGGTGCTGTCTGTACAGAGGTTGTACGTTCTCCCCGTGACCTACCTGGGTTTTCTCCAGGTGCTTCGGTTTCCTCCCACACTCCAAAGACGTACAAGTTTGTAGGTTAATTGGCTTCGGTGAAATTGTAAATTGTCCTCGTGTGTATATAATAGTGTTAGCGTGCAGGGATCACTGGTCGGTGCGGTCTCAGTGGCCCGAAGGGACTGTTTCCACGCTGTATCTGTAAACTAAACTAAGTCTACTCTGTCATTCAATCATGGCTGATCTATCTCTCCCTCCCAACCCCATTCTCCTGCCTTCCTCCATAACCCCTGACACCCGCACTAATCACGAATCTGTCAATCTCCACCTTAAAAATATCCATTGACTTGACCTCCACAGCCTTCTGTGGCAATGAATTCCACAGAATCACTACCCTCTGACTAAAGAAATTCCTCCTCATCTCCTTCCTAAAGGAACGTTCATTTATTCTGAGGCTGTGGCCTCTGGTCCTAGACTCTCCCACCAGTGGAAACATCCTCTCCACATCCACTCTATCCACATCCGCTCACTATTCGGTAAGTTTCAATGAGGTCCTCCCTCGTTGTTCTAAACTCCAGCGAGTGCAAGCTGAGGTGACACGGGATGTGTTTTAGCCACAGACGGTGGGTGAGGGGAGGGATGGAATCTGGGAACAGTGAGGATTGAGGTGCAGGGGACAAAAGCTGATGAAACATCATTGGTTGTCCCTCTGCAGAGAGCGATTGTTCAGCCCGTTACCTCAGGGCTATTTCCAAGAGATTAGCAGATTATTTTCCTTCAAGATTGTTCCATGTGACAATCAGATAAACTACTACTTCTGCCTTACAGCAGCAGAGACTTGGGTTTGATCCTGACCCTGGCTGCTGTCGGTTTGGTGTTTGCACGTTCTCCCGGTGACCGCGTAGGTTTTCTCCAAGTGCTCTGGTTTCCACCCACATTGCAAAGATGTGCAGATTTGTGGGTTAATTGGCCTCTGTAAATTGTCCATGGTGTGTAGCATTATAGGGTTGCCAACTGTCCCGTATTAGCCGGAACATCCCGTATTTTGGGCTAGTTTGTCCCGTACGGGACCGCCCTTGTCCCGTATTAGTAGGGTTGCCAACTTCCTGACTCCCAGATAAGAGACAAAGGGTGACGTCACCGCCCCGCGTGACCTCACCCAGCCAGCGGCCACGTGCTCCCGCTCCACCAATGGCGGCCGCCCGGGCCGGGAGCACGTGGCCGCTGGCTGGGTGAGGTCACGTGGGGCGCGGGGCGGTGACGTCACCTTGTCCCGTATTTGGGAGTGAGGAAGGTTGCAACCCGAGTAGCATAGAACTAGGACAGGTTTGACAAGACAATAGGTGCAGGAGGAGGCCATTCGGCCCTTTGAGCCAGCACCACCATTCAATGTGATCATGGCTGATCATTCCCAATCAGTACCCCGTTCCTGCCTTCTCCCCATACCCCCTGACTCCGCTATCCTTAAGAGCTCTCTCTAGCTCTCTCTTGAATGCATTCAGAGAATTGGCCTCCACCGCCTTCTGAGGCAGAGAATTCCACAGATTTACAACTCTCTGACTGAAAAAGTTTTTCCTCATCGTTCTAAATGGCCTACCCCTTATTCTTAAACTGTGGCCCCTGGTTCTGGACTTGAGAACATGTTTCCTGCCTCTAACGTGTCCAACCCCTTAATAATCTTATATGTTTCAATAAGATCCCCTCTCATCCTTCTAAATTCCAGTGTATACAAGCCTAGTCGATCCAGTCTTTCAACATACGACAGTCCCGCCATTCTGGAAATTAACCTAGTAAACCTACGCTGCACGCCCTCAATAGCAAGAATATCCTTCCTCAAGTTTGGAGACCAAAACTGCACACAGTACTCCAGGTGCAGTCTCACCAGGGCCCTGTACAACTGCAGAAGGACCTCTTTGCTCCTATACTCAACTCCTCTTGTTATGAAGGCCAACATTCCATTGGCTTTCTTCACTGCCTGCTGTACCTGCATGCTTCCTTTCAGTGACTGATGCACTAGGACACCCAGATTTCGTTGAACGTCCCCTTTTCCTAACTTGACACCATTTAAATAATACTCTGCCTTCCTATTCTTACCACCAAAGTGGATAATCTCACACTTATCCACATTAAACTGCATCTGCCATGCATCCGCCCACTCACACAACCTGTCCAAGTCACCCTGCAACCTCATAGCATCTTCCTCACAGTTCACACTGCCACCCAGCTTTGTGTCATCTACAAATTTGCTAATGTTACTTTTAATCCCTCCATCCAAGTCATTAATGTATATTGTAAATAGCTGCGGTCCCAGCACCGAGTCTTGCGGTACCCCACTAGTTACTGCCTGCCATTCTGAAAGGGACCCATTTATCCCCACTCTTTGCTTTCTGTCTGCCAACCAATTTTCTTTCCATGTCAGTACCCTACCCCCAATACCATGTGCTCTAATTTTGCCCACTAATCTCCTATGTGGGACCTTGTCGAAGGCTGTTTGAAAGTCAAGGTACACTACATCCACCGGCTCTCCTCTGTCCATTTTCCTAGTTACATCCTCAAAAGGGATGGAGGGATATGGGCCAAACGCAGGCAGGTGGGACTAGTGCAGCAATGTTGGGCGGTGTGGGCAAGTTGGGCTGAAGGGCCTGTTTCCACACTGTATCACTCTATGACTGTCTATGACTCTGACTCTGTGGCTGACTCCATGAATATCTGATTCTATGATGACGACTCTTTGACTCTATGAATGACCCTATGATTTTATGACTAATTCTATGACTCAATGAATGACTCAATGACTATCTGCCTCTATGAATGACTCTATGACTATCTGCCTCTATGAATGACTCTGTGACTATCTGCCTCTATGAATGACTCTGTGATTATCTGCCTCTATGAATGGCTCTCTCTATTGTGACTGTGTTTGCTCAGGCTGCTGCTTTCAGGATGAGCGTGTCGGAGGTGAAAGACTGTGATCTGGAGTGTGCCATCTGCTTCAGCAACTATAACAATGTGTTCCGTGCGCCCAAGCAGCTTGCCTGCAGCCACACCTTCTGCCTGGAGTGCCTGGCGCGGATGAACATGAAGGCGCAGGTGGCAGAGGCCATCCAGTGCCCCATCTGCCGCTCGCTGACCCGCGTGCCCAAGGATGGGCTGCCCAAGCTGGGCAACAACTCCAGCGTCTTGTCCTGCCTGCCCGAGGCCATGCAGAGAATCCAGAGCATTCGCTTCAACCGGGGCAAGGGCCGGCTCTTCGTGAAGAAGGGCCAGCGGTCCCAGAAGAAGAGGGGGAAGAAGAAAATGTTTGCCAGCTCAGTGAGTCAAAGCCTGGACGTGGGCCGCCCATCAGACGAGGACAATCGCCAGGAGACGGGGCGGCGGTGGTGGTGCTGTGCCCACAAGTCCCACGTCACCATCATGATCGTCGTCCTGGTCACACTGGCCATCCTCATCACTTCCATCTGGGTGTTTGTGGTGCGTTAGTCACCATCACCAGCAGTGACCAAGGTGGCCAACCTGGACAGAACCAGAGGCTTCAAGGAATGCAACGTGTGTGGTGAAGGATTTTCATACTGACATTCTTCTTGTAAACTTACTTGTAAATGTAAACCTGTTCTTACTCCAGCTCCTGAACGTCATCAACCTTCTCTCTGTTTGATTTGAACCTCATTCCCTGGATCACTGAAGCTACTGAGCTCCAGGTCACCACCTTTCTACACTTGGTCTTCTGTCTTCTGGTCATCTAAATGACTCTTCCCAACGTGGGGGAAACTCTGCCTCCACAAGCCTATGGAAAGGGATAACTTCTCATGTGGTCCAGTACGATGTAGCGATCTAGAAGGCAAAGAGTAATATATATATTAGCACTCAACACAAGACACACCGATACAAATTAGTGTAACGTAGAGAAGCTTCCAACACCAGCTGTGGGCCGACACAGGGTTGAATTTAATAAAAGGTAGAGTCCATGGTCGAGTTCAATAACACAATGCAGTCCGAAGAAGGGTTTCGACCCGAAACGTCACCCATTCCTTCTCTCCAGAGATGCTGCCTGTCCCGCTGAGTTACCCGGCATTTTGTGTCCACCTTCAATAATACAAAATATCGCCAACAAGAAGTAATTTCCAAACTAACGTTCTGCCCTGGTTCCAAGTACTTTCCCACCCAACTTGATTTCCAATTTGATGAAAAGAGACTGTGATTTCCAACATAAAACGCAGCATAATATGCATAATACATAATGCTTGAATGTATGAAAAAGGGTCTCAAGCCAAAACCTTCTCTCCAGAGATGCTGCCTGTCCCGCTGAGTTACTCCTGCATTTTGTGACTGTACATGCTTTCATTATTGGCCAATACCAGAATATCTGGCATGTCTACAGCCTAAAATGGACTATGATCCAATACAATCATAAATAAATGTATTATTGTCCATCGTTTATTATTGATGACATGTTCTCATGTGCCATTGTGCCCAGCATCAGTTACTACCCAATATGAATTATTGTTGAACATAAATTATTATTAAGAATGAATTGTTGTCCAACAAATAATTTCCAGCATGAATCATTGTCTAAAGTAAATTATTATCCATTAAGGTGTTGTGTTTGATCTGCGTTCTTAACCAACAGTGTTGTATCCAATATCATTTGCCGGGTTGGACAGAGAAATGCCAGTTCCCACTAAATCCTGCAAATCTTGCCCAGAGCAGGTGAATCGAGGACCAGAGGAGGTAGTTGAGGCACGGACTATCCCAATGTTTAAGAAAGATTTAGACAGGTACATGGATAGGACAGGTTTGGAGGGATATGGACCAAGCGCGGGCAGGTAGGACTAGTGGAGATGGGACATGTTGGTCAGTGTGGTTCAAGTGTTTTTACACAGAGGGTGGTGGAGGCCTGGAACGCATTGCCAGGGATGGTGGTGGAGACCGATACCATAGTTGTGTTTAAGAGGTTTTTAGACAGGCACATGGAAATGCAGGGAATGGAGGGATATAGGTCACGTACTGGCAAATTAGATCAGTTTAACTAGAGATCATGTTCACAAGTCATAGGAACAGAGTTGCTGCCTTACAGCGCCAGAGACCTGGGTTCGATCCTGACTACGGGTGCTGTCTGTATGGAGTTTGTACGTTCTCCCCGTGACCATGTGAGTTTTCCCCGGGAGCTCCGGTTTTTCCCCCACACTCCACAAAGACGTACAGATTTGTAGGTAAATTGACTTCTGTAAATTGTCCCTAGTGAGTGTAGAATAGTGTTAGTGTGCGGGGATTGCTGGTTGACGTAGACTCGGTGGGCCGAAGGGCCTGTTTCTGCACTGTATCTCTAAACTAAACTAAACTTTCAGTAATTCGTATAAAAGGACACAAATCTTCAATTCCCTTATCATTAAAAAAATCAGGTATTTGGAGCAGGCAGCATGGTGATGCAGCGGTAGAGTTGCTGCCTCACAGCTCCGGAGACGCCGGTTCAATTCTGACTGGGTGCTGTCTGTGAGGAGTTTACATGTTCTCCTTGTGACCGCATGGGTTTTCTTCAGATGCTCCAGTTTCCTTCCAGATCACAAAGACGTGTGGGTTTGTAAGTTAATTGGCTACTGTAAATTGTCTCTAGTGTATAAGATAGAACTAGTGTGCGAGTGATGGGGAACCAGTGTACGTGGTGGTGCGGAATAGGTGGGCCGAGGGGCCTGCTTCAACACTGCATCTCTAAAGTAAACTAAACTAGCAAGAGTGTTTTATTGACATTTGTACCAGAACAATGGTCTTACTTGCAGCAGCACAACAGATTTGTAAACACAGAACATCATAGATAATATACTAATCAAACAAAGACAAAATTCAATAAATTTAAAAAAACGATATTGTGCAAAAACAAAACAGAAGCTCACTGATAGTTTATTGTAGAAGCAAGGAAAATTCTGTTTATTTGTAGTGTGTTGCATTAAATGTGCCTGTAAAAATGCAACAGGTGAGAAGGTCATTGATCCTGCCCCAGTGTGTGTGACCATCAGACACGTGTGGCATGTAGAGGTCCCTCATCATTGTGCCCACGAACCAGTGTAGAGTCACACAGTGTGGAAGCAGGCCCTTCAGCCCTTCCACCCAACTTGCCCACACCGACCAACATGCCCCATCTACACTAGTCCCACCTGCCTGCGTTTGGCCCTTATTCCTCTAAACCTGTCCTATCCATGTACCTGTCTAACTTCAAGTAACCACGGCATTCCCTCTCTCTCTCTATCCCTCCCCATCCAAGTCACATTTTCACCCAGCAAACAATGGCCTGTTTCAATAGACAATAGGTGCAGGAGTAGGCCATTCGGCCCTTCGAGCCAGCACCGCCATTCAATGTGATCATGGCTGATCATTCTCAATCAGTACCCCGTTCCTGCTTTCTCCCCATACTCCCTGACTCCACTATCCTTAAGAGCTCTATCTAGCTCTCTCTTGAATGTATTCAGAGAATTGGCCTCCACTGCCCTCTGAGGCAGAGAATTCCACAGATTCACAACTCTCTGACTGAAAAATCTCACACTTATCCACATTAAACTGCATCTGCCATGCATCCGCCCACTCACACAACCTGTCCAAGTCACCCTGCAACCTCATAGCATCTTCCTCACAGTTCACAGTTCCTCTATCATTGTTACTTTTTTGCTTTTCTTTCATTCATTGTTCTTTAACTCTATATCATCATCTACATCTCTCATTTCCCTTATCACTAACCAGACTGAAGAAGGGTCTCGGCCCGAAACGTCACCCATTCCTTCTCTCCAGAGATGCTGCCTGTCCTGCTGAGTTACTCCAGCTTTTTGTGTCTATCGTCGGTTTAAAACAGCATCTGCAGTTCTTTCCTACGCACTACCGGTCTAAATGTTTTTTAAACATTGCGAGAGTAGACACAAAAAGCTGGAGTAACTCAGCGGGACAGGCAGCATCTCTGGAGAGAAGGAATGGGTGACGTTTGGGGTCGATACCCTGGGTCTCGAACCGAAACGTCACCCATTCCTTCTCTCTAGAGATAGGTGATGTTTTGAGTCGGAACCTTTCTTCGGACTGAGAGTCATGGGAAAGGGAAACAAAAGATATAGCCAGTGATGTAGAGAGATATAAAACAAATAGAGAGTTAGATTTAGCTCTGAGGGCTAAAGGAATCAAGGGATATGGGGAAAAGCATGGCCGAATGGCCTACTCCTGCACCTATTTTTCTATGTTTCTAAATGAATGAAAGATTTGCAAAAAGGTAATGATGATAAAGGAAGCAGGCTGCTGTTGGCTGTGAGCTCGGTGAAAAAGAGTTACTGACAATAACTCAACAAGAAGACTTAACAAGCCGATAGTCCCTGCCTCCACTACTTCCTCCGGCAGCTCGTTCCATATTCCCACCACCCTCATGTGTGGGAAAAAGTTGCCCCTCAGATTTCTATTACATCTTTCCCCCCCTCACCTTAAACCTCGGTCCTCTGCTCCTCCATTCCCCTGCTCTGGGCGATCACTGGACCATTAACCAGTGTGCACTGTCGCCCTCCACTGGTCAGGGCTGCTCTGTCGCCCATGGAATCAGAGGCAAGTCGACTTGTAAATCTGAAGGGTCTCGACCCGAAACGTCGCCCATTCCTTCTCTCCAGAGATGCTGCCTGACCCGCTGAGTTACTCCAGCACTCTGTGAAACGTCACCTATCCATGTTCTCCACAGATGCTGCCTGACCCTCTGAGTTACTCCAGCACTCTGTGTACTTTTGTGAATTAACCAGCACCTGCAGTTCCTCGTTTCTACCTGTCACATGGATCTTTTTGTTAATCACAAGTTCACAAGTTATACGGATAGTATTAGGCCATTTGGCCCATCGAGTCTACTCTGCCACTCAATCATGGCTGATAATTACTGCAACTCTACCGCTGCACCACCGTGCCCCCCCCCCCCACTGTGCCCCCCCACTGTCCTGCCCCACTGTGTCTCACTGTCCTGCCCCACTGTGTCTCACTGTCCTGCCCCACTGTGCCCCCCCACTGTGTCTCACTGTCCCGCCCCACTGTGTCTCACTGTCCTGTCCCACTGTGCCCCCCCCACTGTCCTGTCCCACTGTGCCCCCCCCCCCACTGTCCTGTCCCACTGTGCCCCCCCCACTGTGTCTCACTGTCCTGCCCCACTGTGCCCCCCCCACTGTCTCACTGTCCTGCCCCACTGTGTCTCACTGTCCTGCCCCACTGTGTCTCACTGTCCTGCCCCACTGTCCTGCCCCACTGTGTCTCACTGTCCTGCCCCACTGTGCCCCCCCCACTGTGTCTCACTGTCCCGCCCCACTGTGTCTCACTGTCCCGCCCCACTGTGTCCCACTGTCCTGCCCCACTGTGTCTCACTGTCCTGCCCCACTGTGCCCCCCCCACTGTGTCTCACTGTCCCGCCCCACTGTGTCCCACTGTCCTGCTCCACTGTGTCTCACTGTCCTGCTCCACTGTGTCTCACTGTCCTGCCCCACTGTGTCTCACTGTCCTGCCCCACTGTGTCTCACTGTCCTGCCCCTGTGTCTCACTGTCCTGCCCCACTGTGTCTCACTGTCCCGCCCCACTGTGTCTCACTGTCCCGCCCCACTGTCCTGCCCCACTGTGTCTCACTGTCCTGCCCCACTGTGTCTCACTGTCCTGCCCCTGTGTCTCACTGTCCTGCCCCACTGTGTCTCACTGTCCCGCCCCACTGTGTCCCACTGTCCTGCCCCACTGTGTCTCACTGTCCTGCCCCACTGTGTTTCACTGTCCTGCCCCACTGTGTCTCACTGTCCTGCCCCACTGTGTCTCACTGTCCTGCCCCACTGTGTCTCACTGTCCCGCCCCACTGTCCTGTCCCACTGCCTCAATGTGCTGTTCCTTTTGTCTATGTATTGGGAACAGATGGGAGAAGGTGGACTGGTACTTGGATCGGCAAGCTATCGAATGAGGAAAGGTTGCGCAGGTTAGCCCTTTATCTGCTAGAATCATAGTCACAGTGATACTGCGTGGAAACAGGCCCTTCGGCCCAACTTGCCCACACCGGCCAACATGTCCCAGCTACACTAGTCCCACCCGCCTGCGTTTGGCCCATATCCCTCCAAACCTGTCCTATCCATGTTCCTGTCCAAGAGTCTTTTAGAATGTCATGATAGTCCCTGCCTCAACTACCTCCTCTGGCAGCTCATTCCATGCACCCACCACCGTTTGTGTAAAAAAGTTGCCTCTCACGTTCCTATTTAATCTTTCTCTTTTCACCTTAAACTCATGTCCTCTGGTTCTTGATTCCCCTACACTGGACAAATTTTTGCTAACTGGATAACACGCAACAAAAAAGCTTTTTGCTGTATTTTGGCACACATGACAATGATAGGCCAAACTAAACTATTCTCCTCATGACCTGAATGAAGGAGTTTAGGTGAGGAGGAACATGATGGAATCGTGTTGGATGATGAGGGGTCTCGGCAGCTTGCTTCTGGAGAGGACATTCCCACTTTGGGGGAATCTAGAATCACCAATGACTATTTAAAAGACAAAGGTGAAGAAATATTTTCTCTCAGAGGGTTGTGAGGCTTTGTCTCTCTCGAAGGGAGGATGCAGAGTCTTTGAATATTTTGGAGTCAGAGGTGGACACATTCTTGGAGTTGCTCCAACACTTTGATCAAGGTTCCCATCTCTTACGTCAAGGCGCATGCTTGAAACATGAGCTTGGAGGGGTTACCACAGCTGGATGGAATGCAGATCATCCTTGATGTTGCAACTGAGGGACGGCATGATGGTGTAACGGGTAGAACTGCTGCCTCATCGCGCCAGGCACCCAGTTCTACCCTGGCCTCGAGTGCTGTCTGTGGGGAGTTTGCACATTTTCCCTGTGACCACGTGGGTTTTCTCCGAGTGCTCCGGTTTCCTCCCATGTCCCAAACACTTGCAGGTTTGTAGGTTGATAGACAACAGACAATAGGTGCAGGAGTAGGCCATTCGGCCCTTCGAGCCAGCACCACCATTCAATGTGATCATGGCTGATCATTTCCCTCTACCCTCAAGCTCTGTGCCGAACTGGTACCGATCTACACAGACATTTTCAACCAGTCCCTGCAAACCTGCACTGTCCCTACCTGCTTCAAGGTCTCCACTATTGTCCCTGTACCCAAAAAGACAAGGATCACTGGTCTTAATGACTACAGGCCTGTCGCACTGACCTCTGTAGTCATGAAGACTTTTGAAAGACTTGTGCTGGCCCAGCTGAAAACATCACAAACCCCCTGCTGGACCCCCTGCAGTTTGCATACAGGGCCAATAGATCAGTGGATGACGCAATCAATCTAGGCCAGCACTTCATCCTCCACCACCTAGACCGCAAGGGGACATATGCCAGGATTCTGTTTGTGGACCTTAGCTCTACTTTTAACACCATTGTGCCAGAGCTACCACACTCCAAACTCTCCCAGCTGACTGTGCCTGAACCCCTCAGTCAGTGGATCATCAACTTCCTGACGGACAGGAAGCAGCATGTGAGGCTGGGAAAGCACATCTCAGACCCGCAGACCCTCAGCATAGGAGCACCGCAAGGCTGCGTACTCTGCCCTCTCCTTTACTCTCTCTACACCAATGACTGCACCTCCACAGACTCCTCTGTCAAGCTCCTCAAGTTTGCGGATGACACTACCCTGATTGGACTGATCCAGGATGGGGAGGAATCTGCCTACAGAGGGGAAGTGACACAGCTGGCGTCCTGGTGCCATCGCAACAACCTGCAGCTCAATGCTCAGACAGTGGAACTAATTGTAGACTTTCGAAGAGATCCCACTCCCCTCCCCCCATTCACCATCAACAACACCACAGTCACATCTGTGGAGTCATTTAAGTTCCTTGGAACTCCAAGGACCTTAAATGGGGGGCCACCATCGACTCCACAGTCAAAAAGGCCCAACAGAGGATGTACTTCCTGTGGTAACTGAGGAAACACAATCTGCCACAGGCAATGATGGTCCAATTCTACACTGCCATCATTGAGTCTGTTCTCACCTCCATCATGGTCTGGTTTGGCTCAGCCACCAAGCACGACATCCGGAGGCTGCAACGGATCGTTCGCACAGCTGAGAAGGTTGTTGGCTGCAACCTTCCCCCCATTGACGAACTGTACACTGCAAGGGCCAGGAAGCGAGCGGGCACGATCATCTCTGACCCCCCTCACCCTGGCCACAAACTCTTTGAAGCACTTCCCTCTGGAAGGCGACTCTGGACTGTCAAAGCAGCCACAGCCAGACATAAAAACAGCTTTTTTCCACGATAGTTCTCCTCAATAACCAAAGTCTGTAGTTTTTTTTTTGCTCGGGTTTATTTTCACCCACATGTTTAGACCGTAATGGTGTATCCTTATTGTTTTATTCACAAAATGCTGGAGTAACTCAGCAGGTCAGGCAGCATCTCGGGAAGGTGACGTTTTGGGTCGAGACCCTTCTTCAGACTGATGTCAGGGGGGCGGGACAAAGGAAGGATATAGGTGGAGACAGGAAGATAGAGGGAGATCTGGGAAGGAGGAGGGGAAGGGAGGGACAGAGGAACTATCTAAAGTTGGAGAAGTCGATGTTCATACCACTGGGCTGCAAATTGCCCAGGCGAAATTTGAGGTGCTGTTCCTCCAATTTCCGGTGGGCCTCACTATGGCACTGGAGGAGTCCCATGACAGAAAGGTCAGACTGGGAATGGGAGGGGGAGTTGAAGTGCTCGGCCACCGGGAGATCAGTTTGGTTAATGCGGACCGAGCGCAGGTGTTCAGCGAAGCGATCGCAGAGCCTGTGCTTGGTTTCGCCGATGTAAATAAGTTGACATCGAGAGCAGCGGATGCAATAGATGAGGTTGGAGGAGGTGCAGGTGAACCTTTGTCTCACCTGGAAAAACTGTTTGGGTCCTTGGATGGAGTTGAGGGGGGAGGTAAAGGGACAGGTGTTGCATCTCGTGCGGTTGCAGGGGAAAGTGCCCGGGGTTGGGGTGGTTTGGGTAGGAAGGGACGAGTGGACCAGGGAGTTACGGAGGGAACGGTCTCTGCGGAACGCAGAGAGGGGAGGGGATGGGAAGACACTACACACTAGAGACAATTAACATTTTTTTTTTACCAAAGCCAAATTAACCTACACGTACCCAAACCTGTACATCTTTGGAGTGTGGGTGGAAACCAGAGATCCCGGAGAAAACCCACGCGGTCACAGGAAGAACGTACAAACTCTGTCCACAGCACCCGTAGTCAGGATTGAACCCAGGTCTCTGGCGCTGTGAGGCAGCAGCTCTACCGCTGTGCCACCGTGCTGCCCCTGTATCAGGCAGTTTCTCCAGGAATTCCTCACTTTAAACGCATTAATCTGTGGAACTCATTGCCACAGAGGGCAGTGGAGGCCAAGTCAGGGGATATTTTTAAGGCAGAGATAGACAAATTCTTGATTAGAACAGGTGTCAAGGGTTATGGGGGAAGGCAGGAAAATGGGATGAGCAGGCAGAGATTGGCCATGATTGAATGGTGGAGTTGACTTGATGGGCCGAATGGCCTAATTCTACTCCTATAACACGTGAACCCTGTGCAAGATGGTTCACATCCAACAGTCCTCTCCCTCAGTCTATGTCGATGCATTGTGCAGAGCCAGCTTTAGAACATAGACCAGTACAGCACAGGAACGGGACCCTTCGGCCCACAATGTCCGTGCAGAGCATGATGCCTAGTTACGCTGATCTCACCTGCCTGCACATGACCCATATCCCTCTATTCCCTGCACTTCCATGTGCCTGTCTAAAAGCCTCTTAAACACAACTATGGTATCGGTCTCCACCACCACCCCTGGCAATGCGTTCTACATGTGCCTCTACCACCACCCCTGGCAGTGCGTTCCAGGCCACCACCACCCTCAGTGTGAAACACCTGCACATTCTCCCCTCTAACCTCTAGTGCCCTCTAGTGCTGGACATTTCCACTCTGGGAAAAAGGTTCAGACTGTTCATCTTACTACGCCTCTCGTAATTTTATACACTTTTATCAAGTCTCCCCTCAATCTCCGACGTTCCAAAGAAAACCATCCAAGTCTATCCAACCTCTCCATGTAGCTGAAACCCTCTAGTCCAGGCAGCACTCTGGTAAACCTCCTCTGCACACTCTCCCTGTATCTAATGCCCTCTAATCCAGGCAGCGTTGTGGTGAACCTCCGACCCACCCTCTCCAAGGCCTCCCCATCCTTCCTGTAATGGGGGCATGCAATACTCCAAATGTAATTTTCTCTGTATTTACAAGGCCTACAGCAAAGGTTTTCAGGAATTTGGTGAAGATAATTGTTTTTTTTTTGCATATTGATGTTACTATCGCATGTCAGGCTAACATAGTGGTTCAATGTAAATGTGATAATCTTCAGACAATAGAGGGCGTGCAGGAAACACTCAAATTGTTGCAGAGATTGGAATGATTAAGGGCTAGAGAGATTTAGGAAGGAACTGCAGATGCTGGTATATACCAAAGATAGATACCAAGTGCTGGAGTAACTCAGCGGTTCAGGCAGCATCTCTGGAGAGAGAAAGGATGGGTGACGCTTTGTGTCGGGACCCTTCTTCAGACTGAATGGGATCAGGGGCGGGGGGGGGGGGGGGAAGGAGATGGAAGTTGGATAAGGGGAGAGGCTTTTTTTGCTAACCCCAAAGGCCAGAGATAGGAACAGAAGGTGTGGGACAGGTTTGAAGAGTTGTGGATTGTGAAGCCAGAGGGAGGAAAGTAGCAAGGGGGGGGGGGGGGGTTAGGGGGGATGACAGATGAGGTACAAAGGAACAAGGGAGGGGAGAGGAGGGGAGAGAAGGGGAAGTCTGCAGGGGGTTTACTTAGAGGTTACCTAACAGGAGGGAGACTAAATATATTAGACAATAGACAATAGACAATAGACAATAGGTGCAGGAGTAGGCCATTCAGCCCTTCGAGCCAGCACCGCCATTCAATGCGATCATGGCTGATCACTATCAATCAGTACCCCGTTCCTGCCTTCTCCCCATACCCCCTCACTCCGCTATCCTTAAGAGCTCTATCCAGCTCTCTCTTGAAAGCATCCAACGAACTGGCCTCCACTGCCTTCTGAGGCAGAGAATTCCACACCTTCACCACCCTCTGACTGAAAAAGTTCTTCCTCATCTCCGTTCTAAATGGCCTACCCCTTATTCTCAAACTGTGGCCCCTTGTTCTGGACTCCCCCAACATTGGGAACATGTTATCTGCCTCTAATGTGTCCAATCCCCTAATTATCTTATATGTTTCAATAAGATCCCCCCTCATCCTTCTAAATTCCAGTGTATACAAGCCCAATCGCTCCAGCCTTTCAACATACGACAGTCCCGCCATTCCGGGAATTAATCTAGTGAACCTACGCTGCACACCCTCCATAGCAAGAATATCCTTCCTCAAATTTGGAGACCAAAACTGCACACAGTACTCCAGGTGCGGTCTCACCAGGGCCCGGTACAACTGTAGAAGGACCTCTTTGCTCCTATACTCAACTCCTCTTGTTACGAAGGCCAACATTCCATTGGCTTTCTTCACTGCCTGCTGAACCTGCATGCTTCCTTTCATTGACTGATGCACTAGGACACCCAGATCTCGTTGAACTCCCCCTCCTCCTAACTTGACACCATTCAGATAATAATCTGCCTTTCTATTCTTACTTCCAAAGTGAATAACCTCACACTTATCTACATTAAACTGCATCTGCCATGTATCCGCCCACTCACACAACCTGTCCAGGTCACCCTGCAGCCTTATTGCATCTTCCTCACAATTCACACTACCCCCCAACTTAGTATCATCTGCAAATTTGCTAATGGTACTTTTAATCCCTTCGTCTAAGTCATTAATGTATATCGTAAATAGCTGGGGTCCCAGCACCGAACCTTGCGGTACCCCACTGGTCACTGCCTGCCATTCCGAAAGGGACCCATTTATCCCCACTCTTTGCTTTCTGTCTGTTAACCAATTTTCTATCCATGTCAGTACCCTACCCCCAATACCATGTGCCCTAATTTTGCCCACTAATCTCCTATGTGGGACCTTGTCGAAGGCTTTCTGAAAGTCGAGGTACACCACATCCACTGACTCTCCCTTGTCAATTTTCCTAGTTACATCCTCAAAAAATTCCAGTAGATTTGTCAAGCATGATTTCCCCTTCGTAAATCCATGCTGACTCGGAACGGTATGAAGGGTATGATGTGAAAACGACACATCAAAGCTGATGGTGTTCACGGAAATGTAGAATGGTTCATTGTTGGCTGAGGGGAAGGTGATAACGAGCATGTAAACAATAAAATTAATCAGGACAGTGAAACTAGGCGGAGAACTAGGGTGGTGGAGGGACAGAGGGGGAAAGCCAGGGTTACTTGAAGGTTTACTTGCCACAGAAGGCTGTGGAGGCCAAGTCAATTTAGATTTTTAAGGCAGAGACAGATTTTTGATTAGTACGGGTGTCAGAGGTTATGGGGAGAAGGCAAGAGAATGGGGTTGAGAGGGAGATATAGAAACATAGACAATAGGTGCAGGAGTAGGCCATTCGGCCCTTCGAGCCAGCACCGCCATTCAATTCGAGCATGGCTGATCATCCAGAATCAGTACCCTTTTCCTGCTTACTCCCCATATCCTTTGATTCTGTTAGCCCTAAGAGATAAATCTAACTCTCTCTTAAAAAACATCCAGTGAATTGGCCTCCACTGCCTTTGTGGCAGAAAATTCCACAGATTCACAACTCTCTGGGTGAAAATAGATCAGCCATGATTGAATGGTGGAGTAGACTTGATGGGCCAAATGGCCTCATTCTGCTCCTATCATTTATGAGTTAATGAGACAGTAAAATTAATCAAGACAGTTAAACTAGTTGGAGAACTAGGGTGGGTAGGGATCGAGAGAGAATGAAAGCAAAGGTTACTTGAAGTTAGAGACCAAAACGTCACCTCTCCATGTTCTCCACAGATGCTGCCTGACCCACTGAGTTACTCCAGCACTCTGTGAAACATTACCTATCCATGTTCTCCACAGATGCTGCCTGACCCACTGAGTTACTCCAGCACTCTGTGAAACATTACCTATCCATGTTCTCCACAGATGCTGCCTGACCCACCGAGTTACTCCAGCACTCTGTGCCTATCTCGGGTATCCCTGGCGTGTGATTGATGGGGTGATGGTTCTGATGAACCTGTCTGCAGGGGAGGAGGCAGCTTGTGGTGAGAACCCTCCCCGCACCAAACCCGCAGAACCTGTTGCTCCAGACTTGCACTCAAGCTGCTCGGCTGCTCGAGTCTCGGAGACAGCGCTGGCGGTAGAGGACGGAGCGTAGACGGAGCGGCTTCCTGCAAGGAGTCCGAGGGTCGCTGCCGCTCTGCAGCCGAGGGCGGCTTGGATCAAGAGCAAAGAAACTTTGGACGTGCTGGTGAAGTTGAACCTGTCCCGGTTAACAAGGAGGCTGCGGGCCGGGGCGAGGGGCGCTGGAGGCCGGGACCAGAGGCACTGAGACCCTGAGTCGGTGAACTTCTCACACTGAGGACCAGATGTGAAGCCCAGCCCAGCCCAGCTGTGTGAGAGAGAGGGGGGGAGAGAGAGAGGAGTGAGAGAGAGAGAGAGAGAGGGGGGAGAGTGAGGAGTGAGTGAGGGTGGAGTGGGTGAGTGAGTGAGTGAGTGAGGGGGAGTGAGGGAGGGGAGTGAGGGGGAGAGAGGGAGGGGGAGAGGCGAGTGAGGGGGAGAGTGAGGGGGGGGGGGTGAGTGCGAGTGAGAGGGGGGTGAGTGGGGAGAGTGAGGAGGGTGAGGGTGAGTGAGAGGGGGGAGGGTGAGTGAGGGGAAAGGGTGAGTGAGGTGGGGAGTGATAGTGAGGGGTGAGTGAGTGAGTGAGTGAGTGAGTGAGTGAGTGAGTGAGGGGAAGAGGTTGAGAGGGGGGAGAGGTTGAGAGGGGGGGGTGAGTGAGAGGGGGGAGAGGT
This sequence comes from Rhinoraja longicauda, assembly GCF_053455715.1. NCBI lineage: Eukaryota > Metazoa > Chordata > Chondrichthyes > Rajiformes > Arhynchobatidae > Rhinoraja > Rhinoraja longicauda. Next base: position 29,086,950 of record NC_135983.1, on the reverse strand, counting down.
TGAGAGGGGGAGAGTGATAGTGAGGGGTGAGTGAGTGAGTGAGTGAGTGAGTGAGTGAGTGAGGGGAAGAGGTTGAGAGGGGGGAGAGGTTGAGAGGGGGGGGTGAGTGAGAGGGGGGAGAGGTTGAGAGGGGGGGGGTGAGTGAGAGGGGGGAGAGGTTGAGAGGGGGAGAGTGATAGTGAGGGGTGAGTGAGTGGGTGAGTGAGTGAGGGGTGTATGCGAGAGGAGGGTGAGGGTGAGGGTGGTGGGGGCATCACCATGCTGGAGGGTAACGGGTCAGAGTGTGAGTGCGCCGTGTGTTGGAACCCTTACGACAACGCGTTCCGCACGCCCAAGATCCTGGAGTGTAAACACACCTTCTGTTTGGAGTGCCTGGCCCGCATGAGCTTGGCCTCAGTGCCCGACATGGAGCCTGCGATGTCGTGCCCACTGTGCCGCCACCTTACCCCCCTGGGCCCCGGGCAACTGGTGACGGGCCTACGCACTAACGGCGACATCCTGAGCCGCATGAGGCTGCAGCCACTGCACGTCTACCTGGACCATGGCCGCCTCTTCTACAAGGGCCCAGGCAAGGCCAGCTTCCTGCTGCGCCGACCCACCGTCTACACGCTGAGCCTGGAGGTGGAGCGGGAGAACGGGCTGCCCGTCCGCACACAGGCCGCGCCCGCCATGGACGAGAGACTCCCACACAACACCATGTGGCGCTGCTGCCAGAGCCCGCCATGCCGCACCGTCACCTACATCCTCATCGTCATCTTCGGCATCACCATCATCCTCGTCATCTCCCTCTTCTGGACCAAGAAGATACTCTGGGACCTGGGCTGAGCCGAGAACCTTCCACACGACGACCCGCCTGGCCAAGGTGAATGGCGGACGACGGTTGCCAACTGCCTCCCGCCCAAATACGGGACGGAGGGTGACGTCGCCGCCCCGCGCGACCTCGCCCGGCCAGCGGTCACGTGCTCCCTCCCGGCCCGGGCGGCCGCCATTGGGGGAGCGGGAGCACGTGGCCGCCGGCCGGGCGAAGTCACGTGGGGCGCGGGGCGATGACGTCGTCACCCGTTGTCCCGTATTTGGGAGCGAGGGAGTTGGCAACCGTGACAAACTGATGTAGCCCAAAATATGTGATGTCCCTGCTAATACAGGACAGTTGGCAACCCAAGGGCGACGAGATGTCATGGGAGCCTGAGGGGAAACCTTTTTCACATATAGGGTGGCGGGTGTACGGAACGAGTTGCCGGAGGAGGTAGTTGAGGCAGGGTCTATCCCAATGTTTAAGAAATAATTAGATGGGCACATGGATAAGACAGATTTGGAGGGATATGGACCAAACACAGGCAGGTGGGACTAGCGTAGATGGGGCATTGAATTGAATACTTTATTGTCACATGTGACAAGTCACAATGAAATTCTTTGCTTGCACACCATGCCAAGGTATGCGAATAGACTCCCATAAAGGGCGCTTACAAAGTTGCAGCACGTTGACCAGGGTGGGCAAGTTGGGCCGAAGGGCCTGTTTCCACGCTGTGTGACTCAATGACTTACCTGATCTGGGTGTGTAGTTACGTTGTAATATAGCAAATAGGACAACCCAGTTGACCTCACAGAAATAACTGGGTGATTGGGTTTTGATCGGTGTTTGGGGACAGACGCTTGTCTGAACAGCGAGAAAATGCATCTCATAGCGTCATAAGTTCGAGGAGCAGAATGAGGCCATTCGGCCCGTCAAGTCTACTTTGCCGTTCCATCATGGTTGATCTATCTTTCCCTCTCACCCCCATTCTCCTGCCTTCTTCCCACACCTGTACAAATCAAAAATCTGTCAATTTCTGCCTTGAAGATATCCATTGACTTGGCCTCCACAGCCTTCTCACAAGTTCCAAAGTTATAGGAGTAGAATTAGGCCATTCGGCCCATCGAGTCTACTCCCCCATTCAATCAATGAATTCCACATATTCACCACCCTCTAACACCTTGCCTTCCTTGGTAAATTAAACAGAAACTACTGGAAAATCTCTGCAGGTTTAAACCACACAGGGTCTCAGACCCGAATTGTTGACTGTTCCACGTTCCTATCTCCACAGACACTGCCTGACCCATTGAGTGTTTCCAGCATTTTCTGCTTTTATTTCAGATTTCCAGCCAATGTTACTTTTGCCCTTCTGTCCTTGTGGTTTTTAAACTCACCCACTCGCTTAAGGAGGCAAGACTTGAGAAGTTCGGCAGCTCCCCAACAACTCTTACCAACTTCTACAGATGCACCATAGAAAGCATTTTATTGGGATGCATCACAGCCTGGTTTAGGAACAGCTCCATCCAAGACCGCAAGAAATCGCAGAGAGTTGTGGATGTAGCCCAGACCATCACGCAAACCAACCTCCCTTTCATTGACATCATCTACACTTCACGCTGCCTTGGCAAGGCCACCAGCATAATCAAGGACCAGTCGCACCCCGGCCACTCCCTGTTCTCCCCTCTCCCATCAGGCAAGAGGTACAGAAGTGTGAAAACGCACACCTCCAGATTCAGGGACAGTTTCTTCCCAGCTGTTATCAGCCAACTGAGCCTTCCTATCACCAGATAGAGAGCAGTCCTGACTTCCCATCTACCTCATTGGAGACCCTTGGACTGTCTTTAGTCGAACATTATTGGACTTCAATGTTATATCTTGCACTAAACGTTATACCCTTTATCCTTTATCTGTACACTGTGGACCCGAAACGTCACCCATTCCTTCTCTCCCGAGATGCTGCCTGACCCGCTCCAGCATTTTGAGTCTGCCTTCTAGTCTTTTCGTTAACTGATTAGCATGCAACAAAAGCTTTTAACTGTATCTCAGTACACGTAACAGTAATACACTAAATTAAACTAAACTAAACTCTGAAGAAGGGTCTCAACCTGAAACGTCACCTGTTCCTTTTTTCCAGAGATGATGCCTGTCCTGCTGAATTACTCCAGCATTTTGTGTCTATCTAAACTAAGTTGAGTTCAGTTTACTTTGGAAACACTCCCCATTACCTCTGGGGTGTGCAATCCTTACTCTGGGCTAACATCTGTTCCCCCATCATCAGCGTCTCTCAACATGGGGCAGTCCTCAACCCCCTCCTCCCACCACACACATTATCCCAGGGCTATTCGGTCTGGGCAACACAAGGGTGGCACGGTGGCGCAGCGGTAGAGTTGCTGCCTCACAGCGCCAGAGACCCAGGTTTGATCCTGACTACGGGTGCTGTCTGTACGGAGTTTGTACGTTCTCCCCGTGACCTGCATGGGTTTTCTCCGGGTGCTCCGGTTTCCTCCCACACAGGTTTGTAGGTTAATTGGCTGGGGTTAAATTGTAAATTGTCCCTTGTGTGTGTAGGATAGTGTTAATGTGTGGGGATCGCTGGTCGGCGTGGACTCGGTGGGCCGAAGGGCCTGTTTCCACGCTGTATCCTTAAACTAAAGTCAGGGGCTGCTGAGAGACTGGGCTGGAGTTGTCTGAGACAGTGCTTGGCTGCAGGAAACACTGATGTGTTACTTTAGTAATAGATTGGGTGAATGCACAGTCCTTTACTCACAGTAGGGGAATCAAGATCCAGATGACATAGGTTTAAGATGGGGGGGGGGGAGATTTAATAGGAACCTGAGGGGCAGGTTTTTCCACGCAGAGGGTGGTGGGTGTATGGAATGAGCTACCAGGTAGTTGAGGCAGAAACTATAAAAACATTTAAAAGACATTTGAACAGGTATATGGTTTGAAAGACATTTGAACAGGTACAACAGCAGGTTAGAATCAGCATCATAGAAACATAGACAATAGGTGCAGGAGGAGGCCATTTGGCACTTTGAGCCAGCACCGCCATTCATTGTGATCATGGCTGATCATCCACAATCAGTAACCTGTGCCTGTCTTCTCCCCGTATCCCTTGATTCTGCTAGCCCCTAGAGCTCTATCTAACTCTATTCTAAATTCATCCAGTGAATTGGCCTCCATTACCTTCTGTGGCAGAGAATTCCACAAATTCACAACTCTCTGGGTGAAAACGTTTTTTTCTCATCTCAGTACCTGATGGATAGACTAGGTAGTTCTGATAGAAGACGAGAGACTGCCTCTCTGGCACTCCTAGTGTTGGTGTTGGTTCTGATCCTGGTTCATTGTTGTCACGTATACCAAGGTGGAGTGAGAAACCTGCTCTGCTAAACGATCTCAGAGTCATGGGCTCACACGGAAACAGGCCCTTCGGCCCAACCTGTCCCGGCCGACCAAGATGTCTCATCTACGCTGGTCCCATTTGCCCACGTTTGGCCCACGTCCTTCTAAACCCTTCCTCATGTACCTGTTCAAGTGTCATTTAACATCACAATTTTATTTAAGTGTTTTATTGTACCTGCTTCTTGTACCAGTCTATAGTTAGGCACAAAATGCTGGAGTAACCCAGCGGGACAGGCAGCATCTCTGGAGAGAAGGAATGGGTGACGCTTCGGGTCGAGACCCTTCTTCAGACTGAACTAATCACTCCATACAAGAGTGATCAGTACACAAAATAACAGGGGGTATTGACTCCTAGAACCTCTGGGTCTGGTGTACCTTCACCCAGCACCTGTGTGTCTGACACACTAACTACACACACTTGTTTGTTGTGATATGATAAGGATGCTATCTGTGTTCTTTACTTTAGACTTTAGAGATACAGTGTGGAAACAGGCCCTTCGGCCCACCAAGTCCGTGCTGACCTGCGATCGCCCCGTAAACTAGCACTAGCCTACAGGCAATTTGCAATTTTACTGAAGCCAATTAACCTACAAACCTGTACATCTTCAGAGTGTGTGAGGAAACCGAAGCAGCCATAGAAAACCCACACGGTCACAGGGAGAACGTACAAACTCCATACAGACAGCACCCGTAGTCAGGTTCCCAGTGTCCGTGTGTTGCGCACACTGACTCCCACCGCATGTGGGTCTGCAGCACCACATCTTGTAGAGGGACAGAGGTCACAATCTTAGCCAATGCTGAGATCACATTTCAAAATTAAGCTCGAAACTCAAGAGGCCGCAGATGCCAAAAACCCAAGTAAAAGCCAAACTGCTGGAGGAACCTCAGACCCGACCCAAAGTGTGGTCTGTCCACTTTCCTCCACAGACGTTGCCTGACCCCCTGGTGCTTTAGGGTGAGCTCGCCCTGCTTGGGTGTAACAGGTGAACGGGTTAGTTTCACCGAGAAGTGCCAGCAATGGAATTTAGATAAATAACTTTGTGCCTTTGTCATTTTGTAATGGGTGTGACATTAAAGAAAGCTGCCAAATATGTTGGATGAGAGAATCGCAGCTGAGCCTCCAGCCTGGGGCATGTGGGCTGTGGAACAACTGGATATTCCTGATTCATTCCTTGCTTTGCTGGAATGTTCTTCCCTTGGCTTTTCACTGCTAAATGCGTGGAGTTTGCAGTTTCCTTGTGATGGGGGGGGGGGGGGGGGGCTTTCCTTTGTCACTCTGCTTCCCATCTCGTGAAGACGTGCAGGTTGAGGGATAATTGGCTGCTGTAAAAAATGGTGGCATCTGAGGGGCAATTAATGGGAAATTGTGTGGATGATACAATGAGATTAACTTTAATGGGATCATTAATGTGCTCGATGTTTCAACGACACTTCATTGTCACATGTTCCTATAGTATTGAAATCCCTATATGCCAACAATCTTTCATTCCCTGGTGGATGTTTATGATTTTTATCAACTCTTAGGTTGCCATAGCAATGTTGGAATTGGTAATGGCTGTTAGTTTTGCAAACCTTCATTTGATGGGAAATATCTTCATTCATCTCTCTCACAAGATCATGATCTGTCTAGAGGCGGCACGGTGGCGCAGCGGTAGAGTTGCTGCCTCACAGCGTCGGAGACCCAGGTTCGATCCTGACCACAGATGCTGTCTACGGAGTTTGCACGTTCTCCCTGTGACTGTGTGGGTTTTCTCCGGGTGTACCCGTTTCCTCCCACATCCCGAGGACATAGAGGTTTGTAGGTTAATTGGCTTCTGTAAATAGTCCCCAGTGTGTAGGATAGTGCTAGTGCACGGGTAATCATTGGTCAGCACAGACTCAGTGGGGCGAAGGGCCTGTTGCCACACTATATCTCTAAACTAAACAAAATAGAAAAGACCGGAGCATTAACTGTATTAAACTTCCTTCTCTTTAATTGTAATGCAGAATATCATTAATATTCATCATCATAAAATAGGAAACAATTTGTAGTTGTTATCTGGCTTCAGTGGTCTTAGGACCCTAATTAAACACTGAATTGTCAGCACTCTCCAATCTCAAAAAGTAGAGCTGTAAAAATGAGCAAGTACTGTGATATCGATGAGATCATCTGCTTTGGTAATGCTGAAGTATAAACATTATCTGAAATACTCCCAACATTACATTAGAAAATCCCAATGACTTGCCCATCACAACTAACAATTGGTTTCCTTGTTTGAAATCTAACACAGGTGTATAAAATCATGAGAGGAATAGATTGGGTAGATGCTCAGAGTCTCTTGCCCAGAGTAGATGAATCGAGCACCAGAGGGCATAGGTTTATGGTGAAGGGGAAAAGATTTAATAGGAATCTGAGGGGTAACTTTTTCACACAAAGAGTGGTGGGTGTATGGAACGAGCTGCCAGAGGAGGTAGTTGAGGCTGGGACTATCGCAACATGTGGACAGGTACATGGATAGGACAGGTTAGGAGGGATGTGGGCCAATCACAAGCAGGTGGGACTAGTGTAGCTAGGACATGTTGGCCAGTATGGACTGAAGGGCCTGTTTCCACGCTCTGTGACACTGACTCTATGAGACAGAAACCAAATGTAGAAAATAGGCAGAGGATTGGGCAAATTTACACTCTTGGCTGATCCATTTCAGTTCCCCTGAAACTGCCTCTTCCACTATCACTGCTCTCTTTAGCAGTGAGGAATGTATCCAATTCCCTCCAGAATAGATGACAAGACTCCACTGCCTTCACTTTGAGAAATTTCCATAGGTGCACCATCATCTGGTTGAAGAAATTTCTGATCACTAAATGGACCCGCTGGCTCAGAGACCCCTGGTCCTGGAGTCACTGGAGATAATGACCATCCTCTCTGGGTCTACTCTCTATGGTTCTGTTAAAACACTAGGTTTCTACGAGATCTTCGTAGGTTTAGTTTGAGGCAGCAGTGAGACGTCTTAAATGAAGACGGTACAAATGAAAATAAATTCAGGGCCACATCCCAGACCATCAAGCAAACCAACCTCCTTTCCATTGACTCCATCTACACTACGCTTCCTCGGCAAGGCCAGCAGCATAATCAAGGACCAGTCTCACCCCGGCCACTCCCTCTTCTCCCCTTTCCCATCAGGCAAGAGGTGCAGAAGTTTGAAAACATACACCTCCAGATTCAAGGACAGTTTCTTCCCAGCTGTAATCAGGCAACTGAACCATCCTCTCACCAACTAGAGAGCGTTCTTGACTTTCCATCTACCTCATTGGAGACCTTTCCAATGAAAAAAAATCAGACTATACCTTGCACTAAATGTACCCTTTATCTGTACACTGAACAGATTGATTGTAATCGTGTATAGTCTCTTCTTGAAGACTAGATAGCATGGAACAAAAGCTTTTCACGGTACACATGACAACGATAAAGTAAACTAAAATGGAATAAATGCCGGAGGTATATTTGATGCAAAGGGAATGTTGGTCTAATGGTATCAGTTTTGTTTCATATTCAACAGAACATTGCAGCCTTTCTCAGAAATGTTGAAGGACTGGAATGACTACGTTTGTATACACTGGAATTTAGACGGATGAGAGGGGATCTTATCGAAACATATAAGATTATTAAGGGGTTGGACACGTTAGAGGCAGGAAACATGTTCTCAAGTCCAGAACAAGGGGCCACAGTTTAAGAATAAGGGGTAGGCCATTTAGAACGGAGATGAGGAGAAACTTTTTCAGTCAGAGTTGTAAATCTGTGGAATTCTCTGCCTCAGAAGGCAGTGGAGGCCAATTCTCTGAGTGCATTCAAGAGAGAGCTAGATAGAGCTCTTAAGGATAGTGGAGTCAGGGGGTATGGGGAGAAGGCAGGAACGGGGTACTGATTGAGAATGATCAGCCATGATCACATTGAATGGTGGTGCTGGCTCGAAGGGCCGAATGGCCTACTCCTGCACCTATTGTCTATAAATGGTCACGTGTACTGTACGGAGGATGTGGCTGCATGGAGCCGAGTTTTACAATTACACGTTATTTAGATGTAAAACAAATCACAAGTAGAATATTTTGGAAGCGATGTTTGAACTAATCCTATCATTGTATATGAAATGCAGCAAGACGCGAACATGAACACCATGCAGTTAGAGATAGAAAGTGTAAAGTCAGCAAAACTGGCAGCAATGGCTCACTATGGGGAAATATTAAATCGCCTTCTTTGTTAAATAGAGGGACATATTAGAAAATATTCTTAATAGCAAAAGTTGAAGAATTCAACTGGGCAGCATGGTGGCACAGCAGTAGAGTTACCGCCTCACAGCGCCATAGACCCGGGTTCGGTCCCAACTACGGGTGCTGTCTGTACGGAGTTTGTACGTTCTCCCTGTGACCTGCGTGGGTTTTCTCCGGCGCTCCAGTTTCCTCCCACACTCCAAAAATGTAGAGGTTTGTAGGTTAATTGGCTTTATATAATTGTAAATTACCCCCGGTGTGTGTAGGATAGTGTTAATGTGCGGGGATAGCTTATCGGCGCGGACCCGGTGGGCCGAAGGGTCTGTTTCCGCGCTGTATCTCTAAACTAAAAAATTCAAGAACAAAGTAATTTGCGTATCCAAGTATGCAAATCATTTTAAACCAGCAGGAAAAAGTAATCCAAACAGCAATGGTGGGTAAACCGGTAACTTAGTCACAGGATGAGGTAATGGCACATGGCAGGCCACTGCAGGACCTGCAGGCCTTCATTAAGGACATGCAACAGATTCAGACATCCACTGTGTGTACAGTGGACTCCACAATTTGAGATTTGTAATAGAAAAAAATCATATGTGGTTAAAGTGCACATTGTCTGATTTTATTAAAGGGTATTTTTATACATTTTGGTTTCACTATGTAGAAATTACAGCTGTGTTTAAACCTAGTCCCCCCATTTCAGGGCACCATAATGTTTGGGACACAAAGCTTCACAGGCGTTTGTAATTGCTTAGGTGTGTTTAATTGCCTCCTTTATGCAGGTATAAGAGAGCTCTCAGCACCCAGTCTTTCCACCAGTCTTTCCATCACCTTTGGAAACTTTTATTGCTGCTTATCATCATGAGGACCAAAGTTGTGCCAATGTAAGTCAAAGAAGCCATTATGAGACTGAGAAACAAGAATAAAACAGTTAGGGACATCAGCCAAACCTTAGGCTTACCAAAATCAACTGTTTGGAACATCATTAAGAAGAAAGAGAGCACTGGTGAGCTTACTAATCGCAAAGGGACTGGCAGGCCAAGGAAGACCTCCACAGCTGATGATCCCCAAACACCAGTCCGACAGATCAGAAGCACTCTTCAGGAGTCAGGTGTGGATTTGTCAATGACCACTGTCCGCAGAGGACTTCATGAACAGAAATACAGAAGCTACACTGCAAGATGCAAACCACTGGTTAGCCACAAAAATAGGATGGCTAGGTTTGCCAAGTACTTAAAAGAGCAACCACAGTTCTGGAAAAAGGTCTTGTGGACAGATGAGACGAAGATTAATTTATATCACAGTGATGGCAAGAGCAAAGTATGGAGGAGAGAAGGAACTGCCCAAGATCCAAAGCATACACCTCATCTGTGAAACACGGTGGTGGGGATGTTATGGCCTGGGCATGTATAGCTGCTGAAGGTACTGGTTCACCTATCTTCATTGATGATACAACTGCTGATGGTAGTAGCATAATGAATTCTGAAGAGTATAAACACATCCTATCTGCTCAAGTTCAAACAAATGCCTCAAAGCTCATTGCCCGGCGGTTCATTCTACAGCAAGACAACGATTCCAACTATACTGTTAAAGCAACAAAGAGGTTTTTCAAAGCTAAAAAATGGTCAATTCTTGAGTGGCCAAGTTAACACCTGATCTGAACCCAATTGAGCATGTCTTTTATATGCTGAAGAGAAAACTGAAGGGGACTAGCCCCCAAAACAAGCATAAGCTAAAGATCACTGCAATACAGGCCTGGCAGAGCATCACCAGAGAAGACACCCAGCAACTGGTGATGTCCAATAATCGCAGACTTCAAGCAGTCATTACATGCAAAGGATATGCCACAAAATACTAAACATGACTACTTTCATTTACGTGACATTACTGTGTCCCAAACATTATGGTGCCCTGAAATTGGGGGACTGTGTATAAACACTGCTGTAATTTCTACATGGTGAAACCAAAATGCATAAAAACGGCCTTTATTAAAATCTGACAATGTGCATTTTAACCACATGTGATTTTTTTTTCTATTACTAATCTCAAATTATTGTAGTATAAACTGTGTATAAACACTGCTGTAATTTCTACATGGTGAAACCAAAATGTATAAGAATGGCCTTTATTAAAATCTTTATTAATGTCCCAAACATTATGGAGGGCACTGTAAGTCACCATTTAGCGCATGTGAATAGTGCAATAATAAGGAACTGCAGATGCTGGTTTATACCAAAGATGGACACAAAATGCCAGAGTAACAGAGGGACAAGCAGCATCTCTGGAGAAAATGGATAGATGATGTTTTGGGTCAGGACTGAAATCTCCAGAAGGGTGTTGACCCAATACATCACCTATCCATGTTCTCCAGAGATGCTGCCTGACCCGCTGAGTTACTCCAGCACTGTGTGAAACGTCGCCTATCCATGTTCTCCAGAGATGCTGCCTGACCCGCTGAGTTACTCCAGCACTCTGTAAAATGTCACCTATCCATGATCCCCAGAGATGCTGCCAGACCCGCTGAGTTACTCCAGCACTATATCCCATGTGAACAGTGCCTGTCTATACAATGCTGATTGATCTGGACTTTGTTTCTCTCTTGTTTTTTTAATCAGACAGCAAGGACATGCTGCTCTGCAGACTGTAATAATATCCATTTATATTGAATCTGTAGAACTTTGACCAAAATTGTAATTAAAGATACTGCAAACAAACTGGTTGTGAAGGTAAATTAAAGAATCATTGGGTTCGAAAGACATTGTGGACCAGGGCATCTTCTGATCCTGATAACTATGGGGCCATTTTACCCAGGTTTGTACTTCACGTTGAGCCACGGTGACACCTATAAAATGGTCAGTGTAAAACCGATCTCAAATAACATGGACAGGTAGTGTACTCAATGCTCCATTTTCGAAGGGGGAGTTGGGTGTCGAGAACAAAGAGGAACCCGGTGTGGTGGGGGGGGGGGGGCACTGAGAACAAAGAGGGACCATCGGGGACTACACTGAAGAATTTCAGCATGGCGGCGCAGCGGTAGAGTTGCTGCCTCACAGCGCCAGAGACCCAGGTTTGATCCTGACTACGGGTGCCGTCTGTATGGAGTTTGTACATTCTCCCCGTGACCTGCGTGGTTTTCCCCCGAGATCTTCGGTTTCCTCCCACACTCCAAAGACGCACAGATTTGTAGGTAAATTTGGCTTGGTAAATGTAAAAATTGTCCCTTGTGTGTGTAGGATAGTGTTAGTATGTGGAGATCACTGGTCGGTACGGACCTGGTGGGCCAAAGGGCCTGTTTCCACGCTGTATCTTTGTAACTTTGTTGGCGCCCTTTACATGGAGACTCTTTGTATACTTTGTGTACGGTGTGGAGAACAAAGAATCTCACCGTGACATGCCACATGTGATTATAAAGTATCGTTCAATCAGAGTTCAATCAGTGTGGCAGAGATCAGAGCCCACACTGGGTGTCCAGGGGCTTCCTGCAGGAAGAGTGAAAGCTTACACACCCTTCCTCCAGCTGATGACGGGGTTTAAACCTGCACCAGCTTTGTGGGGGAAGGAACTGCAGATGCTGGTTTAAATCGAAGGTAGACACAAAAACCTGGAGTAACTCAGCGGGACAGGCAGCATCTCTGGAGAGAGGAATGGGTGACGTTTGGGGTCGAGACCCTTCTTCAGACTCTAGTCCCTTCTTCAGACCCGGTGGGCTGAAGGGCCTGTTTCCACGCTGTATCTCTAAACTAAACTTTACAGATGCACTAGAGAAAGTATTCTGACGGGATGCATCTCAGACTGGAGTGGTTACCACTCTGCTCCAGGCCTCAGAGAGCAGTGAACACAGCCCAGTCCACCACAGGCCTGCCACTTCCTTCCATCCACTCAATCTTCGCAGTACGTTGCAACAGGAAGGCTGGGAGTATCGACAAGGATGCCAGCCACCCTGGCCGTTCCCTTTGCTCCCTTCTGCCTTCTGGGAGAAGATACTGGAGCTGGAAAGCTCAGACCATCCAGACTTAAGGACAGGTTCTTTCCCACTGCTGTTAAGACTCCTGAAATAATCTCCTTCCCAGAGGTGCAACCACACACTCGTCCCCTTACCTCTCCCTCGTTCACTTATTGTACTGTCAGATTTTTGCTCCTTAATCTTGCACCATTCAACTGCTTTGCCCTTAACGTTATATTTATTGTTGTATTTACTGCATTGCTACTGTTTAATCTGAGCTTCACGTCTACAAGGAATTTCACTGCACCTTGGTGTGTATGACAAAGTCGATTAACTTTTTCTACAAAGTTCTGGTTACAAATTCCCATAATTACTTTTTGGAAGAAAAATCGCAAGGGTTCTTCTGAAGGGTGTAACTACATGACAACAAAAGTGCCTTGGTAATCTTGGACAGTGAAAACATAATTAAAAGCTAAGAGGTTTGCATGAACATGTTTAGCAATGCATTCCAACTGGAATTTATGAATAGGTGCTACTGTGTGACTTCATTTATCCGCGTGTGTGTGTGTGTGTGTGTGTGTGTAGAAACATAGAACATAGGGACAGGAACATTTGGCCCTTTGAGCCAGTATTGCCATTCATTGTGATCGTGGCTGATCATCCACAATCAGTAACCGGTGCCTGCCTTCTCCCCATTTCCTTTGATTCCACGAGCCCCTAGAGCTCTATCTAACTCTTTTAATTTCATCCAGTGAATTGGCCTCCACTGCCTTCTGTGGCAGAGAATTCCACAAATTCTCTGGGTGAAAAAGTTTTTTCTCACCTCAGTTTTAAATGGCTTCCCCTTTATCCTTAGACTGTGGCCCCTGGTTCTGGACTCCCCCAACATTTGGAATATTTTTCCTGCATCTATCTCATCCAGTCCTTTTATAAGAGTGTGTGTGTGTGTGTTTGTGTGTGTGTGCGCATATATATACAGATATAGATCTCTACATATATATACACACACACAATTATGCAGAAATGTGTTACAATCTGAAAATTAACTGAAGATTGGGGGGTGGGGGAATTTACAGGCAGAATAATAAATCAGCTCCAGAACCTAACCCAGGGGTTTGGATAGTTAGTGTGTCTGTTGTGTTCAGTGGGTGGAAATCATTCAATCTGATGCACCATCTCATGGAAACAGTTACAGAGAGAGTTATTTATCAAAATATTTATTAAAAAGCACTGCTCGCAAGGAGAGGCTGGTCACTCACATTGTTAACACATTACTCAAAGATTCCAGAGGTACTACTCTGCATTCCACAGACAAGCAGAACACTGCAGTTCTGGGTGGGAAAAAACAGCAAATGCTGGTTAAAATCAAAGGTGGACACAAAATGCTGGAGTAACTCAGTGGGTCAGGCATCTCGGGAGAGAATGGGTGACGTTTCGGTGCGGGACCCGCCCCCTCCCCTGACATCAATCTGAAGAAGGGCCTCAACCCGAAACATCACCCATCCCCTCTCTCCCGAGATGCTGCCTGACCCGCGGAGTTACTCCAGCATTCTGTGTCACACTGCAGTTCTGGCTCACTTCCAGAATTAGCCGTACACTCGTCTATGGTGCCTTTAAAGTCAGTTAACCTTGGACACCAACACCTTATAAACCAGGGGTTCTGCTTTTGTCACTTTTAAGCACTCGGCAGAAAATGAGAAGACAGAAGACAGATATTACTTATGGAAATGGAGATATCATTCAACGTCTAATTCGGAGTTCCTGCTTAATTTGGTTTAGGTTAGAGATACAGCGCGGAAGCAGGCCCTTGGGCCCACCGAGTCCGCGCCGACCTGCGATCCCCGCACATTAACACTATCCTACACACTGTAGGGGCTATTTTACATTTATACCAAGCCAATTAACCTACAAACCTGTACGTCGTTGGAGTGTGTGAGGAAACCAAAAATCTCGGAGAAAACCGATGCGGTGCGGTCTCAGGGAAAACGTACAAATTCCGAACAGACAGCACCCGTGGTCAGGATCGAACCTGTGTCTCAGGTGCTGTAAGGCAGTAGCTCTACTGCTCCGTCACCGTACCACCTAGATCTCCAGGGGCTTGTAGAAGAGGACCACTCATTGACATCAACTACAAATGACCACATTTTTTATTAACTGAAAAAGTCCAACAGCAAAACAAGCCTATAAATGACAGTGATAAAATGCATGACCAGAAGACCAAGGGAACGACTGCCCATCAACAAGTTGGCAGCTGGTGTCCAGCGGTTCGGTCATCTGATGGACAGAGATTACCTGACCCTCTCTTTCGGGTGCCTTACAGTCAGCGCTCTGCTCGATTTGGTCTACTCAGATGTCCAGAGCTTAAAGGTCCTGTCGTAGGAACACGTGGCAATCAGCTGGCCGTTTGGTGAAATGTCCAGTCCCATCACTTTGCCTTCGTGGCCGGCCATGGTTTTGAGCGGTGACCATCCAGGGTGGCTCCATATCTTTGCCGTGTTGTCGTAGGCACCGGTCAGCAGATAATTCCCATTTGTGGCTGCAGGGAGACACAAATCAGCACTTAGTTGTATGATGGAACAACTAATTAGCAGCAGAAAGGAAACTCTTCAAAGTATAATGAATCATAGAGTCACACAGCGTAGAAACAGGCCCTTTGGCCCAACCTGCCCCAAATGTTTCAATAATACGTTGCGATAATACCTGCATCAACTACCTTCTCCGGCAGCTCGTTCCATGACCCACCACCTTGGTGTGAAAACATTACCCCTCAGGTCCCTATTTACTCCCAGGATCCAAGATGGCGCCCAACCCAGGCAACTCTGTGCTGGTCACAGAAGTGGATCTGCAATCACTCATTATAATCACTCCTCTTTTAAACCTCTCCTCTCATCTGCACACTGTGGACGGCTTGATTGTAATCATGTATTCTCTCTCCGCTGACTGGTTAGCACGCAACAAAAGCTTTTCACTGTACCTCGGTACACGTGACAACCTTTCCCCCTTTACCTTAAACCTATGTCCTCTGGTTCTCGGTTCCCTTTCTCTGGGCAAGAGACTTGCCAATCTATTCCGCTCATGATTTTATACATCTCTATAAGGTCACCCCTCATCCTCCTGCTCCCCATGGAGTTGAGTAGGGTTTACCAACTGTCCCGTACGGGACCTCCCTTGTCCCGTATTAGTAGGGTTGCCAACTTCCTCACTCCCAAATAAGGGACAATGGGTGACATCACTGCCCCGCGCGACCTCACCCAGCCAGCGGCCACGTGCTCCCGCCCGGGCCGGGCGGCCGCCATTGGTGGAACGGGAGCATGTGGCCGCTGGCTGGGTGAGGTCACATGGGGCACGGGGCGGTGACGTCACCTTGTCCTGTATTTGGGAGTGAGGAAGTTGGGAATGAGGAAGTTGGCAACCCTAGAGTAGAGTCCCAGCTGGCTCAACCTCTCCCTGTATCTTGGGGCCTTGGGGGTGTTGGGATATTTGTAACATTCAGCATTCCAGAATATCCCAGAGCCGAGCGCGACCAAAAATCCCATGGGATTTCAGCACTTCCTCAACTTTGTTTTGAAAGTTCCAATGGAATCTACTCTGACCAAGGTGTGTATTCCGCATCTCAATCACTTGCTAAAAGTTAACCTTGGTCCTGCTAGTTCACCTTGAAGTAAAAAATCACATTAAAGTTGTGTCCTCTCGTTACCAACTCTTTTGACTAAAGATGTACTTTATTTTCACCATCAAAGTCTAAATACGTTGAACATGTTTATTAAAATCTCCCAGTCTTCTCATCCCTGAGAGTGGCGCAGCGGTAGAGTTGCTGCCTCACGGCGCCAGAGACCCGGGTTCGATCCTGACTACGGGTGCTGTCTGTACGGAGTTTGTACGTTCTCACCGTGACCTATGTTTCCTCCCACACTCCAAAGATGTACAGGTTTGTAGGTTAATTGGCTAATGCAAATTGTCGCTAAGTTGTAAGATGGAATTAGTGTATAGGATGATCGATGGTGGTCGCGGACTCAGCGGGCCGAAGGGCCTGTTTTCATGCTGTATCGCTAAATCTAAAGTCGCTGGTAAAGTTGCATTGGTGTGGGCCTCCTGCGTCTGATACTCACGCTGAAAGCGGACAGCTGACAGGAGGTTGTGGTGCGCTGGGATGGTGTAGATACATTTCCGCTGCCGTAAGTCCCAGACCTTGCAGCTGTTGTCTCCGCTTCCAGTTGCTGCGTGATACCTGAAAACAAAATCAGCTTGCTCACAATGAGGCCCAACAGCAAGCAAATAACCAGAACAGGGAGCTAGCTCGTATGTTGAAAGACTGGAGCGACTAGGCTTGTATACACTGGAATTTAGAAGGATGAGAGGGGATCTTATCGAAACGTATAAGATTATTAAGGGGTTGGACATGTTACAGGCAGGAAACATGTTCCCAATGTTGGGGGAGTCCAGAACCAGGGGCCACATTTTAAGAATAAGGGGTAGGCCATTTAGAACGGAGATGAGGAAAAACTTTTTCAGTCGCAGAGTTGTGAATCTGTGGAATTCTCTACCTCAGAAGGCAGAGGAGGCCAATTCTCTGAATGCATTCAAGAGAGAGCTAGATAGCGGAGTCAGGGGGTATGGGGAGAAGGCAGGAACGGGGTACTGATTGAGAATGATCAGCCATGATCACATTGAATGGTGGTGCTGGCTCGAAGGGCCGAATGGCCTACTCCTGCACCTATTGTCTATAACAGCTCCCTGTCAGAACTGTGGTGATACATCCTTATTCATGCCTCATTAACGGGGGTCCCTTTTGTTTGTAATGCCATTACCGATAGGGCATCTGATTACTTGCCCCTGTACACAATGGTCTGTGACTGTAGTGTGACACACAGCAGCACCACAAGAATTGGTAGTTTATCAAAGGGTTACGTCAAGTTTAGAGTCCCTCTAGGATACAAAGTGAATCATCAAAAGCAGCACAATAGACAGAGACAAGTAGGACAGTGGTACAGCTGCTGCCTCCACTGTCTGTATCTGTGACTCTGCCCAGACTATATGCCCTCCCTGTAACCTCAGGAGATTCCTCCTATTTCCTCCCATATCCCCAAAACATGTGGGTCGGTGGGCCGTGCAAACATGGAACTGCAGATGCTGGTTTACACAACAGGGCACAAAGTGCTGGAGTAACTCAGCAGGTCAGGCATCATCCCTGGAGAACCATGGATAGGCGATGTTTCGGTCAGGACCCTTCCACAGACAGACTGTGGAGAGTGGAAGTTGAGAGGTCATGTTGCAATTGTATAAGAGACCGTATTTAGAGTATTGTGTTCAGTTCTGGGCACCATGTTATTGGAGAGATATTGTCAAGCTTGAAAGGGTTCAGAAAAGATTTACGAGGATGTTGCCAGGACTAGAGGGTGTGAACTCTAGGGAGAGATTGAGTAGACTGGGTCTCTATTCCATGGAGCGCAGGAGGACGAGGGGTGATTTTATAGATGTGTACAAAATCATGAGGAATAGATCGGGTAGATGCACAGAGTCTCTTGCCCAGAGTAGGGGAATCGAGGACCAGAAGACATAGATTCAAGGTGAAGGGGAAAAGATTTAATAGGAATCTGAGGGGTAACTTTTTCACACAAAGGGTGGTGGGTGTATGGAACAAGCTGCCAGAGGAGGTAAGAAACAGGTACATGGATAGGACCGGTTTGGAGGGATATGGACCAAGCGCAGGTAGGTAGGACTAGTGTAGATGGGACATGTTGGCCGGTGTGGGCAAGTTGGGCCGAAGGGCCTGTTTCCACACTATCACTGTATGACTCTATGGGAGGGAGGGGATAAAAGCTGGGAGAGAGGAGAGGCAGGACAAAGTGTGTTAGGTCAAGGGTGGACACAGGCGAGGGTTTAAAAAAAAACTAAAATACACACACTTAAAGGTGAAGGGGAAAAGATTTAATAGGAATCTTAGGGGTAACTTTTTCACACAAAGATGTGGTGGGTGAGCTGCCAGAGGAGGTAGCTGAGGCGGGGACTATCACAACGTTCAAGAAACATTTAGACGGGTATATGGATAGGACAGGTTACGAGGGATATGGGTCAAACACAGGCAGGTGGGACTCGTGTAGTTGGGACATGTTGGTCGGTTTGGGCAAGTTTGGCCGAAGGGCCTGTTTCCATGCTGTAAGACTATGAAATCCATTTCTATATATTGACATTAAATTCTGCAGGCCACTTGCAGCTCATCTTATGAATTTCCTTTGCAATTTCTATTTAGTACACCACGTTTAATGTAAGGGTTAAAACAAGCTTTCTGCTGCATGGTGCCAGGACTCGAGTTCTCTAGACCAGGCCACTGTAAAGGAGACATGGACCGGAGTGCAAAAGAAAGGCACGAGATTAATTGCTACCAGTCAAAACATGTATCAGTTGTTTCTTCATCATTGATTAGAATCCTTCAAACCTGCTGATGGAGCATAATCTGACGTTTCTTCATCACACCTAATCCAGTAAAAAATCATTCATGTACACTGACAACAAAAGTCCTTTTTGTAATGAACCCTGAGGAACCCCATGGAGAAGTTTGAATAAACTTCCCTTAACTGTGCTGCAGTCCCTTCTTTAAACAATGTGCTACCCATCCTTCAAGTTTACAACCTTTCATGCTCTCTCGTATTCTTCCAAGTTATATCTTGTCAAATACTTTTCTGAGGTCCATGTCCGGTTGTCTTACCCATTGGGAGAGAAGCAGATTCCATAGATCTCCTTCAGATGTCCCTCCAGGAACATGATGCATCGGCCCGTCCGTAGGTCCCACAACCGTCCAAAGGCATCGAGGCCACTGACCAGAAGGAGAAGAACTCAAGCATAAACCACATTAGGAATATTCCGATGTGCACCAAATGTGCCAATAATAACAAAATGCCCACCCCTCCTCAAGGCAGAAAGTTTGGAAAATATTCAGCAAGTCAGACAGCGTTTATAGGACAGATGGAGTCGGAGCAAGGATTCCAGTGGATCTCCACAGTAACCCTACTGTCAACCACATCAGATATTTACTTTTTCCTCTACACTCCTTTCCCCAACTTCTCAGCACTTCACCACCTGACTTTGTTTCTCCATCCACAGGTGCTACCCGACTAAATGTTTCCAGCATTTTCACATTTCTTTTTGATTTTCAGCACCTGCAGTTCTTTGATTTTCACGTCTGTCCACATGTTCTACTGTCTCAGGATCGTGTAGACAGACCCCTCTGCTCCTCTGCAGCTGAGCGCAGCAGTACTGCATCTTTATAGCTCACACTTTATTCATCCCTACCCGCTCCTTGTTGGGTTATCCTGCCGAGATACTCACAAAGTGCTGGAGTAACTCACCGGGACAGGCAGCATCTCTGGAGAGAAGGAATGGGAGACATTTCAGGTCGAGACCCTTCTTCAGAAGTCTGATGAACTCGACCCCGAAACGTCACCCATTCCTTCTCTCCAGAGATGCTGCCTGTCTCGCTGAATTACTCCAGCACTTTGTGTCTATCTTCGTTTTAAACCAGCACCTGCAGTTCCTTCCTACACCCTAGACACTCCCCTCCATGCTCCGAACGGTTTGACCTTCATGTGGAAATGGAGATATGCTCTGTAAACAAAGAGCATTCCTCACAACAAAGAGAGTGGAAACAGTCCCAATGCAGAAAGGAAGTTTTGAAAAACAGTGCACTGGGTGAAGCACATGGACTAATAACTTCCTCCACACCATCCCTCATTCAGCCACCATTTCCAAATGCACTGTCACAACTTAGCACAAAAAAAGTTTAGAAAACAACAATGCTTGACAAAAATACAATGGTTTCAGTTGTGCACATCACACCAAGTGGAGGAGATGGTCACTCGAATGAGCAAGTTAAAAACTGAAGAATGCGTTGAATATGTAATAGAAAAGAACCAGTCAAATGATAATTTAATTCAAATAGGACTGCATGGTGGCACAGTGGTAGTGTTGCTGCCTCATAGCGCCAGAGACCCGGGTCAGATCCTGAATGTGTGTGCTGCTTGTACGGAGTTTGTACGTTCTCCCTGTGACCACGTGGGTTTTCTCTGGGTGCTGCGGTTTCCTCCCACACTCCAAAGACGTACAGGTTTGCAGGTTAATTGTCTTTGGCACAGATTGTAAATTGTCCCTAGTGTGTGTAGGATAGTGCTAGTGTACGGGGATCGCTGGTTGGCACGGTCTTGGTGGGCCGAAGGGCCCGTTTCCATGCTGTATCTCTAAACTAAACTCTAAAATGCTGTTTCATTTTCTATGCACGTGATGTGATTCAATTATATCCCTGAATTGGGGAAAAAAGGATAAGGAAACTTAAACATTTGAAAGTTTTCAACCAATTCCATGGACTATTCCAAGACTGAAGATGCAGAAACCAAAAAGGTGTTAAGGTGCGGTTGACAACGAACCTGTCACTAACAGTGGGGATAACAGTCTGACTAGCACACCAATGCCAATGGGAAAAACCTTGGTTACACTGAGCCACTGGAGTACAAAGACAGCATGCAACAAGGAAGGCCCGGCTTTCCCAGTTCACATATGTAGCAGGATATTGGGTTGGATTGAGTCCCTGAAGATTGGAAGGATTAATGGTTGACTCTACTCACCCGGTTCCCACCAGAGAGCCATCACGGTGGAAGGCAATGTCATAGACGCCCTTGCTGTGCCCTTCCTGGTGCAGGATCTCCTCCTGGGCCTGCAGGTCCCACAGTCGCCAGGAGTGGTCGTAGCTAAACAGCAGAAACAAAGGTCAGGTACCACCATGCGCTCTGGAACCACTGCTTTCCACGGTGGTGCAGCGGTAGAGTTGCTGCCTTACAGCGAATGCAGCGCCGGAGACCCGGGTTCCATCCTGACTACAGGTGCCGTCTGTACGGAGTTTGTACTTTCTCCCCGTGACCTGCATGGGTTTCTCCGAGATCTCCGGTTTCCTCCCACACTCCAAAGACGTGCAGATTTGTAGGTTAATTGGCTTGGTAAATGTAAAATATAAAAATTGTCCCTAGTGCATGTAGGATAGTGTTGTTGTGCAGGGATCGCTGGTCGATGCTGACCCGGTGGGCCGAAGGGCCTGTTTCCATGCTGTATCTCTAAACTAAACTAATCCACGTCTTATTTGCAAAGTAAGGAAACAACTGTGTGATAAGTAGAAACAAGCAACTGTAGGTGTTAGTTAAATACAATACAACACAATACAATATATCTTTATTGTCATTGTACAACGAGATTGGGAATCACAAATTGATGACTCTCATCATCTTATACCCCTCTGTAAGATCAACCCTCATCCTCCTGCGCTCCAAGGAATAAACTCAGCAGGCTAGGCAGCATCGCTGGAGAACAGGGATAGGTGATGTTTCGGGTCGAGACCCTTCTGCAGACTGATTGTGGGAGGGGGAGATAGAGAAGGAAGTGGGAAAGTGGAGAGGCAGGATCTGCATGGCAGGTAATAGGTTGACACAGATTTTAATAGGCAGTTGGTTGGAATATTTCGGGTTGGGACTGAAGAAAGTCTGAACAAAGGTACTTTATCCGAAACGTCACCTATCCATGTTCCTCAGAGATTCTACCTGATCTGCTGAGTTACTCCAGCACTATGTGGCCCATTGTGTGGTAGGACAGAGTGCAAAAGCCGCCACAAGTGTCTGAATAAGAGACAATGTTAGCGTGTTAGCACAAGAACATGGCATTTAGCTGGGCATGTGGCACCAATGTGACAGCCTGACACACACTGGAGTGTTTACACCGTTAGTATTTATATGAAAATGATGGGAACAGCTTGATATTTACAGAACATGAGGTGGTGGAAGAGAAAGCAAAGTCAAAGCCAAAACTCAATCCCATGGGTGTAAATCCTGGCAACTTTGACACTTCATGGAAGTCAGACAAAGTTAAACTTCTGATGCAAGGTTTTCATTCAATGTTAATGTGAGTAATAGATATAATAGACGTGACTTACCAGGTGGTCCCCAAGAACCTGCCGGATGGATGCCAGGCCACTCGAGCCACTCTCACCGTGTGCCCTTCGATGTTGGCTACTGGCTCATCACTGCAAAAGATCAAAGCATTGGGAAATATCTGGGGAACTTGCACTCAACAAAGACGTGCGTTTTTAGAGTGTTTTTCGCAATTGTTGGACGTCCTAAAATGGCTTACAGTCAACAAAAGTTCTTTCGCAGTCTCCATTGTAGGAAATATCGTAGCTGTTTAGAGCGCACAATGCTCCCAGAAACAATGAAACAGGTGACAATGATCTGTTTTAGTTGCAAATTCAGGACTAAAGAGGGTCAGGTCACCAGGAACGCAACTCCCAAATGAAATAGTCATACAGCGCGGAAACAGGCCCCTTGGCCCAAGTCCCTGCCTGAATTTGGCCCATATCCCTCTAAACCTATCCGACCCATGTACCTTTCTAAATGGTTTTTTTAAACGTCGTGATAGTACCGACTTCAACTACCTCCTCCGGCAGCTTGTTCCATACACCTACCAACCACTGTGTAAAAATGTTGCCCCTCAGGGCAGCATCTTTCCACCCTCACGTTAAACCCATGCCCTCCGGTTCTCAAATCCTGCACTCTGGGTAAAAAGACTCTGTACATTTGCCCCATCTATTCCCCTCACACACGAGTAATCTGGGATCTTTCATATGCATCTTGGTGGGGAGGTGGGGATCACAGCTTCCCGTCTCATCTCCAGTGACGCGGCATTCCCTCAGCGCTACACTGGAGTGTCACCATGGATTATGCCATCAATTCTCTGCAGTGCAGCCTGGACCTACAATCTGCAGATTCAGGCGAGTGTCACAAGTAGGTTTAGGCTGACAACTGAGGCTGAAGCACATGTTTTGTATAAACACATTAACCCGGTGCAGGTTAAAAACAATCAACAAACACATTCACTCAACCGAAGATAGACACAAAATGCTGGAGTAACTCAGCGGGTCAGGCAGCATCTCTGGAGAGAAAGAATGGGTGACATTTCGGGTCGAGACCCTTCTTGAGTTACTCCAGCTTTTTATGTCTATCTTCAGTTTAAACCAGCATCTGCAGTTCATTCTTACACATTCACTCAACCTGCTGGAATCAACATATTTAAATGTATTGTGTAAGGAGGAACTGCAGATGCTGGTTTAAACCGAAGATACACACAAAATGCTGGAGTAATTTCCAGCTCGAGAAGATGCCTGTGGCCATCATGTTCATAAGTTCATAAGAGTCATCATGTTCATAAGTTCTCGGAGCAGCAGAAGGCCATTCGGCCCATCACATCTACTCTGCTATTCAATCATGGCTGATCTAACTTTCCCTCTCAACCCGATTCTCCTGCCTTCGCCCCATAACCCCTAACTCCCGTACTAATCAAAAATCTGTTCATTACTGCCTTAAAAATATTCATTGACTTGGTCTCCACAGAAGGTCTGCAGCATGAATCCCACGGATTCACCACCTTCTGACTAAAGAAATTCCTTGTCATCTCCTTTCTAAAGGTACATCCTTTTATTGTGAGGCTGTGCCCTCTGGTCCTAGACTCTCCCACTAATGGAAACATCCTCTCCACATCCACTCTATCCAGGCCTTTCACCGTTCAGTAACGCCAGGGGGAAGTGTTCTCTAACTGAACGAACAGTGATATTAATACAGAATTCACACAAATATGACAGTTCCTCACACACGATTGAGTGCAAATTCATTGACACCATTCAAACCTCCAATTTCAATATCAAATCTGGCCGAGAATACACTACAGGCAACACTGGGTTAGTGCGACATGTTATATTGAATGCTTGAAATAGACCAATAAAAGACGTGTAGAAAACAAAACTGCAGATGCTGGTTTAAATCGAAGGTAGACACAAAATGCTGGAGTAACTCAGCGGGTCAGGCAGCATCTCTGGAGAAAAAGGATTAGTTTGTAGGAAGGAACTGCAGGTGCTGGTTGTTAAGGGTTGTGAAGGAGGGTTCCAACCCAAGGTGTCACCTATCCACGTTCTCCAGAGATGCTGCCTGACTCGCTGAGTTACTCCAGCACTCTGTGAAACGTCACCTATCCATGTTTCTCCACAGATGCTGCCTGACCCGCTGAGTTACTCCAGCACTTTGTGTCGATCTTTGGCTGAAACTATATTTGAAATACTGTGCACTGTTTTAGTCTTCTTATTGAAGGAGGGATACATTTGGCTATAGGCAATGCAGACGTTTCACTCAATTCATTTTGAAATAAGTTTTTTTTTAAAAAACAAGGAAAGGCTGAACAGAATAAGCCTGGAGTTTAGAAGACTGAAAGATGGTCACGTTGAAACAAGATTTTGCGAGGGTTTGACTAGGTAGATCCGAGAGGATAGTGGGAGATTTGCACCATTTACTGGGATGGAAATGTCGAATGAGGATGTACAAAACTAGTATAAACGTACAGTCTTGGTTTAGAAGTCAACCACACAAAACTGACATGAAGATAAATTTCTTCCCTCAGGCGGGTGTAAACCTTTGGGAGTTTTCGACTCAAGAGCGCTATGGTTTTTAGTCTTGAAGTAGATTTAAGGCTGAATGTGGGGGGAATCATGTATCGAATATTAATGGGGCAAGGCAGGAAAGTGCCAAGCAGTTGATGCCAAAGATCAGATCAATGTTGATCCTACTGAATGGTACAGTTGCCTGTGGTAGGCTCATATCCACTCCCATTTGATTTGTAAGTAGAACCGTATCTCTGCTCAGGAATTAGTAGATATTTTTAAGGCAGAGATAGATAGATAGATCTTGATTAGAACGGGTGCAGGGGTTATGGGGAGAAGGCAGGAGAATGGGGTTAGGAGGAAGAGATAGATCAGCCATGATTGAATGGCGGAGCAGACTTGATGGGCCGAATGGCCTAATTCTGATCCTATCCCTTATAACCTTATGACTAAACTCCAAAGTCAAACTCTTCAACCTATGTGGCATAACTGGATTGCAATAAGTAAAGTGGTTGAATATTAAATTGTTTTAGCATTTCACATGGAGGATAAATTCCAAACAAGTTCTGTGATTTGCACATTCAAAGGGTAAAGACAGCTCTGATTAATATGGATTATGTTAATGCGTGAGAAGGAACTGCAAATGCTGGTTTACACCCGAAGAAGGACACAAGATGCTGGAGTAACTCAGCGGGACAGGCAGCATCTCTAGAGAGAAGGAATGGGCGACGTTTCGGGTCGAGACCCTTCATCAGACTGAGAGTCAGGGAGGGGGACACGAGAGGTAGGGGAAGGCTACAAAACAAAGTGGAGCCGGCATTGTGACTCAGGAAAGGTGGAGCCAACAATGATCTATTGTTGGCTGGGGCTGAGCCAGCAATGGATTATGTTAATTGCGGGTTTCGTTTAAAAAAAAAAAAAATAGGCATAAGATTATTTTAATGCAGCAGGTGAGCTCAGAAAATAGAATACTTAATCAAATAACAAAGCATGAGGAAGTTGTCTGTGGGAAATGAACACTGCACCTCGAATGGCAGATTGAAAGGACCATTTAAATCCATCAGAATCCCTTTCACCTTGACGTAGGCCAATGCATGGTTAACTTGTTTGTGAAGATTACACACCTTTCCAGATTCCAGAGCTTCACTGAGCCGTCAGCTGCACACGATGCCATGTTACAGTCCTTTTCGCTCAGTGAGATGGTGGCCTGAGGATGAAACACAATGGCGCCCACATTTGTGCTGTGACCTGCAAGACACAACATCCAGCCAGTCATCACCTTCAATCTGGTTAGCTTCAGCATCCTAAAGTCACCAACTCTAACTGCAGTCTACTTAGAGTCATGGAAACAGGGCCTTCATATCAACTTGCCCACTGCCACCAACATGCCCCATCTATACTAGTCCCACCTGCCTGCGTTTGACCCATATCACTCTTATAGATATGGGTTGGACCTATCCATGTACATGTCTAATTGCTTCTTAAGCGGCATTTAGGCCATTGGTAGGTATCCAGGCCATTTCAAACTCTACTCCGTTCAGGTCCAGTAGTCTTCAGCACAGACATAACTTTATTTGGCAACTCTCCGAGCCTCCCTGGTTTTAGCTCACCAGATTTTAGGTTAAGTTTAGGGAAACAGCATGGAAACAGGTCATTCGGCCAACCGAGTCCGTGCCGACCATCGATCAAGAATAACCTGCATTCTAAGAATACAGAATACCCTGCATTTTTATTATCCAGGTGATCCAAAGCTGAATGTAGTGCAGTGCAGAAGACTGTTCACCAAATAGTCAGCAATACCAATCTTTCAAAGCCCTTCACATTCTTGATAGTACGGGGAGAAGGCAGGAGAATGGGGTTCGGAGGGAGAGATAGATCAGCTATGATTGAATGGAGGACTAGACTTGATGGGCTGAATGGCCTAATTCTACTCCTGGAGAATGTTCGAGATACTGGGCAGTTGTCATTGAGACGGTCGCTTTATTTTTCTTGGGGGCTGGAATGATGGCTTGTCTGTGAAGCAGACGAGACCAGTAGACTGTTGATGAGAGAGGCCCTCAGCAAAGACCCGTGGTCAGTTGATCGGCACCCAATTTCACAACCTGTCCAGGGACTTCATTTAGGCTGGCTGCATTCTGTGAATTTACCCATGTGAAAGCAAAACTGTATCCTGCCAGAGAAGTATGGGACAGAGCCAGTGGAGAATGGGGAGGGGGACCGAGGTGGAGTTACGTTTGCCTGTTGAAAAGGGGTGTAGACGGTGTCAAGCTGATCCAGTGGAGATGGATTGCTGCCAGAGTGAGCTGCTGACTTTGGCCTGTATCCTGCCATGATGTTTAAGGCCCTGCCAGTCACCTGGCAACCTTTGATGACATTAAACCTCCAGCTCCTTTTTGGAAGTTTATCACAAAGGTGGGAAAGGAAATATACTGTCACAACAAAAATACACCCTGGAAAACTATCGCAATACTGCTAAACGGAGATATTACAAATAGTACCAGAACACTCTTAACCTCTCCACTCCTTTATGACGCTCTGTGAAATCTAACATTTAATCAAGCTCCACCCCAAACTGTATTTGTTGGTTGACAACAAATCTCTGTTCTTTGAGACATCATGGTCCAGAACTATTAAGGTGTGCCATGCAATTGGACGTTGGTATTGCTGATGGTCCTTTCTTTATGCAGAGTAATCATCGCGAGGATTGGCGGACACAAACATTTTGCAATCAACTAGGAACAAAGAGAAAACCTCGAAAGCTGTCTAAGAGTGCCAGACGACCTTCCTCGTCTATAGGTAACCTTGAGATTTTGTGGAATACAAGTTGTGGTGTGTGAACGTCTTACCTCTCAACGTACGTACAAGGCTACAGTCAGGGATATCCCACAGCTTGCACAGCCCGCTCCTGCAGACAAGCAAGAACAAAAACATTATCAGGACATGTCATTAAATACACAAATCAAACAGAACCCATTTTTACGGCACGGTGGCGCAGCGATAGAGTTGCTGCCTTACAGCGAATGCAGCGCCGGAGACCCAGGTTTGATCTTGACTACGGGTGCTGTCTGTACGGAGTTTGTACGTTCTCCCCGTGACCTGCGTAGGTTTTCTCTGAGATCTTCAGTTTCCTCCCACACTCCAAAGACATACAGGTTTGTAAGTTAATTGGCTTGGTAAGTGTAAAACAAATTGTCCCTAGTGGGTATAGGATAGTGTTAATGTGCGGGAATCGCTGGTTGGCCTGGACCCGGTGGGCCGAAAGGGCCTGTTTCCGCGCTGTATCTCTAAACTAAACTAAACCCTATAACCATGTGGGCTTCCTCCAACATCTTAAAAAATGGGCTCCTAACGATCAGATGAGCGGTGGAATCTGGGGTAGCATTGATAGGAACGTGGGGAGAAATTTTGTTTTGGCATAGAATTATTGTAAAACTGGTGGGCAGGATTGCATGCTATATTTGCACTGGGCTAACCTAATGAACGGTTTAAGGGGAGAGGGGCAAAGTTTCAAAGATTACACAGAGGGTGGTGGGGGCCTGGAACGTGCTGATGTGGGTGGTGGTGGAGGCAGATACCACAGTGGGACTGAAGAGACTTTTGGATAGGCGCATGGATATGCAGGGAATGGAGGGATATGGTTTATGTACAGGCAGGTAAGAGTTGGTCTTGGTATCATGTTCAGCACAGCCATTGTGGGCCGAAGGGCCTGTTCGTGTGCTGTATTGTTCTATGTTCTATCCCCGGGGTATTGCACTAATTACACCTCTCCACCCATTTATTGCAACTCTGTTATCCATGTGACAGTGAGCAGTGAGCTTTCACGTTAACTAAACTGCCCAAGGCCTGGGCTGCTAAATGATGTACCAGTCTCTCGACTGCCACTTTGCCAAATGCCTTTTGGAAGTCTACCCTCATTACTTCTACAGCGTCCTCTCGATCAACACTCCTTCACATCCTCAAATAATTCAAATACATTTGTCAAACGTGATTTATTTTTCATAAAAGTATGGTGACTAGGTCATTAAAGAGTAAAAAACATATTTCCTAAATGTTTTGATTTTTCCACTTTAATGAGAGACTCTAGTATCTTGACAACTCGAGATGTTACGTCAACTGGCACATCGTTCCCTGCCTTTTGTCTTTCCCCCTTTCTGATCAAAGGAGTTGCATTGTCTGTTTTCCAATCTTTGAGTCATAGAGTCAAACAGCGTGAAAACAGCCCCTTCTCATCACTCCGACTCTAAACAACCCGAACCGTAATGCAAGCAACACATTTGATATGTCATGCTGTTCATTTAAAAATATAATTGAAATAATTCCAACATGCACTTAACGTTCGAAATTCAACATATAGAGTCCAGACGTACAAATTAATCACCAGCTCACTTCACAAGGACAGAGAGAATTTTAGGTGGAGAAAGGTGAATAAGAATTGTTAATTTTGAGCCAGACACAAGGAGGAACTTATCCAGGGAACTAGGGGATGGCAGTGAGAGAGTCATAGAGCGATACCGTGTGGAAACAGGCCCTTTGGCCTAACTTGCCCACGCCAAACAACATGCCCCATCTACACTGGCCCCACCTGCCTGCGTTTGGCACATATCCAACCAAACCTGCCCTATCCATGTAGCTGTCTAGCTGTTTCTTAAATATTGCGATAGTTCCAGCCTCAACTAGCCCCTCTGGCATCTCGTTCCATACACCCACCACTCCGTGTAAACAAAGTTAATCCTCACGTTCCCATTAAATCTCCCCCCCCCCCCCCCCCCCCATCTACTGGTACCTTCCTGGAATTTTGTGTTCAAAAATGCCAAGCACTGGGGTCAGATGCTGGGACATGACGGCTGACAATTTAAAGGAAGTGACGGCAGAGATCCCATTGATTGAAAGTTCTCCAATACTTGGGTGGTCACGGTGGTGCAGCGGTAGAGTTGCTGCCTTACAGCGAATGCAGCGCTGGAGACCCGGGTTCCATCCCGACTATGGGTGCTGTCTGTACGGAGTTTGTACGTTCTCCCCATGACCTGCGTGGGTTTTCTCCGAGATCTTCAGTTTCCTCCCACATTCCAAAGACGTATAGGTTTGTCGGTTAATTGGCTTGGAAAATATTTTAAAAATGGTCTCAAGTGGGTATGGGATAGTGTTAGTGTGCGGGGATCGTTGTCAGAGCTGACCCAGTGGACCGAAAGGGCCTGTTTTACGCGTTGTATCTCTAAACTAAACTTTATTCCGTGTGATTGGGATTATTGTAATTTCCTCGCAGATATTTGAAATGAGCTCAAGATAGACACAAAAAGCTGGAGTAACTCAGCGTGTCAGACAGCATCTCTGGAGAAAATTAGCTTGTCTGTTACCCTGGGGGTGTTGGCAGTGTCCACCACGGTGAAGAATGATGCAAAAAAAAAAACCTTTGTTTAGGACGACACAGTGGTGCAAATGGCAAAGCTGCTGCCTCGCGGCAACAGAGACCCAGGTTCGATCCTGACCTCGGCTGCTGTCTGTGTGCTTACACTTCTCCTTGTAATCATGTGGGTTTCCTCCTGGTGCTCCCGGTTCCTCCCACATTCCAAAGATGTGCGGGTTTGAAGGTTAATTGGCCCTCTGTAAATTGCTCCTAGTGTGTAGGGAGTGGATGAGAAAGTGGGATCACATGGAACTACCATGGACAGGTGGTCGATAGTCAGAGTGGACTTGGTGGGCCTGTGTCCATACTGTGTCTCTAAAACTAACAGACCTACTATTTCTTTGTTCCTGTAATTAATTTGTCAGCTTTGTTCCCCAGAGATCCCATGCTGACCTTAGCTGCCTTCTTCCTATTTATATATCAATTGAAACTCTGACTGCTTATTTTGATATTACACACGCTCTCTCTTAAAATCAACTTTCTCCTTTTACGAGCTTATCTAGTCATCACCTACTTGCACCATTCAGCACGTGTCAGCCACTTGCCTTGTGACTGACACCACTATCCCCAGACGTTACATCTCTCTGCTCCAGTCTGACTAATGCTGGCTCTGAGGCAGAGTTTCTCTCCTTAATGCTATACCACGCAGCCCAGGACTCAGTGCAACGCTTAGCAGATACATAGATATATAGATAATAGGTGCAGGAGTAGGCCATTCGGCCCTTTGAGCCAGCGCCACCATTCAATGTGATCATGGCTGATCACCCACAATCAGTACCCCGTTCCTGCCTTCACCCCAAAACCCTTGATTCCGCTAACCCAGAGCTCCATCTAACTCTATTTTGAATGCATCCAGTGAATTGGCCGATTCTCTTGGACCGATCCTGTTACTGCTATCCACATGCGCCTCTATTACATCTTTGATAATTGACTCCAGCATCTTCCCCACCACCGATGTCAGGTTAACTCGTCTATAATTCCCTGCTTTCTCTCTCCCTCCTTTCTTGAAAAGTGGGATAACATTAGCCACCCTCCAATCTACAGGAACTGATCCAGATCTCAATGTCATAACAAGGTACTACTGCTCTTAAGTCTTACCAGGAAGCCGTAGCCAGAAGCTTAGAGTTGGGGCTGAACTGACAGTAGGAAATGGGACGGTCATCACCAATCTGGCTGCAGAAGTTATTCAGGGCCTGCAACAAAAACAAAGTAAAGACTGATGTGAGCAGACGGTGGGCAGGCAGAGAGGGGGAGCGAGAGGCAGGCAGAGAGGGGGAGCGAGAGGCAGGCAGAGAGGGGGAGTGAGAGGCAGGCAGAGAGGGGGAGCGAGAGGCAGGCAGAGAGGGGGAGTGAGAGGCAGGCAGAGAGGGGGAGTGAGAGGGGGAGTGGGAGGCAGGCAGAGAGGGGGAGTGAGAGGGAGTGAGAGGCAGGCAGAGAGGGGGAGTGAGAGGCAGGCAGAGAGGGGGAGCGAGAGGCAGGCAGAGAGGGGGAGAGAGAGGCAGGCAGAGAGGGGGAGTGAGAGGCAGGCAGAGAGGGGGAGTGAGAGGGGGAGTGGGAGGCAGGCAGAGAGGGGGAGTGAGAGGGAGTGAGAGGCAGGCAGAGAGGGGGAGTGAGAGGCAGGCAGAGAGGGGGAGCGAGAGGCAGGCAGAGAGGGGGAGAGAGAGGCAGGCAGAGAGGGGGAGTGAGAGGCAGGCAGAGAGGGGGAGTGAGAGGCAGGCAGAGAGGGGGAGCGAGAGGCAGGCAGAGAGGGGGAGTGAGAGGGGGAGTGAGAGGGGGAGTGAGAGGCAGGCAGAGAGGGGGAGTGAGAGGCAGGCAGAGAGGGGGAGTGAGAGGCAGGCAGAGAGGGGGAGTGAGAGGCAGGCAGAGAGGGGGAGCGAGAGGCAGGCAGAGAGGGGGAGAGAGAGGCAGGCAGAGAGGGGGAGCGAGAGGCAGGCAGAGAGGGGGAGAGAGAGGCAGGCAGAGAGGGGGAGTGAGAGGGGGAGTGGGAGGCAGGCAGGCAGAGAGGGGGAGTGAGAGGCAGGCAGAGAAAGGCAGGAGGAAGCAATATACCAACTATTGTAAGATCTTTCTTAAAAGTGCAAGATGGTAACAACAGAGTATGCTGTAGGAAAGAACTACAGATGCTAGTTTACACCGAAGATAGACATAAAATACTGGAGTGACTCAGCGGGACAGGCAGCATCTCTGGAGAGAAGGAATGGGTGATGTTTCGAGCCGAGACCCTTCTTCACCCATTCCTTCTCTACAGAGATGCTGCCTGACCCACTGAGTTACTCCAGCATTTTGTATCTACCTTCGATTTAAACCAGCATCTGCAGTTCTTTCCTATATACCTTGAGGAGATTTCACAGTGGAGCAGACAAAATGTGTAGGAACTGCAGATGCAGGTTTACCCTGAAGATAGACACAAAGTGCTGATGTAACTCAGCTGCTTTAGGTGAGAACCAACAACATAAACTTCTCAAAAATTAGCAACATAATTGAGGTGGGCAGTTTTAGATGGAAGTAATGTAGGCCTTCTCTTGTAGGACAATAACTGCAGATGCTGGTACAAATCGAAGGTGTCACAAAATGCTGGTGTAACTCAGCAAGTCAGGCAGCATCTAGGCGAGAGGGAATGGGTGACGTTTCGGGTCGAGACCCTTCTTCAGACTCGACCCGAATCATGTATGTGATAGGCCCTTGTCTTGGACATTATTTAACCTGCTTATTATTCACAAAATGCTGGAGTAACTCAGCAGGTCAGGCAGCATCTCGGGAGAGAAGGAATGGGTGACGTTTCGGGTCGAGACCCTTCTTCAGACTGAAGAACCTGCCTTCAGTAAACATAACATTATTTTGCAATGGAACTGTGGATGTTATTATTACCGGGCAGCTTACAGGGAGACGTTGTTACTGGTACAACATCATGTATGTCATAAGGATGCCCATTATCTGACATCTCTCACATATCAAACAAAGATTGAAAGATTATTCGGAACAATCAGGCCTTTCCACTGAGATAGTCGAAATTAGTTAATTTAGAAGCAAAGAGAATTCAGTGCTGAAGGAAAGGAAGAATATTTATTCCCACTTTTAAAATATCAGGAAACATCCTCAGATTAGGTACCTGAAAGGTTATGTGTAGCAAGGAACTGCAGATGCTGGTTTAAACCAAAGATAGACACAAAATGCTGGAGTAACTCAGCAGGACAGGCAGGATCTCAGGAGAAAAGGAATGGGTGAGGTTTCGGGTCGAGACCCTTCTTCAGAATGAAAGTCACGGGAAAGGGAAAGGATATAGATATACCCAAGACGTAACGTTGCTTATGTATATGGAACGAGCTGCCGGAGAAGGTAGGTGACGCAGGTACTATCATAACGTTTAAGAGACATTTGGAGGGTAGAGGGGTTTGAAGGGAATTGGCCCAAACGCAGGCAGGCGGGACTAGTGAATGTGGCACATTTGCAAGTTGGGCCGAAGGACCGGTTTTCACGCTGCATGACTCGATGACCCTCGAAACCAATCAGAACATTTCCATGCTGGATACAAGAGGCGCTTAGTGGACTCCCCTGTGCTATCCAGTTAGTTATTCCCAGTATCATCTATTAGCGTCGAGCAAAGCTGCAGCGCCCACGCACCAAGAGATTTATTTATGTAGACTGCTCAGTCCATAGTTTATCAGTGGGCCGCATATCAAATAAAGATGAGACGGAGTGCGGGAAGGACATTGACAAACTCGTAACCTGCTGCCAAGACAACCACCTTTCTGGACGAAGGGTCTCGACTTGAAACGTCACCTATTCCTTCTCTCCAGAGATGCTGCCTGTCCCGCCTGCTGAGTTACTCCAGCACTCTGTGTCTATATTCTGTCCATCCCCAACCTGACCACATGCTGCCTGTCCCGCCCGCTGAGTTACTCCAGCCAGCACTCTGTGTCTATATTCTGTCCATCCCCAACCTGACCACATGCTGCCTGTCCCGCCCGCTGAGTTACTCCAGCCAGCACTCTGTGTCTATATTCTGTCCATCCCCAACCTGACCACATACTCACCCTCAAACCCTTGTGGAGTTCCTGTTTGCGAGCCGCGCGGGAAGCGTCTGGCGTCTCTTTATTGGCTCTCGCCTCTTCCAGTCGCTTCAAGGCCCTAGGAAATACAGCACATGAGGAGACCAGTGAAAGCACCCTCATGAAGCAGGGTGGAGGCAGACTGGTGCACACACCACTCTGTGCACACTATTCCAAGTAAGTAGTTTTAGCTTCAATAGAACGTGCTGGAAGTATTCAGCAGGTCAGGCAAGTGTTGATCATTTTCCAGTCACTGACCTTTTATCTGCACTTGGAAGAGTTTTATTAATTGTATTAAAAGATTTAATAGGAACCCGAGGGGTAACCTTTTCACACAGAGGGTGGTGGGTATATGAAACAAGGTGCAGGAGGAGGTAGTTGAGGCAGGTAAGTTGCAGCAGGAGGTAGTTGAGGCTGGTATCATCGCAACATTTAGGAAACAGTTAGACAGGTACATGGATTGGACAGGTTTAGAGGAATATGGGCCAAACGCAGGCAGGTGGGACTAGTGTAGATGGGGCATGTGTGAGTAAGTTGGGCCGAAGGACCCATTTCCATGCTGTGTGACTCAATGACCTGCAAGACTAATTCAGTTTTCCTCTTTCCACATTCACTGCCTGATTTGCCGCACTTTTTCAGCATTCTCGTTAGTTTGTTATCCAGCAGCCTCTTCACTCTGCACCTCACAGTTCCAGCATGGGTATTTTTTTGTGGGAGTAAACCAAGTGCTGGAGTAACTGAGCAGGGCAGGCAGCTTCTCTGGAGAATATGGATATGCGCTATTTGCCTTGTCTGCTCTCCCTCTATTTACACCTCTTTCAGAGAGATTAGCTGCCATTAACAAGGCCTCACCACCACCTTTAGCCGACACAAATCATAACGAGAGAAAAGACAGAGTGCTGGAGTAATTCAGCAGGTCAGGCAACATCTCTGGAGAACATGAATAGGTGATATTTTGGGTCAGGAATCGTAATCGTTAATTTTCTCTTGGTCTCCTCCTTATCGGACATCCCTTTATTTCTCTTTACCACACCCTCGCTGTACTTTAAAAATAGTTTTGTAAATTTGCTGGTTCTGGTGAAAATCATCGACTTGAAACATTAATTCACTGTCTCCATAGATGCTGCCCGACTTGCTTTTCCAGCATTTTGTTTTAATTTTGGTTTCCAGTATCTGCAATTGTTTGCTTTCTGAAGATTGTATTATTGGTCTACAATATTATCTATTAGCTCTATAAGCTACCCAGTAAGATGGTTTAAGTGCCGTGCAGTGTTGTGTATACATAGGTACAGTGAAATATTAGTGCTGGTTATTATATTGTAAATGTCTCAGTACGATGGCTTTAATCGTATGATTGTTGCATATACCGTACACTTTACCAACAAAATGGTGGCGTGCAAGTAA
This sequence comes from Rhinoraja longicauda, assembly GCF_053455715.1. Taxonomy (NCBI): domain Eukaryota; kingdom Metazoa; phylum Chordata; class Chondrichthyes; order Rajiformes; family Arhynchobatidae; genus Rhinoraja; species Rhinoraja longicauda. Next base: position 29,051,256 of record NC_135983.1, on the reverse strand, counting down.
TGCCATTTTATAGAGCACTGGCTTCCACACTGCAACACAGTTAGAAGCAAGGAACCGCAGACGTCACCCATCAGTCTGAAGGATCTCGACCCAAAACATCACCCATTCTTTCTGTCCAGAGATGCTTCCTGTCCCGCTGAGTTACTCCAGCATTTTGTGTCTTTTCTTCGGTGTAAACCTGCAACTGCAGTTCCTTCCTACACAACTGCAGATACTGGTTTACCAAGGAAAGATACAAAGTGCTGGAATAACTCAGCAGGTCGGGCAGCATCGGTGGAGAGATGGTGTTTTGTTCAGGGTGCTGTTTGCCACATCTGCAGTCATGAGCTTCAGCTTTTCCACAGTGGCACCACCCAGGTCTGCTCTTCCCATGTCTCCTGCATTCCTCATTGCACCAACGTTAGTACCCGGGTTTCACGGGAGGGGCACTGGGAGGATTATGCCCGGCCATGAAGTTACAGACGGCTGTTACTGATGATTACAGTGCCTCGTGAATGCTCAGCTCCAAGCTGTCAACTTTGTTATGTTTTTAATGATCGTTTAACGATAATGACAGTTTAATGATAATTTTAGTGCAAGGTAAAGCCAGTAAAATCTGACCAAAGATAGTCCAAGGGTCACCAGCGAGGTAGATACTGTAGTAATTCAGCATTGCTCTCTAGTTCTCATCCGACCACAACGAGGGAGCAGTCCTGAACTACTATCTACCTCCTTGGTGATCCTCGGACTAACTTTGATCAAACTTTGCTGGCTTTATCTAGCATTAAACGTTATTCCCTTACCATGTATCAATACACTGTAAATGGCTCGATTGGAATCATATATTGTCCTTCCGCTGACTGGTCAGCACGCAACAAAAGCTTTTCAATGTAACTCGGTACATGTGACAATAAACTAAACTGAAACTGAGAAGTGTTGTACAATGGAGAGCATCCTCAATGTGAAGATGGGACTTCATGTTGACAGCTTCAGTACAGAGGTCACACTAACCTAGGGCTGCCAACTGTCCCACATTAGCCGGGACATCCCGTATTTTGGGCTAAATTAGTTTGTCACGTACGGGACCGCCCTTGTCCCGTTTTAGTAGGGTTGCCAACTTCCTCACTCCCAAATAAGGGACAAAGGGTGACGTCACCGCCCCGCGCCCCACGTGACCTCACCCAGCCAGTGGCCACATGCTCCCGCCCGGGCAGCTGCCATTGGTGGCTGGGTGAGGTCACGTGGGGCACAGGGCGGTGACGTCACACTTTGTCCCTTATTTGGGAGTGAGGAAGTTGGCAACCCTACACTTACCAATGCTGTCATGGGCAAATGTGTCTAACAGGCAGACTGGCTAGATGAGCCCAGGTTGTCCCACACTCCAGTCTGGCACCCATTACCTGTGTGATTATATAGACACAAAATGCAGGAGTAACTCAGCAGGACAGAAGGAATGGGTGTCGGTCTGAAAAAGGGTCTCGACCTGAACTGTCATCTACTCCTTCTCTCCAGAGATGCTGCCTGTCCCGCTGAGTTACTGCAGCAGTTTGCGTCTATCTTTGGTGTAAACCAGCATTTGCAGTTGCTCCCCACACGTGTGATTAAGTTCAGTATCGTACAGTACCGACTGCGACTTGAAAACGTCGAAAGGACAATTCTTTCTACATCATCTCTTTTAATCCCTGCTATTCTAAAACTGCGATTTCATGTATGGAACAAACAGAATGCCTACCTACCTACATAGGACAATTTATAATCAGGTCCACTGTGGGCGGCACGGTGGCTCAGCGGTAGAATGACTGCCTCACAGCACCAGAGACTCGGGTTTGATCCTGACTACGAGTGCTACATTACAGAGTTTAAATGTACTTACCATGACCTGCATGGGTTATCACCGGGAGTTCCAGTTTTCTCCCACACTCCAAAAAGACTTACAGGTTTGCAGGCTAATTAGCTTGGTATAATTGTAAATAGCCCCTAGTGTGTGTAGTATAGTGTTAGTGTGCGGGGATCGCTGGTTGGCATGGACTCGGTGGGCCGAATGGCCTGTTTCCGCTCAGTATCTCTAAACTAAGCGTAAAGATGTGTAGGAAAGAAAACCGCAGATGCTGGTGTAAATCGAAGGTAGACACAAACGCTGGAGAAACTCAGCAGGTCAGGCAGCATCTCTGGAGAGAAGGAATGGGTGATGTTTTGGATCGAGACCCTTAAGCAAAAGGTGATTTGAAATTAATTAATACTGGAGTTCAACGATTGAATGCCTAAATCTCCACATTCTGTTCAAAACAAAACAAAAACGTAGGAATCTTCTGCATTCACAACCAGACAGTTTGATGTCTCTGGACCCACCTTGGCAGGGAAAACCGTGCAATGTAGAGACGAGCAGTCTTCAAGGAGCTGGGACCCTCGTGATACCAGGTCTGCTGATGCTGCAGAGAAATACATGGGAAAGGTAAATCAAACCAGCATCTCTGGATAGAGGAATGGGCGACGTTTTGGATCAAGACCCTACTTCAGACCCTTTCTGTGATAGATGTGTTTTACGAGGTTGTTGCCAGGACTAGAGGGAGAGGTTGAGTGGGCTGCGACTCGATTCCTTGGAGCGCAGGAAGATGAGGGGGAATCTTATAGGGGTGTAAAAAAATCATGAGAGGAATAGATCAGGTAGATGCACAGAGTCTCTTGCCCAGAGTAGGGGAATCGAGGACCAGAGGACATAGGTTTAAGGTGAAGGAGAAAAGATTTAATAGGAATCTGAGGGGTAACTTTTTCACACAGAGGGTGGTGAGTGTATGGAACGAGCTGCCAGAGGAGGTAGTTGAGGCTGGGATTACCCCAATGTTTAAGAAACAGTTAGACAAGTACATGAATAGGAAAGGTTTGAAGGGATATGGACCAAACAGCGGCAGGCGGGTCTAGTGTAGCCGGGACACGTTGTCTGTTGTGGGCAAGTTGGGCTGAAGGACCTGTTTCCACGTTGTATCACTCGATTAGATACAATGCCACGAATACATCGTTAGCTGGCTACAACCAGTTTCACACCACAACATTTTCATACAGCAAGACATTGAAATCGAAGATAGACACAACGTGCTGGAGTAACTCAGCGGGTCAGGCAACATCTCTGGAGAAAAAGAATAGGTGACATTTCGTGTCGAGACCCTTCATCAGTCTAAGAAGGGTCTCCACTCGAAACGGCACCTATTCCTTTTCTCCAGAGATGCTGTCTGACCCGCTGAGTTACTCCAGCACGTTGTCTTTTTCACCCGATCTTCGGTTTAAAGCAGCACTTTTCGGTTTAACCCTGCCATACTCTATCTTCGGTTTAAAACAGCATCTGCAGGTCCTTCCTACACAAGACATTGAAACCGTTCTTTTACATCTATACAGTGATCACAAATATAACCGGCAAGAACCATTTTCTCAAATTTACTAAAATATGCAGCCGTAAGAACTGGAATTCACGTGTCCCGTTTTTAATAACCCAAAACGAGAAAGATTCACACTCTAATTAGAAATGCAGTGCATGCTTATTGATGTTCTGCAGTGTCGGTTTATTTGCATGAGTTTTTGCCTGTGGATAGGTGAACACACTAATTTTAAGGGTTGCCAAGATTAAATGAAATAAACGAATGAGGAAAAAGAAAATAAGGTGCTGGCTCTGCCAGTTATCTCTTCCTGAAATCTGACCATTGAACCTTGAAGACAATTCTCCAGACCATTCAGAAAAAAAAATAAAAGCAACGTGTTCTTTTCCCCCTAAAAAGCTAGCATTGTACACTTGCTTTTCAGAGGGCACCCTTTTACACTCCGCCAAGCCAGGAAGCCGGACAGATTTTCACATGGTTACGGGGCAAGTTTCTTCACACAGAAGACAGTGGGTGTATGGAACGAGCTGCTGGGGGAGGTAGTTGACCCCGGTACCATAGCAATGTTTAAAAAACATTTGGACAGGTACATGGAAAGGACAGGTTTAGAGGGATATGGGCCAAACGTGGGCAGGTGGGACTAGTGTAGCTGGGACATATCAAGGGATATGGGGAAAAAGCAGGAATGGGGTCCTGATTTTGGATGATCAGTCATGATCATATTGAATGGTGGTGCTGGTTCGAAGGGTGGAATCGCCTACTCCTGCACCTATTTTTCTATGTTCTATGTTGGTCGGCGTGGGCAAGTTGTGTAACTCTGTGACATTTCCTCCCTGACCACCTCTAAAACCACTGTGCTTCACGCCATAAGCCTGCGGGAGTCAAGGTCGTCCCATCAACGGAAGACTCGAGGCCCCCGACCGCGGGAGAACAAAGAAGGGAAGAAGTTTGAACTGTTTTTCGCCTTCCATCACAGTGAGGAATGTGGAGGAGTCACTGTGGTGGATGTTTATGTTAAAATGTATTGTGTGTGCCCTGTTGCGTTTTGTTGGTATGACTGTGTGGCAAAACAAATTCCTTGTATGCTGCAAAACATACTTGGCTAACAAAGTATGATTATGATTATCTGTGTATCTCTTAAGTTCACGTGTTTGTAACAAGAGTAAAATCTGTGCTGGTGGTGGGGGGGTGAAAGAACAAGTGCTGGTGTGTGTCCCTGTCAGAACCACACTGCAGACACTCCTAGACACTCACACGCCTCCGCTTTCAGATCATAACCGTTCAAACCACAAGCATTTGCTTATTCAAACATTTCAAACCTACTCGACAATGAATAACAAGTAATGCCACACTCTAGTGCACATCGAACATTTGTATACACAGCACACCTCCTGCCGGCCTTTCTTTGCATCTTCTAGCTTCTCGGTTTTCTTTAAGGCATCAGCACCCACCACAGACAAGATATTCCGCAACCTGAAGAAAGAATGTAGAACAAACTCAGCAATCAGCCAGCGGACAGCAGCTTCTCCAACAAAGGACGTCGATGTAGGGTTGCCACCTGTCCTGTATTAGCTTGGACATCCCGTATTTTGGGCTAAATTAGTTTGTCCCGTATTAGTAGGGTTGCCAACTTCCTCACTTCCAAATAAGGGACAAAGGGTGACCTCGCCCAGCCAGCGGCCACCAGCTCCCGCTCCACCAATGGCGGCCACCCTTTGTCCCTTATTTGGGAGTGAGGAAGTTGGCAACCCCACGTAGATGACATTTTCCATGACAACCAAACTGCTGTGCCGCCAAAATTCTGAAATCACCCCACAATGGCATTCGGTTATTCCAGTAAAGCTCGGCTTAAACAAAGGAGGAAGAAAACTGGAAGTTGCTGCCCCCAAACACTGGGTGCACCCTGACCACTGCAGCACTTTAACAATGCGGTTCCTCCCCGCACTGGGAGCACCCTCACCACTGCCACACTGGGTGCACCCTCACCACTGCCACACAGCAGATTCCCAATCTCGTTGTACCCCTGGGTACAATGACAATAAAGATATATTGTATATATTGTATTGTATTGTATATTGTACCCTCACCACTGCAGCACTTTAACAATGTGGTTCATCCCCGTCTTCCCAAGGATCGGCAATAAATACCGACAGCACCAATGATGTGCAGATCCTGAAAATAAATACCAACAGAACTTTAACTCCCACTAGAGCTACAATCATACAGTGCGAAAACAGGCCTAACTTTCCCACGCCGACCAACATGTCCCATGTACACTAGTCCCACCTGCCTGCGTTTGGCCCCTATCCCTCTAAACCTGTCATATCCATGTGCATATCTAAATGCTTGTTAAATGCTGCGATAGTCCCTGCCTCAGCTACCTCCTCTGGCAGCTCGTTACATACACCCACCACCCTTTGAGTGGAAAACGTTGCCCCTCAGGTTCCTATTGCTCATTAGTTCATAGGAGCAGAATTAGGCCATTTGGCCCATCAAGTCTACTCCGCCATTCAATCAGGCTGATTCATCTCTCCCTCCTAACTCCATTCTCCTGCCTTCACCCCATAACCCCCGACACTCGTACTAATCAAGAATCAATCTATCTCTGCCGTTAAAATATCCATTGACGGCCTCCACAATGAATTCCACAGATTCACCACCCTCTGACTAAAGAAATTCATCCTCATCTCCTTCCTAAAGGAACGTCCTTTCTACATCCACTCAGCCTTTCATTATTCTGTAAGTTTCAATGAGGTCCCCCCTCAACCTTCTAAACTCCAGCGACTATTGACCCACTCATTCCTGAAATCATTCTTGGAAACCTTCTCTTCAGAGCCAGCACATCCTTCCTCAGATATGGGTCCCAAATGTGCTCACAATACTGCAACTGTAGCCTTTCACAAGCTGGCTACTTCCATCGCTAGCCACGTTACACTTCACCTTTCTCGCCGCTCCGCTGGTCCTTCACCGAACAGCGTGATGGGCTCTCCGAGCGCACGCAGACAGGCTTTCACCTCGGCATCGTCCGTGGAAACGTTAATCTGCCGCGCACGCTTTCTGCGCTCAAACTCTGCCAGCACCTCGGCCTGCCGCTCGCTGATGTGATCTTCAACATCGTAGTATTCACCTTGGCAGGGGAAGGACAGACCTTAACATGGCACTGAAACACAACCACTCCACTTTCCCCAGAACTCCAGCTTCTCTCCATTCTATTAGCAGCCCATCTCCCTCTTTAGCCACAAGATTGTGGGTTAAAGATCCAATCCAGTACCTGGAGCACAAGTCCAAGGAAGTCATTTGATAATAAACCAATTTCTCAAGTGAAGGATCCCATGGTTCTTTATGGGAGTAGATGTTTGACGGTCAAAGTTTAGTGTAGTTTAGAGATACAACATGGGAACTGGCCTTTCAGCCCACTGAGTCCATGCCAACCAGCAATCACCCATTCACACTCATTCTATATTATCCACTTCCTACACACCAGGGGCAATTTCAGACTAATTTCAGATCAATTAATTTACAAACTTGCTTTTTTGGAATGTGGGAGGAAACATGTGCGGTCGGTCACAGGGAGAATGTGCACAGTTTGAGGTCAGGATGAACTGGGGTCTCTGGCGCTGCGAGGCTGTAGCTCTATTACCAGCTGCACCCCTCGCTGCTCCAATAACACAAGACAAAAATACCCAATGACATATTGGGTCACAGCTTAAGGATAAGGGGGAAGTCTTTTAGGACCGAGATGAGAAAACATTTCTTCACACAGAGAGTGGTGAGTCTGTGGAATTCTCTGCCACAGAAGGTAGTTGAGGCCAGTTCATTGGCTATATTTAAGAGGGAGTTAGATGTGGCCCTTTTTGCTAAAGGGATCAGGGGGTATGGAGAGAAGGCAGGTACAGGCTACTGAGCTGGATGATCAGCCATGATCATATTGAATGGCGGTGCAGGCTCGAAGGGCCGAATGGCCTACTCCTGCACCTATTTTCTATGTTTCTGTTTCCACAACCGTCTGTGGCAATGAGTTCCACAGATTCACCACCCGCTGACTAAAGAAATTCCTCCTTATCTCCTTCCTAAAGGAACCTCCTTTTATTCTGAGGCATAGAGGATTCAGAACCACTGCAAGCAAATGGGATTCGCTTAGCTAGGCATCATGGTCAGCCTGGACGAGGTGGGCCATATGGACCTTCTGTCCCTCTCTCGCTGCTCCCCCTCTGTGATTTCTCCTGCCCTCCTGCTATACGCCTCTGTCCCTCTCTTCCCCTCCCCTTCCCAGTTCTCCCTCTATCTTCCTGTCTCCACCTGTATCCTTCCTTTGTCCCGCCCCCCTGACATCAGTCTGAAGAAGGGTCTCGACTCGAAACGTCTCCCATTCCTTCTCTCCTGAGATGTTGCCTGACCTGCTGAGTTACTCCAGCATTTTGTGAAATAAATATCTTCGATTTGTACCAGCATCTGCAGTTATTTTCTTACACTACCTGTTTCTGTGATGTCATTAGTGCAATTCTTTAATTCTAACACAATAGAAAAGACCAGAAAAGACTCATTTCTATCCACTGCCTGACAGTGCTGTTTGCTACTCCACCCAAAACCTGAGAATTCTGCCTGCAAAAATTAAATGATTTGACTGAATGGTATCCAGGTGTTTTCATTCACTTCATAGAAGCGATTACCATTATCGTGCGATGTTAAGATGATCTCATTGTGCCCAGAGATTGACATTAGTGAATAAAATCTTTCTAACTGCACACAAGCAATTAAAACCAGCTGATGGATACAGATCAATGAATGATTTTTTTGAGGGACCACATTTTGGAGGTGTTATTGGATGCGACATTCTCAACCACTGCCACTTACCACTGGATATGTTGATGTGCCCAGCTTCCACACCCAATTTCATGGCCTCCCTCCCCAGGTATCCTCCTTCTCCTTTGGAGATCCTCTCTCTCTCCTTCTCTTCCAGGCTTCCATAGTAAATCCGAGATCTCTTAGGCAACGGGATATCATCGTCGTCAGACATTTTTCAAACGGTAGTGTGATCAATCGCCAGTGAGGAAAATGTGCAAATCTGACCCACTAATTTGACCAATACTGAAAAATAGAAAAGAAAAAGCATTTGGTCTACAACATCCCATCTGCATAGTTTCAGATGCAAGTGTGTCAGATGCAAATCTGAATGTAATGATCAGTCGGAACAATTATATCTTTTCCCAATTTGTTTTTCAATCAAACTTAGTTGTAATTCAGGTGCAGCAACAGCACAGAGGGTGGGGGTGGGCTGAAAACACTGAGGGACCCTCAGGACTCCAATGACTACTTTTGTAACTTTGTCAGAACCAGATACTTGGCAACTCTTTGTGTATTCTATGCAAAAACAAAGAATTTCACTGTATCTAGGTACAAATGACAATAAAGTATCATTGAATTGTTGAAGACAGAGTAATTTCCTTCCGAAATAGCCTGAAACATAGAACTTCAGTCTGACAATAGGTTAGAAACAGGGCAAACCTCTGGTTCCTTATATTACAACATGCCGTAACCTGAGCCATACGAGATAAAGGCCCTGCCATTCGCATTATTGAGGAGGGGTATATAATGTTATTATCAGAATAAAGTTTTTTCAGGGACCAAAATGAATAAGGGTAGGGTTCCCAGTCAGCTTTGCTCTTCTCACCAACAGTAAAGGCAAAGTACGAGAAGCAAACGGCAATCCACAGCTTGGTCTTCACCCCGGTCACAGAAGAGGAAGCGTTTGGAAAGATGGGGGGATCTCATCAAACCTACCCGATAATGAAATGTCTAAATTGAGTGGAGGTAGAGAGAATGTTTCCAGTAGTGGGAGAGACTACAACCAGAGAGAAACAGCCTCCGAATAAAGGGATGCACATTTAGAAAGAAGTGAAGAGGAATTTCTTTAGCCAGAGGGCGGTGAAATTGCCATAGATGACGGGATTGCCCTCATGTATGGCAATAATCTCACTGAGGTCTATCTAATAATCTTACTGATATGTATGCAAAAAAAGAATTTTACTGGACATTGGTACACGTGGTAATAAAGAACCATTGGACTGTGGAGACCAAGTCATTGGTAGTTTTAAAGCAGAGGTTGATAGGTTCTTGATTAGTAAGGACATCAGGGGTTATAGAAAAGGTGTCAGAGGTTATGGGAAGGCAGGAGAATGGGGTTAGGAGGGATAGATAGATCAGCCATGATTGAATGGCCGAGTTGACTTGATAGGCCGAATGGCCTAATTTTACTATTCCTTATGGCATTAAGGCAGGAGAATGGGGTTGAGATAGATCAGCCATAATTGAACGTAGATTTGTGTAGGAAGGAACTGCAGTTGCTGATTTAAACCGAATTGATAAGACACAAAAAGTTATAGAGAAAATCAGGGCCCGATATCATCTCCAGGGAAAAGGAATAGGTACTGGCGGTACGGTAGCGCAGCGGTAGAGTTGCTGCTTTACAGCGAATGCAGCGCCGGAGACTCAGGTTCGATCCTGACTACGGGTGCTGCACTGTAAGGAGTTTGTACGTTCTCCCCGTGACCTGCGTGGGTTTTCTCCGAGATCTTCGGTTTCCTCCCACACTCCAAAGACGTACAGGTATGTAGGTTAATTGGCTGGGTAAAAATGTTAAAAAAATGTCCCTAGTGGGTGTAGGATAGTGTTAATGTACGGGGATCGCTGGGCGGCACGGACTTGGTGGGCCGAAAAGGCCTGTTTCTGGCTGTATATATATGATATGATAATGATAATAAGTGAATAGGTGACATTGCGGGTAGAGACCCTTCTTCAGACTGAGGAACTTGATGGACTGAACGGTCCAATTCTGTTCCTATGACTTATGAACCACAAAGGTCAAAGGAATGGGAAGAGGTGAGTGCTTAAGGCACTCCACATAATGTAAGAGTTAGGTATCAGGGCAGAACTGGAGGTGTACAGGCGATCTCAGACAGTACTAGCCCAGGCGGGAGTTCCTAGAGTAGGGAGGGTTGAGAACATGGGTGGAATTAAATAGTAGAATTTAATATAGAGGCTGTGGTTAACAAGGAATCATCATGGATCAGTTCAGAAGCAGGGGTAGCATAAAAACATAGAAAATAGGTACAGGAGGAGGCCATTTGGCCCATCAAGCCAGCAGCGCCATTCATTTCTATCAGGTCAGTGTGGCCAGGCTAATGTGTCGGGCTGAATGGCCTAGTGCGGCTGCTCTGCCCCAGGCTTGTGGTGTGAGAGCGGGGCCCTGCTCACCGCCTCCATTACCCGCTGGAGCCTCACGTCTGCAGACTGGGCCCATCCTTCCCCCCACAGACGCTGCCTCCCCCCGCTGTAACTGCGGCACCTTGTGTCTACCCACCGGAGGTGCCGGCCTGGAGCCCAGCGGGCGGGGGATGCGGGTCAGAGCCTGTGCCCCGGGCTCGGCAGCTCCTTCACCCACAAGCTGCGCTCTCCACGCCGGGTGACAACAACCAGCGGCACCGTCCGTCCGCCTTCGGTCTTCGCGCTCGCATCGCCCTCACCCCGCGGGCCGCCGGGACTTGGTGTTTTCAAAAGTGGACTATATCTCCCGGCGTGCATGGCTCCATCGCATGCGCGCAGCTGATTGGGCCAAGGGGGGCTGCTGGGAGTTGGAGTTCATGGCGGACATGTCATGGCGAAGCCCCACTAGCGCATGCGCGTGGCTGCCCGAGGTTACGCATGGCGCGGGGGCTGACGGGAGTTGGAGTTCTCCAATGTAATTACAGGTGCCGGCGCATGCGCGCCACCCAGCTGGGCCGACGAGGATACCGGGAGTTGGAGGTTTTTGTTACAGTGACTACATGTCCCATCGCGCACGGCGCCGGCGCGTGCGAACTACCGGCTGGGCCTAGCGGCGCGATGCTGCGGCGGAAACCCACCCGGCTCGAGCTGAAGCTGGACGACATCGAGGAGTTCGACAGCATGAAGAAGGAGCTGGAGGTGGGAGCGGCCCGGAGACCCGGCCCCGGCCCCGGCCCGCAACCCCAGCCCGAAACCCCGGCCCCGGAGCGCCGCCACACCGGGGGGAGCCAGGCCGAGGCCCCGGCAGCCCAGTGCCACCTCCCCGCGCTGGGACCGGCTCTGCGGGGCGGGGAGAGGGGGGGTCTGTCTCTGCTCTGCCCAGGATCCACCACCCTCTGGCCCCCCTGGCCCACAGCCCACCACCCTCTGCCCCCCCTGGCCCACAGCCCACCACCCTCTGCCCCCCCTGGCCCACAGCCCACCACCCTCTGCCCCCCCTGGCCCACAGCCCACCACCCTCTGCCCCCCCTGGTCCACAGCCCACCACCCTCTGCCCCCCCTGGCCCACAGCCCACCACCCTCTGCCCCCCCTGGCCCACAGCCCACCACCCTCTGCCCCCCCTGGCCCACAGCCCACCACCCTCTGCCCCCCCTGGCCCACAGCCCACACCCTGTCTGCCCCTCCTCAGATCCAAGTCCCACCACCCTCTGGCTTCTCAGATCCAGGGGCCAGTACCCTCTGCCCCTTCTGGCGACCACAGCCCACCACCCTCTGCCCCCCCTGGCCCACAGCCCACCACCCTCTGCCCCCCCTGGTCCACAGCCCACCACCCTCTGCCCTGGTCCACAGCCCACCACCCTCTGCCCTGGTCCACAGCCCACCACCCTCTGCCTCTAGCCTCAGATCCACAGCCCACCACCCTCTGACCTGGTCCACAGCCCACCACCCTCTGCCTCTGCCCTGGTCCACAGCCCACCACCCTCTGCCTCTAGCCTCAGATCCACAGCCCACCACCCTCTGCCCTGGTCCACAGCCCACCACCCTCTGCCTCTGGCCTCAGATCCACAGCCCACCACCCTCTGCCCTGGTCCACAGCCCACCACCCTCTGACCTGGTCCACAGCCCACCACCCTCTGCCCTGGTCCACAGCCCACCACCCTCTGCCTCTGGCCTCAGATCCACAGCCCACCACCCTCTGACCTGGGCCACAGCCCGCTACACTCTACCTCGGATCAGATCCCTGCTGAGGTCCACCGTGCACCACACTGCTCAGGTCCAGAGCTCACCACCCTCTGGCTCCCAACATCCTTTCATCACCTCCTCATCAATCTTCCTGACTAATTTAAATCCATAAAAGGACACAAAGAGCTGGGGTAACTCAGATGGTCAGGCAGCATCTCTGGTGAATGTGGATGGGTGAGACCCTTCTTCAGGGCCAGAGCGGCACGGTGGTGCAGCGGTAGAGTTGGGTCACAGCGCCAGAGACCCGGGTTTGATCCTGACTACGGGTGCTGTCTGAACCGAGTTTGTACGTTCTCCCTGCGACCGTGTGGGTTTTCTCCGGATGCTCCGGATTCCTCCCACACTCCAAAGATGTGCAAGTTTGTAGGTTAATTGGCTTCTGTAAATTGTCTCTTATTAGAATTAATGTACAGGGATTGCTGGTCTGTGGGCCAAAGGGCATGTTTCCACACTGTATCTCTAAACTAAACTCTCAACCTGAAATGTCACCCATCCATGTCCTGCAGAGAAGCTGCCTGATTTGCTGAGTTATTCCAGCACTTTGAGATCTTTTGTGTATTAGCCAGCACCTGCAGTCTAAGGTCCCTCTGAAGAAGGGTCTCCCATTCCTTCCATCCAGAGATGCTGCCTGTTCCGCTGAGTTACTCCAGCATTTTGTGTCTACCTGTAGTCCTTTGTTTGGACTAGTTCAAATTCATGCCCTTTTTAAAAATCCTCTGTGAAATTGAGAAGGCTCGTTTTAATTTTCCCTTGGCCTCTCTCATTATACGCCTCTTGGAGTTCTGAAAGTGATCTGGTTTTGTCTACAGAATCAGAAGAAGCAGCAGCGCGAGGAAGGGGAAATGGTGAGCTCCAGTGACGTGGAGAGTGCAAACGGAACAAGAGACGAGGCGAAGGTGCGAGAGAAGATTAACGAGCGGATTGGATACCGGCCAAACTCTCACATCAACAAACATTTCTCTTTGTTTGGCAATCTCCACTGACAGATGATAGCCAATATCATCAGAGACATGCATGAAAGACAGAGGTCCAGGATCTGCACCCGGTTAGTTTAGGATTGTGAGCTCAAGGATGTGCAGCTGGCTGTTGGAGTAAATTTGAGGCACTGATGGGGCTATCAGTGAGGATGGTCTTGTGTACGATTAAAACCATGAAAGGCATTAGGTCAGCAACTGATCTGTAAATATTTCTATAAAATGTTAAATATATTGATTTGGATCTGATTTTTATGAAATATAGTTTGATTTGAATTTCAATGGCTTGCTAATCAATGTTGGATTTTACAAACCACAGGATTATTTCACAGGTAGACACAATATGCTGGAGTTACTCAGTGGGTCAGGCAGCATCCCGGGAGAGAAGGAATGGGTGACATTTTGGGTCGAGACCCAAAAGGTTACCCATTCCTTCTCTCCCGAGATGCTGCCTGACCCACTGAGTTACTCCAGCATATTGTGTCTACCAGAGATTTTAACCAGCATCTCCAGTTTTTTTCCTATACATACGATTATTTCACACACTGGTCAATGCGCTGATTGAATTTAAGGCTCTGGAGTTGTCACTGTTTGGATTTTTCAATGGGGTCAGACCTGCACGACCAATTTCAAAATTAATCATAGAAAATTGAGAGGTTGGTTTTGTTCCCTTTACTGAACGTGAGCAATTGCTATTTGTTTAGAAATGGCTCATGTAATCAACTCTGATTATAGTGGGTCAAGGGACTTTTAAAACCAATGGCACTTTCAGGATAACATTTGTCCCCACAAATTAACAAATATGTAAACACCGGGTGAATTTGTTTTGAAGTTAAGGAATTGATGGTTGAAAAGATATATTAATCATTTGGACGAAAGCATATATGACAAGATTAGCAAGTTTGCAGGTGATACAAAAGTGGGTGGTTTTGCAGATAGTGAAGATGGTTGTGTAAATTGCAGCAGGAACTTGATCGATTGGCCAGGTGGGCTGAGGAATGGTTGATGGAATTTAATACAGAGAAATGTGGGGTATTGCATTTTGGGAAGTCTAACATGGGCAGAACCCACACGGTGAATGGTAGGGTTCTGGGGAAGTGTTGTAGAGCAGAGGGATCTAGGAGTGCAGGTGCATGGTTCCTTGAAGGTGGAGTTGCAGGTATAGTCATAGAGTGAGACAGTGTGGAGACTGTTCGGCCCAAATTGTCCACCCCGGCCAACATGTCCCAGCTACACTAGTCCTGCCTGCCTGCGCTTTATCCATATCCCTCCAAACCTGTCCTATCCATATACCTGTCTAACTGTTCCTTAAACAATGGAATAGTCCCAGCCTCAACTACCTCCTCTGGCTGCTTGTTCCATACACCCGCCACCCTTTGTGTGGAAAAAGTTACCCCATGGATTCCAATTAAATCTTTTTCCCTTCACCTTGAAACTATGTCCTCTGGTCCCCGAAAATATGGTGTCAAAAAGGCTTTTGGCACATTGGCCTTCATCAGTCAGAGTATTGAAGTTGGGAGGTCATATTGCAGTTGTATAAGATGTGGTGAGGCCGCATTTAGAATATTGTGTCTGGGCACCATGTTATAGGAATGATGTCAAGCTGGTAATGGGACACAGATAAGATTTTATGAGGATGTTGCCATGACTAGAGGGTCTGAGGGAAAGGGAGAGGTTGAGTAGGCTGGGATTTTTCCTTGGAGCGCAGGAAGATGAGGGGTGATATGGGCCAAATGCAGGCAGGTTGGACTAGTGTAGCTGGGCTGAAGGGTCTGTTTCCACACTGTATCACTGATAGGATTTTCTTCATTGTTTGTCTAAGGCAGGGTTAACTGTTCCCAACCTGTTCATTTCACTGCCTTAAATGATTGATACTGCATTTTGTGTCAACCTTCGGTGTAAACCAGCATCTGCAGCTCCTTCCCACCCAGTATTCAAATTGGTATACTTGTTGATCAGACGGAAATGTCAAAGGATGATGTGCTGGATGCAGAGGCTGGTGTGCTGGATGCAGAGGCTGGTGGTGTGAAAGGCGAGGACCAGGGGAACTCTATCCTCTGGGACACAGAAGAGACGTGGATGAGGGATCCACCCATGACAGCAGGGGGAAAACCACAATTACGAAAGATCCGAGAATGGAAAGCCACATCTTGGAAGCAGATGCAGCAGAGACGGTGAAATTGAAAATAGGGAGTAGTGCCTTTGCAAGATGTTGGGTGGGAGATAGTGTAGTCCAGGTAACTGTGGGAGTGTAGGATTCCAGTAGACATAAACTGATAGTCTGTCCCCTGTGATGGAGAGGTGATAGCCCAGCTGAACGCGAGGTCAGGTGGTCATTATGTGCCCCATGTGTTTGACTCATTAGTGCCCTCTCGTGGTCTAGCAAGTCATGCTGCATAGAGCCGGCAACATCGCCACCTGCAGGCTCCTCGTCAGGTTGCATACCAGCCCGATACAAGTTTGAGAAATCTGCTCATTAAGCACCTTCTCAGGGCAAATAGTAATGGCCAATAAATGAGTTTTGCAATCAATCTCCTGATCTCAAATATACTTTATATATATATATATAAAGTATATTTATGCATTTAGTTATAAATATTTATAAAGTACAACAGTGCTGCACAGCATTAGAGTTGCTGCCTGACAGTGGCAGATATCACCATTTGATCCTGACTACAGGTGCTGTCTGTATGGAGTTTGTACGTTCTCCCCGTGACTGTGGGTTTTCTCCGGTATCCTCCCACATTCCAAAGACATGCAGGTTTGTAGATTAATTGGCTTCGGTAAAAAATTGTGAATTGACCCTAGTGCGTGGGATAGTGCTCGTATACGAGGTGATCACTGATCCGTGCTGGTTCAAGGGCCCATTTCCGCACTGAATCTCTAAAGTCAAATACGTTTGCTAGCCTGTTTGGCCAAGAATGCTGGTTTTAGAGTTGCATATAGGCTTGACCAAACAATATCAAACCAGGTGTACATTTAAAAATCACCAAAACTGGGCAGACCTTTTGTGCGGCACGGTGGCGCAGCGGTAGAGTTGCTGCTTTACAGCGAATGCAGCGCCGGAGACTCAGGTTCGATCCTGACTACGGGTGCTGCACTGTAAGGAGTTTGTACGTTCTCCCCGTGACCTGTGTGGGTTTTCTCCGAGATCTTCGGTTTCCTCCCACACTCCAAAGACGTACAGGTATGTAGGTTAATTGGCTGGGTAAATGTAAAAATTGTCCCCAGTGGGTGTAGGATAGTGTTAATGTACGGGGATCACTGGGCGGCACGGACTTGGAGGGCCGAAAAAGGCCTGTTTCCGGCTGTATATATATGATATGATATGATAATTACTTAAATTGCTATTTAATTTGCCCTAGCTGTCATGATGCTCGAAGACAGAGTCAGAACAAATGGTTATTTTTCAGGCTGAAAAAACACAACTAGTGGAGTTCCTCAAGGTTCAATTCTTGGTCCTCAATCATTTACTATTTGCATTAAGACTTGGAAGGCTAGTAGTTCCCCAGAGCCCGATTCCCTGATCGTCTAGTAAAGTGTTGCCATACCCAAGCACATCCCCAATTAGCAAAGTGTACGGAAATAGTCTACTGAGCCTTACGCACTTTCACAGTCCAATCCGCGCTCTAGTTGTTATGAGCGGTGCTCGATCCAGGCGAGCCCCAGGCTGCTGCACAGCCTCCAGCCATCGCCTTCCTTGGACGTGCAGGTCGACCAGTGAACCCACGTCCCTCTCCTCACCCGCCCGCCCATCTTTTGTGTACCGGGTGTGCCTGTGCCTCCCTCCTGCAGCTGACCTTGAAGGCACGGTACCCTGATTCCCTCTCCTCCTGGCCTTGCTCCAGAGATGCTGCCTGACTCACTGACTTACTCCGGCAATCTGCCTTTCCAATGACCACATGCTTCAGTGGGGGGTGAAATGGGAGGGTTTTGGTCTTTTTGATTCTGAACACTGCTGCACACAGTCAGCCTAATTTATTTGGTAGTTAGAAACACTTTTTTCTTACACTGTACATTTATAGTCTAATATATAGACATAAAATGCTGGAGTAGCTCAACGGGTCAGGCAGCATCTCGTGAGAGAAGGAATGGGTGATGTTTCGGGTCGAGAGCCTTCTTCAGACTGATCATTATCTAATATGCAGGTTAACCTGACAGGCTAGTCTACACATTAGGTATCGGTCACACTTTCACCTGCCAGTGTGGAAGAATGTTCCACAGTTACTATTGAATAAAAGGCTTTGCCAATAAGAAAACAGAAGACATAGTTAAAGATAATAAAAACTAAAACATTTATTGAAAATAAGCACGATACATTTTTCCAGCAAAAAATTATAGTCTCAAAAGCACTTGTATGACAAATCGCTGCCACGGTAACATTGCAACACAAAGACGTTGGAATGGACGGGCAGTCATCGACCTTTGAGAACGAGCCAGACAGAAGAGAAACACAATGCAGGTGTAAACAGTGGAGATCATCGCTCACAGGTTGAGGAGATACCAAAGGCACTGAACTTCACGTGTACATGGAGGGTAAAATAGCAAGAGGCGAGGTAGAGCACCTTGAAGAGAAGATTGACAAAGTGAAACATTTATGAACACATGTGGTACGTTTCAGGCAGATCTTTCACAATTTATTTTCAGTTGGCCGTCCAACATGGAAATAACATGTTTATATTTTACCAACAACTTTCCATCAATGTGTAGGAAGGGACTGCACCAAAGATAGACAAAGGGCTGGAGTAACTCAGCGGGTCAGGCAGCATCTCTGGAGAGAAGTAACAGGCAATGTTTCAGGTTGACATCCAGTTGGGTCTGAAGAAGGGTCTCGACCCGAAACGTGGGCTATTCCTTCTCTCCAAAGATGCTGCCTGTCCCGCTGAATTACTTTCCAACCATTCGACTGAGCCCAACCTTCCATCAATGCCAGTTTTCTTTAAGTACACAGGTGTGAAATGTAGCAATTTACATCAATGTCAAATTTGGTAAACAGTTGCGCAAAAGCAAGACCAACATGTAGAGTCGTTTCAAAAGCTCCCAACGGCTTTTTCCATTTGTCCTTTTGGAAATTATTGCATTTTTAACAATTGTTTTAAGAAAGCAGGTTCTTCCTTCAAATCTTATCGAAACGTATAAGATTATTAAGGGGTTGGACACGTTAGAGGCAGGAAACATGTTCCCAATGTTGGGGGAGTCCAGAACCAGGGGCCACAGTTTAAGAATAAGGGGTAGGCCATTTAGAACAGAGACAAGGAAACACTTTTTCAGTCAGAGAGTTGTAAATCTGTGGAATTCTCTGCCTCAGAAGGCAGTGGAGGCCAATTCTCTGAATGCATTCAAGAGAGAGCTAGATAGAGCTCTTAAGGATAGCGGAGTCAGGGGGTATGGGGAGAAGGCAGGAACGGGGTACTGATTGAGAATGATCAGCCATGATCACATTGAATGGCGGTGCTGGCTCGAAGGGCCGAATGGCCACCTGCTGCACCTATTGTCTAAATCACTTATGAAAATGCTGGATCTGATGCAGGTCGGCGCTGAGTTCTATCCTACACACTCGGGGCAATTTACAGAAGCCAATTCACCTACAAACCTGCTCATCTTTGTGATGTGGGAGGAAACCGGAGCACCCGGAGAAAACTCACATGGTCACAGGGAAAAGGTCCAAACTGCATACCGACAGCACCCGTGGTCAGGATTGAACCCGGGTCTCTGGCGCTGTGAGGCAGCAACTCTACCCGGCCACCCGTTCACGGACCAGCCAGAAGATCATTAGTGAACAGTGATACAAAGCCGCAGCCTGCAAATCTGGGTAATTAGCTAGAGTACAGACTAATGTGAACCTCTATATCTATTCACACCACGTTAGCTAGACGTACTTTATGTCAAGATTTATAAAAACAGATTCAGAAAACATTCATGATAAAGGCAGAAATACTTTGAGAGAATTGATATAGAGGATAATTATAGAATACAAATTGATCTCTCCAGTAAGTTGTTGCAAATATAGCACAGCTACACAAGTCAAAGCTTGGACAGAATAGCATTTTCTATATAAAATCAATATTTCCATCCCTAATTGACTGGGTATAATTTGGTCATCAACAAACTGGCTGGGAATTGTAGTGTTTCAACTCTCCATAGTGAAAACCATCAAGATTTCTTCTGCAGAACGAGAAACAGACTCCACTGCATTTCCACACTTTCAAGTAAAGTACCATCAATAACTTGGATGGATCTGATTAATAAAGTGTGTAGGGAGGAACTGCAGATGCTGGTTTAAACCAAAGACAGACACAAAAAGCAAGAGTAACTCAGTGGGACAGGCAGCATCTCTGGAGAAAAGGAATAGGTGACTTTTTGAGTCGAGACTAGTCTGAAGAAGGGCCTCGGCCCAAAACATCACCCATTTCTTTTCTCCAGAGATGCTGCCTGACCCGCTGAGTTACTCCAGGTTTTTGTGTCTGTCTTCTGATTAATCAAATGTTTTTTTCTCACTCAACAACCTTATTCTTCCTTGGAAGTAAACTTCGAGAGAAAACATGGGTTGGTAAAAAGCTGGACATATTTTACAAATAACAGCACTGTTAAATCCTATCTTGCTGGCATCACCTCCATCAGCATGAGTAGGTGTGGGTTGCAGACTATTTTACTTTGAGCTCTCCTCATTCCAATAGCTAGGATCCCTATACCGTTTTATTAGGAGATGCACCAGTACAACATGTGTAACAAGAGAAGCAAGGGACAGTCAAAGCCATTCAAAACTTAAGAGGACTCCTCTCAGTGGGACAATGATTTGCTCCTCTCCCAACAAAGCCTCATAAACCTGGTTGTACACCGAGTATTTGCAGCAGTTTTTGGAATGATCAGCAGCTCAGTTGGGGAAAGCCAGCCTGGACTCTTATTTCTACTGATCAACTGGGACGTTACCACTTCTTGAATGATGCCGACCTTTAAGTTGTATCTGGTTGGAAGTACATGACCTTGCAACCAAAATAAACACTCAGCGAGCAACCACATTGCCTGCTGCATCGCTGAAGCACGGAGAAAAGTGATTTCACCGGGTGTACAGCACTGACTGTTGCAAGATGGGGTTGGGGAGAAGCCAAGCTACACTCTACCCTGGCTCCTTTACTAATAAGTTTCTACTAATACCTTACTAATAAGTTTACTAATAAGATCAGTCTGAAGAAGGGTCTCGACCCGAAACGTCACCCATTCCTTCTCTCCAGAAATGCTGCCTGACCCGCTGAGTGACTCCAGCATTTTGTGTCTACCTTCGATTTATACCAGCATCTGCAGTTTTCTTTCCTAGTTTCTAATCCTAATGGATTTGTGAAGAAGGGGTTAAAAAAATGCCGATCCAACCTTGCACAACTGAAACAGAACAAGTAACTTTAATTTTAACTTTTTTTTTTTGCTGGAAATTGAAACAGAAGAAAAAAATATCAGAGAAACTCAGCAGGCCAGGCATCATCTGAAGAGAGAGAACATTTAGGGTTAACTGTCTTGATTGAATCTGACAATTTCCTTAGCCAATGCTTCTGATATACAATGGTAGACTTGAAATGTTACTTTGAACTCTCTCCATAAATGCTGCTGGAATATTTTCAACTTTTTTTCCCCCTTCAGTTTAATGGACTGGACTGATCCTTCCTACAATGCAGACCAATTATTTAATGTAATATCATCTTGTCAAGCTTACGGTCGTCACTAATTGATTAAAAACAGATACATTTTAAAAACAAATTCAGAAGGACCGTACATTTATTCCTATTGGTCCCAGACATGCTTTATTTGTGCAAACCCAGCCACATCCAAGAAAATTAAAACAACTCTTCCAGTTCTCCAAATGAGAGCAAATTATAAATTCTCTCCATGATAATACGCAAGAAAAATCCATAAATTCCAGGTGATTCCATACATCGATCTGGAATCATTACAGAAGTTTAAAAAATAATACAATTCCATCAGCACAAGTACAAAATGTTTAGTGAATCGAGGATATCTTCAGAACTAAAGATCACACCGGACTGAACACAGGCTGATGTGGAGGCTGGATTTAAAAATGGCAATCAGATACCTATGACTTTACCCAAACAAATTAAAGTTCTTTCAATACATATTTTAAGGATGAAATGATCCAAGGTACCACACAAATGCTGACTGCCACATGACCATCAGCAATTGTCAAGTCTTGGTTCCATGAGCATTTG
Organism: Rhinoraja longicauda; assembly: GCF_053455715.1. Taxonomy (NCBI): domain Eukaryota; kingdom Metazoa; phylum Chordata; class Chondrichthyes; order Rajiformes; family Arhynchobatidae; genus Rhinoraja; species Rhinoraja longicauda. Next base: position 29,029,712 of record NC_135983.1, on the reverse strand, counting down.
GGGAGAGTACATGTGTGAGACTGCCAGCACAGATTGTTGACCAAAGTTTGTAGTAATGCTGAACCTCAGTCACCAAAGATGCACATGTGAGGTGACTACTTCTAATTTATAATCAATGGGATTAAGGCATTGACATTCAATACCAGAATCTAACAAAAATGATTTGCAGAGAATTTTACAAAATTCCATCTGAGAGAAAGATAATATTGTAACTATTTTACAAGTGACTCCAGATAAAGTTATGCCTTGTGGTTTTAATTTGCTCTCACGCTTAGCTCCTTGGGTCAAAAGTGCTGCCGCCTCACCACCAAAGATACTAGAGGAACAAGATAGACCACTCGACCCTAAAAACCGTAGTATGTCATGGCGCCATTTTAGTAGGCAGAAACTTGCAGAAACATTTAAAAAGAAAAATAACACAAATCTGTGAATTGATAGATGAGATATATTCTGCATTTTAATGGCATCATCACACATACTGTTCTCCCACAACACTGATTACACTGCGAGAGGCAGAATGGACGGCGGGTTTTGCCTACTAAAATGGCGGCCGTTCCGCTCCTTTCCGTACTACGCTTCAGTATACGCGATTTCAACGGAGTGGTCCATCTTGTTCCTCTAGTATCTTTGCTCACCACCAGCTCGTCACACGTGAGGCTGCAGGAAGGGCAGCGTTCCTGACCATTAGGACATGAAGCAGAACAAAACTAGTGCAACAATCTTTAAACTGGAGTCTGAACGCACAGAAAGAGTGAGCCATGGAAGAAATTATATATTATATAATATATGTAGATGCACAAACACAGACACCTACACGCGCGTGCGTGCCTGTGCGTGTATATCCATTACTTAGATCGTAGAGTGAGGACTTTGATTCGTTCAGATTCCCCACTGCTAGCTGGCATTAATGGCAGTGTTCTGTAATGTCCACCACCACTGCCTTCTTCCAGCTAAAGAGGAAGTATCCGATACCAGCGCCCAATGCCACAGCGATGCACAGGTAACCGTTGTAGGTCATGAAGACCAGCATGAGGAAGTAACTGATGACCACTTGGATGACGTGCAGTCCAGTCTGGATGAGGTGAGGAATGCTGAGCATCTGCTGCCTGCAAGCATGAAAAGCAGAGTCAGTGAAACGTCACGGCTGTGTGCGGGTCACGCCGGGTCAGCGCAGTCTGGTGCGCCTGTTTGGAAGGCAACAGTCACTGCTTCTAAAGTAGAGACACAAAATGTTGGAGCACCTCAGCGGGACAGGCATCACTGAAGAGATGTCACTGTCCCTTCAACCAGCAATGAACCACTGGACATTTCCTTGATCATCGTCTGCTTTGATCTGTTCTTTTCACACCTTACATTACCCTTTGTGCCCTTCCCATATCTCTGGTACCCCGCTCCAGCTAAAGAGAAAGCCGTGGAAAGCCACTCTCAGTCTGAAGATGGGTCTCGACCTGAAACGTCACCCATTCCTTCTCTCCAGAGATGCTGCCTCACCCGCTAAGTTACTCCAGCACTATGTGTCTTTTTAGATGTAAACCAACATCTGCAGTTCCTTCCTACAGTCACTGCTTCTACATGTGCACTGATTCTGGAAAGTTGTTCATTTTCCGACCATCCCTGATCAGTTTTCCAGTTGCTGTAAATTGAGCCAGATAGGACAGACAGGAACGTCACACAGATTGTACTGCCACCGTCACGTTTCATCTCAACATCCCATGCCCACTGACTGTCTCCAACTACATTCTATCTCTGTACTGCCCTCTCCCGACTCTCAGTCTGAAGAAGGGTCTCGACCCGAAATGTCACCCATTCCTTTTCTCCAGAGATGCTGCCTGACTGGCTGAGTTACTCTAGCGTTTTGTGTCTGGCCCTGAATCTCTCTGCATCTGCAGAAAGCATCAGCCACAATTCACCATCAATATAGTTCTGCGGTTTACAAATCGTGCGTCTCAGCGGTTTCTCTCACTCACCCGACGGTTTTGTGCGTTTCCATCAATATTGTGCCGTTTGGTCCGGGGACGGGCATGGAGTTATAACGGACATTGACCTGCGACTTGCGGAGCAAACATTCCCGACTGATTTTTAGACCTTCATAAATGACCGCAAGCAGGAAGACAACCACGCAGGCTCCAACCATCCCTGTGGAGGCAAGATTACAGAAGAAAGGAAGATTGGACAAATTCTACAGTTTAAAGTTATTCAGCAGTCAGACACAGGACACAACCACAGGAAGATCGGTGCATTGGGATGGGGGGGAAATAGGGAAGAGAAGCAAGAGCATTTCAGTTTTTTTTTTCAAGGAATTGCCTCGAGATTTTAAATGGGATCATTAGATATTTGCCAAAAAGAATATACTGATCACACTTTGCAAAGTGCCTCAGTTATCAGGAGGTTTCCCAATTCCACGATGGTTTAGCAGCACAATGCACAACCCTGACTAACTCCACCCTCAGCCAGCCTAAGATGGACGATTCTAAGAAAAAAGACAAAAGTGCTGGAGTAACTCAACAGGCCAGGCAGCTTCTCTGGAGAACATGGCTAGGTGACGTTTCACAGAGTGCTGGAGTAACTCAACAGGCCAGGCAGCTTCTCTGGAGAACATGGCTAGGTGACGTTTCACAGAGTGCTGGAGTTCCATCCTGTCTCCCGGTGCTGTCTGTGTGGAGTTTGTCAGTTCTCCCTGTGACCTGCGTGGGTTTTCTCCGGGTGCTCTGGTTTCTTCCCACACTCCAAAGACGTACAGGTTTGTAGGTTAATTTGGTTTGAGTAAAAATTGTAAATTGTCGCTAGTGTGTGTAGGATAGCACTAGGATATTGTGTGGGGATCGCTGGTCGGCGTGGACTTGGTGGGCCGAAGGGCCCAATTTCCGTGCTGTATCTCTAAACTAAACTGTTAAGCACCATTTGAATGAATCCTTCACCAACACTATTTTATTCACTCTACATAACAGATGACAACATTCACCTGGATAGGAGGGGCAAGTTACAACAAACAATTTAGCCGTCAACCTTGAGATACGAGAAACCATGTAGGTGGCCCATGCAGTCATCGGAGGACATCCAAGTTGCACACAGATGGCACTGGAGGTCAGGCTTGGACCCAGGTCACTGGCGCTGTGAGGCAGTAGCTGAGCCACTCTGTTACCACTCCCACCCAAGGATGAGTTGCTCAAGGCAGCTCAGTACTTTAGTCAAAGGTAGACACAAAATGCTGGTGTAACTCAGCGGGACAGGCAGCATCTCTGGAGAGAAGGAAGGGTGACGTTTCGGGTGTAGACCCTTCTTCAGACTGACTCCTCTCTCCGACGAGAGTTCAACCTCCTCTCACTACTTCGTCATATGTGATAAGAGCAGAATTAGGCCATTCGACCCATCAATACTCCACCATTCAATCATGGCTGATCTATCCTCCTAACCCCATTCTCCTGCCTTCCCCCGTACTAATCAAGAATCTATCTATGTCTGCCTTAAAAATATCCACTGATAGGTACCATCCGAGTACCCGTCCAAATGTCCTTTAAATGTTATTGTATCAGCCTCTGCCACATCCCTGTCAGCACATTGCAGGCAACCACCACTAATTTACCCCTCGGATCGCTGTTACATTTCTACCCTCTCACCTTTTGTTCTAGATTTCTATTTAGAAATAGAAATGTTCCAAAATTTAGGTTTCCCAGTCCATCTAATTCTCAAAAGAAAATCTGATATATAGGTATCTAAATTTCATGAATGACCACAACCTCTTCCATCTCTGTAAACACCTCCCACATTAGATACCAAGTCCTACAGCATGCTTGCATCTTAAGTTCCTGAATGACTAAACATTGGCGCCTACTCCCCATTGAAGTCGGACCTTTAAACTTAAACTTTCTTTTGACTTTCTGACATCTATGTCACTCCACTTCAAATTTTGTTTGCCAATCATCCACAAGGCATCTTAGATCACAAGTGATAGGAGTAGAATTAGGCCATTCGGCCCATCAAGTCTACTCTGCCATTCAATCATGGCTGATCTATCTCTCCCTCCCAACCCCATTCTCCTGCCTTCTCCCCATAACCTCTAACACCCACACTAATCAAGAATCTATCTATTTCTGCCTTAAATATATCGACTGACTTGTCCTCCACAGCCGTCTGGCAAATATACATCCTGGTATACTTGTACCTGCAGGCATCACATCAACGGATGCTGGCAGTTGTGTAAACTCCCGGTCATCTCTGAATCCAGCACTCACCTCCAACAGAATTGATGAGCAGCCCCGGGAAGAGCAGCGACACGTCTTTGTACCCAAAGTAGAATGTCATTTGCTGGGGGTAAACAATTGCAGAGTGAGACGCCGATTACACCACAAACACAAGTACTAGCCAAAAAATCTCATTGCTTCAGCTCGCAAACACAGTCCCCCAGGATATAGATATACGGTGAGAGGGAGAAAGTTTAATGGAGATGTGTGGGGCAAGTTTTTTTAATGAGCACTGTAACGGGGGCTTGGAATGTGCTGCCAGGGGTGGTGGTGGAAGCAGATACCACAGTGGCTTATAAGAGGCTTTTAGACAGGCAGGTGGAAGTGCAGGGAATAGAGGGGTATGGATCATGTGCAGGCAGGCAGGCTTTAGTTCAGCATTCAACACAATAGTCCCCAGCAGACTGGTTGAGAAGCTGCTGGAACTGGGGCTTAGCACCCCTCTGTGTGCCTGGGTCCTGGACTTTCTCACCACCAGGCCCCAAGTGGTCAGGATGGGGGAACACACATCTTGCTCCCTCACCCTGAACATAGGATCCCCCCAGGGTTGCGTCCTTAGCCCCCTACTGTACTCCCTGTACACACATGACTGTGGGGCCAGGTTCAGCTCAAACTCCATCATCAAGTTTGCTGATGACACTGTGGTGGTGGGCCGGATCTCCAACAACGATGAGAAGGCCTACCGGGAGGAGGTGGCTGATCTGTCACGCTGTGAAAACGGAGAGGATGAGACGGAGTATCTCCCCACAGGCCATCAGGACTGTCAACTTTTATAACTCCAGAGACTAAATTTTGTCTATGCTATAGTAACTTTATTTATATGCTGTAACTGTAATTCTTTTTTGTGCACAATCCGCAGGCATTGCCACTTTCATTTCACTGCACATCGTGTATGTGACAAATAAACTTGACTTGACTTGACTTGGAAGTGCAGGGAATAGAGGGGTATGGATCATGTGCAGGCAGATGAGATCAGTGTAACTTGGAATCACGTTTGGCACCAACATTGTGGGCCGAAGGGCCCATTCCTGTGCCGTACTATTCTGTGTCTATGTTCCAGGATTGATTGATCACATTTTAGCCTGAATGCTTATGTAGTATTTTCCATGTTTGGGTCAGAGTAGAAGTAAATTGCTGTTTGTAGTTTAAATCAACGATTTAGATGAGAATGTGCACGTCATGATTAGTCAGTTTGCAGATGACACTAAAATGAGTGGTATTAAGATAGCGAAGATGGTTATGAAAAGTTACACCAAGATCTTGATCAGTTGGGCAAGTGGGCTGAGGAATTGATAATGGAGTTTACTGCAGGTAAGTGCGAGGCATTGCATTTTGGGAAGTCAAAACAGAACAGGACCTTCACAGTGAATGGCAGGGACCTGGGGAGTGTTATAGAGCAGAGGGATCTTGAAGTGCAGGTATATTGTTCCTTGAAAGTGGCATTGCAGTAGATTGTGGGATCAAAAAGGCTTTTGGTATATCAGTCAGGTTACTGAGTGTAGTTGGGATGTTATGATACACTTGTACAAGCTGTTGATGAGGCCGCATGTAGAGCATAGTGTTCAGGTTTGGTCACTCTGCCATAGCAAGGATGTTTAGTTTAGTTCTGGTTGTGAAGCTAGGAGTGCAGAAAAGATTTACAAGGATGCTGTCAGGACTTGAAAGCCTACCCTATAGGCAGGGTTGGGCAGGCTAGACTTTATTCCTTGGAGCGCAGGAGGCCAAGGGGTGGATCTTATAGAGGTGGATAAGATCACGAGGACCAAATGTGGGCAGGTGGGACTAGTGTAGATGGGACATCTTGATCAGCCGAATGGCCTGTTTCCACGCCGTGTGACTATGTGGCTCTAAGGTTATAATAGGACAAGCTACGACCTCATGAAATGGCAGATATGCTTGAGGGGCGTACAAGATAGACACCATAAATACAAGATAGACACAAAATGCTGGAGTAACTCAGCAGAACAGGCCGCATCTCTGGAGAGAAGGAATGGGTTTTGGCTCGAAACCCTTCTTCAAACTGAAGGGTCTCAACCCAAAACATCACCCATTCCTTCTCTCCAGAGATGCTGCCTGCCCCGCTGAGTTACTCCAGGATTTTGTGTCTATCTTCGATTTAAACCAGCATCTGCAGTTCTTTCCTACACACTTAATTATTACATCCCATACATTGGGCATTAGAAAGGCCATGCAGTTGTGAACAATGATCTCTTCCACAAAGCAAGTGATCAGAGTCCTCAAATATATCAGGTGTCCATAACGTCTTTGTTACATTTGTCTATCAACATGAATCAGCCTCTGTTCTGTACAGGTCTGAGAGAAGTCTGTAGAGGTCTGAGAGAAGTCTGTAGAGGTCTGTAGAGGTCTGAGAGACCTCTGTTCTGTAGAGGTCTGAGAGAAGCTGACAGAAGCTGTCTGAATCACTGGCTCCCCTCTTCCCTCAACAGCCATCATCTCTAGATCCGGAGACTTTCCAAAATGTTATGCTGTGTTTCCGGTTTGCCCTCCTCTTTTTGATCACAGTGCAACCTTCTGAACTTTCCCTCCAACTCAATTCTTTTCTTTTTTCATGGAATTTGAGATTTTTGAAAAAAGCCTATTTGCTTTTATGAAATTATTCATTCAAGTCTGGAGTTTTACTTAAACATACTTTCTATGCCGCAAGATGGCTCTGTGACCAGCTCCTGGACTAATGCCATCCATTCCCAGAACTTGCTCTCAAACTGATCCCCACTTCCAGAGAAACAATAACCAGAACACCAGTGGCCCATCTGACAAATGGAAATATCTTGTGAGCCAATTGTGTAAACTTGCACAGTAGTGTAAACCGAGTGTGTAAACTTGCAGT